>NC_068293.1:16941329-17260615 GCF_025860055.1 Xyrauchen texanus | reverse complement strand
CTCTCGAGCCTTCCAGGGCTCCGCCTCTCAAGCCTCTCGAGCCTTCCAGGGCTCCGCCTCTCAAGCCTCCCAGGGCTCCGCCTCTCAAGTCTCTCGAGCCTCCCAGGGCTCCTCTCGAGCCTCCCAGGGCTCCGCCTCTCGAGCCATCCAGGGCTCCGCCTCTCAAGCCTATCGAGCCTTCCAGGGCTCCGCCTCTCAAGCCTCTCGAGCCTTCCAGGGCTCCGCCTCTCAAGTCTCTCGCGCCTCCTAGGGCTCCTCCTCTCGAGCCTTCCAGGGCTCCGCCTCCCAAGTCTCTCGAGGCTTCCAGGACTCCGCCTCCCAAGTCTCTCGAGCCTCCTACGGCTCCGCCTCCTATGGCTCAGCCTCCTACGGCTCCGCCTCCCGAGCCTCCCACGGCTCCGCCTCCTACGGTTCAGCCTCCCGCGGCTCCGCCTCCCGAGCCTCCCATGGCTCCACCTCCTACGGCTCAGCCTCTTGCAGCTCCACCTCCCGAGCCTCCCACGGCACCGCCTCCAGAGCCTCCTAAGGCCTCGCCTCTAGAGGCCCCTATGTCACCACCTTCCTCAGCTCCGCCTCCGAAGCCTTCCAGCTCACCGCCTTAAGAGCCTCCTACGGCGCCACCTCCCTTGGCTCCGCCGTTAGAGCCACCCTCGGCTCCGCCTCCAGAGCTTCCCTCAGCCTCTCCTCTGGCGCCCGTCCCGGCTCCACCTCTGAAGCCTCCCTCATCCTTGCCTCCTGAGCCATCCTCGGCGTCGCCCCCTGAGCAGTCCTTGGCGCCGCCTCACAAGTCTTCTACGGCTCCGCCTTCGAAGTCCTCCTTAGCCCCGCCTACCACGGCTCCACCTCCTGTGCCCCCCTCGGCTCCGCTTCCTGGGCCTGCTCCGCCTCCTGAGCCTCCCTCGGCTCCGCCTCCTGAGCCTCCCTCGGCTCCGCCTCCTGAGCCTCCCACGGCCCTGCCTACGCTTCCTTTGGCACCGCCTCCCAAGTCTTCTACGGCTCCGCCTCCGAAGTCCTCCTTGTCTCCGCCTCACACGGCTCCGCCACCTCCCAGGTGTCCTGTACCGGCCCCTGCCCAGAGGCCAGCTCCCAGGCCACCCAAACCAGCTCCTACCCCATGGCCCGCTCCCAGACCTCCTAATCTGGTGCTCGCCTTGTGGCCAGCTCCCGAGCCCCCCAGGCCTATCCCTGTCCTGTGGCCACCTCCCAGACCTCCTAAACCTGTTCCTACCCAGTGGAGGCTCCCCAGGCCACTTGACCCTGGCCCTGTCTCACACCCCCATAGACTGCTTGCCTGCCCACTCAGCCTCCCCAGTCTGCCTGCCTGCCCTCTTGGCCTTCCTGGTCTGCCTATCTGCCCTTTGTACCTCCATGGCCTGTTTCTATGCCCCTTGTGCCCCCGTGGTCTGTCTCTGTGCCCCTTGTTTCCCCCCTGGTCTGTCTGTTCTCTCCCGAGTCTACCCCCCTCTCTCCTGGGTTCTTCAGTCTTTTTTATTTTTTTGTTGTTTGTGTTAGGACCATCTGGTATCCGGTCCTTTTGAGGGGGGATTATGTCACGGTCTCGTGTCGTCCGCACCATGTTTCGTGTCATCCGCACCGTGTTTTCTGTTTCACCCAGCACTGATCCTGTTCTATGTCACGTTTTCCCTGTTGTCCACCCTGAGTCTCACTGTCCGTGTGTAAACTTCACTTCCCGTCTTTCCCGGCGCTGTCACAGCTTTATTGTCCGCACCTGTTCATCATTTTGTTATCACCGTGTCTGTCCATTTAAACCCCACTGTTTTCTCCTTCCCCTGTCGATCGTTGATGTTCCATGTCTCCCCTCATGTATTGTTTGACTCGTGCTTCGTGTTCCCAGCCTGCCTGCCTGTCTGTCAGCCCGTTCATGGTTACCCCGTTCACTGTCCGTCCAAGGTTACCCTGTCGTTCTCCGCCCTCCGTTTCCTCTTGTATTTAGTTTGCCTTTTTCCCATCGAGGACTTTCTTTTGCTCCTGTGTTTTGTTTATTCAGTTCTTTGTTTCAATAAAGCCCGCATTTGGATCCACACACCTGTCTGCCTTCTTCTACTTCCACTAGTCATTACAGATACAATCGCTTTGGGTGAGAAACAGATCGTCATGTTACTGTTGTAACCTCCGTTCCCCAAGGGAGGGAACGAGAGGTTGTGTCGAATGAAGTGACACAAGGGGTCTTCCTGGGATGCCAAACGTACCTCTGAATTTGGGAAAAGGCCAAAGTCAAGTTGGCAGACAGAATTTGCTTGCCCTGCCCCAGATACACGGGTATAAAAGGAAGTGGGGCAGCAAGTGTCAGTCAGGATTTTGCACTGAGGAACCGAAAATAACAGTGGTAGGTCTAGTGCTGCGGCAGTTGGGACACAACGTCTCATTCCCTCCCTCGGGGAATGGAGGTTACCAACAGTAACCATGACGTTCCCCATCTGTCACTCACTCGATGTTGCGGTCTTATATGCATCAACCCGAGAGCACGGCCACGGCTGAGGATGCCATATGCCCAGGGGCCTCTGGAATTGTTTTAGAGGAACCACTGTGCTGGGCTCGAAGAGAGTGAGGTACCTGAGCACTGACTGAGCGCGCTCGTTGGTGAGGCACGCTGTTGTTGAGACTGAGTCTAACTCCATGCCGAGAAAAGAGATGCTCTGAACTGGGGCAAGCTTGCTCTTTTCCCAGTTGACCTGAAGCCCTAGACGGCTGAGGTGCCTGAGCACCTGGTCCCTGTGAGCACTTAGTAACTCTCGAGAGTGAGCCAGGAAGAGCCAGTCATCGAGGTAGTTGAGTATGCGGATGCCCACTTCCCTTAGCGGGGCAAGAGCTGCCTCTGCGACCTTCGTGAAGATACGAGGGGACAGGGACAGGCCCAAGGGGAGGACCTTGTACTGATACGCCTGGCCGTCGAACACAAACCGTAGGGAGAGTTGGTCTCGAGGCAAGATGGAGGTGTGGAAGTACGTGTTCTTCAGGTCTAACGCTGCGAACCAATCTAGCTGTCGAACGGAGGTATGAATGTGTTTCTGCGTGAGCATTTTGTACAGGAGTCTGTGCAAAGTAAAGCCCGTAAAGTGCTGGCTTTTTGGCTCCACCGGAGGCTCCACTGAGGAAGAGGTCCCAGCAGTCTTCTCCATGATTGTGAATTCAACTGAACCAGACTGAAAGACCGTTTAAAGGCTCAGGAACCCTTTGCAGGTGTTTAGCTGATTAGAGTGTGACACTTTGAGCCTACAATACTGAACCTTTTCACAATATTCTAATTTTCTGAGATTCTGAATTTGGGGTTTTCATAAGCTGTAAGACATAATCATCAAAATTATATCAAATAAAGGCTTGAAATATCTTACTTTGCTTGTAATGAGTCTATATAATATATTAGTTTCACCTTTTAAGTTGAATTACTGAAATTAATGAACTTTTGCATGATATTCTAATTTTTCGAGTTTCACCTGTATATAAGTCTTTCTCACTATAGTTGTTTACTTCTGGTCGCTCTCTGATGCCTCTCCACAAAGGGACTCGGTTCCCTCCGCCTCTCGCTTTCGGTTGTATGGCATCAGGTCTCACATGAACATGCCAACGTGCTTACGTCATGTGAGTGGCAGAGGGAACTGAGTCCCATAAGAGTTGCGTGCATCTCACAGACTCGCACAGGTGTTGTGGTTCATTCATTAATGAGAGAGAAGTAACTGTTTTTTAGCACATCTGTACTATTTGTGATCACATTATTCAGTGAAAGTGGAGAAATTTATAAAAGCTAAATTCTTAAAAAAGAACTTTTTTAAGCACTTAAAGCACCTTGTGTGAACCCTGTAAACAGTGCAGAAAAATGCAGTTGGGATAAGAACAAGCAATATAAGAGATTATGATGTTTGACGGATCATTTTGTTTACGATTGCATAGACAGAAAAACATTTGTTTCCACAGCATGAAAGCCTGATGAATTTTAATGTTGTTGTGTTTATGTCTTTATTCATCCCACATGTTTTACTTACAGTATTCCATTTATTGCTCAAGTCAATTGTTTACAAGTCCAAGTCGAGTCGTGAGTCAATCTTTTGCGGCTTAAGTGCGACTCAAGTCTGAGTCACAAACTCGAGTTTGTTGTACACCCTTGACGCCGGTTCTGCTGATATAGACCTGACAGAAGGTATACTGTAGCACAAGTCACAGAACATTTGAATGATGGTTATGAGAGGAACGTGTCACAGCACACCCTGCTGCGCATGGGGCTGCCTTTGATATCAAAGACCTTTTGACTTGCCTTACAATACAGCTTTTCTCCAAAGGTCTCATTCCACACAGAGATGTAACCTGTATTGCTAATCGTATTTATTGAAGAAAACTATCCATTGGGTAGATGCATTTCACACTTACATAATTTTGTTTGGCAACCCGGAAAAGAGCCATTAACAACACAAGGCGCTTGCTGATCAAAGATAAGAAGTGTGAAAGTAGGGTCAAGATCAATACATTATTTCTACATCACTGGTGTCATCCGGTGCTAGATCAGCCACTAATTTAAATTTGTGCTGGAGCTCAATGATGCTACCATTAATTCCTGATAAGAAAGGACTGTTGTAATGGCGTCCTTAATCTTTGACTGATGCTTCTCAATGATCAATAACCTTTTTCTCTTTATTCCCCTTTATTCTTGTTTTTTGCTTAAGAGCAGATTGATCGTTCCGAGTTCTGAGGTGTTTATATCACTCCTCACACTTCTCATTATTGTTACAATTAGGATGTCTTCTGGTACTGAAGCGATGGAGGGGAAAATTAAATCCACTGACTCCCTACCATTCTCATCTACTCCTGGATGTTCAGTAAAGTAG
The DNA here is from genome assembly GCF_025860055.1 of Xyrauchen texanus. NCBI lineage: Eukaryota > Metazoa > Chordata > Actinopteri > Cypriniformes > Catostomidae > Xyrauchen > Xyrauchen texanus. The sequence continues at coordinate 17,255,777 of NC_068293.1, read as the reverse complement.
TCTTTGATGACAACTTATTGTGGTCAAGTGTTCAGAAAGCATCTCAAACAAATGGATTAAGTGAGCACTGGCTGGGGAGAGAGGAATGTGAGTGTATAAATACGCATATGTGTGTATGTGTGTGTGTGTGTGTGTGTGTGTGTGTGTGTGTGTGTGTGTGTGAGAGAGAGAGAGAAAGAGAGAGAGAAGGACACTCAGAGAGAAAGCGTGAGAACGGAGAGCGTGGGGGGTGTTTGAGTTGCTGCTTGTGCCGGTGAGGAGGATATAATCAGAGTGTTGCTTCCTCATGAATTATTAAGAAGCCCCCAGCCTCTTTTAGCTTGAGTCATAATGCTGCATTTTCATCTGTGGCTGTAAAGCATAGAGGAGGGTTGTTGTTTTTTCCCCCTTTTTTTAAAAGGTGTATTACTGCTGGTGAGCAGTACTCCATGTGCTGAACAAGTGCTCAGATGAGTAGTCTGAGCCTAATACCAGGAGCAGCAGCACTACAGAGCTGGAACTGAGACAGAGGCAGTCACCTCAACTACAAGCGACAGCAACAGCCACACACACACATACACTCTCTCTCTCACCGTGCCTGCTTTTTTCCCTTCCTTTTTTTTCTAGAGTTGAGATCTTGTTCATCGGAGCGCAGGCAGAGGTACGAGTGAGTGGATTAAGGGCTGAAAGCTGCTATCCAAGCATCCCAAACGCAGACCTGGCTGCCCACATGCCGATCGAATTTGTTTGCAAAATCAAATTTGCAGAGGAGGATGAGAAGCAAAAAGGCAACCAGGATGGGGACAAGGAGAGCCTGATTGAGGAGAGCTGCAGTCCACCAGCCAAGGACCTGGCCGGCTTTGCCAATGCCTGCTCGCTCCATGGAATTAACCATATATTTGTCTCAGGCCGGCTGGGAATCAGACAGACGCTCTGGGCTCTGGTATTCTTGGTGTCCCTGGCACTTTTTCTTTACCAGGCGGCAAAGTGTGCCATCTCCTACCTGGAGCATCCTCATGTCACAGCGCTAAACGAGGAGGCCACCCCGGAAATGGTGTTCCCTGCCGTTACCATCTGCAACATCAACCGCTTCCGCTTTTCCGCTCTTACCGATGCCGACATCTACCACCTGGCAAACCTGACTGGCTTGCCCCCCAAAAATAAGGATGGCCACAAGCCAACTGATTTGGAGTATCCGGCACCAGACATGCAGGACATCTTCAACCGAACAGGTCATCAGCTGGAAGAGATGCTGAAGAGCTGCAACTTCAGTGGGCAAAACTGCTCAGCTGAAGATTTCTCTGTGGTAAGTTTCAGTAAAGTTTTTTAAAGCCTTTGAAAATTGCCAGAGCTTTGTTATGACTTCACTCTTAATTTAAGAAGGATCACTTCAGAGGCAGAGGACTAGTGAAAATTGTGAGAGAAAAAGACAACTCTATTGTAAACACTTTAATTATTTCAAAGAAGTTTGAGAGAAAGGTGATACTTAAAACCGCAGCAACAACACAGACAGTGGGTGTTTATATTGATGTATTATTTGTTTGAGTTGTTAAAGTTTAACTACAGTTTTTTAAGGGATTGTTCAACCAAAACATAATTTACTCACCCCTTGTAACAAACAAGTTTGACATTATTTTCTCAGTGGAACGGAAGATGCTAGGCATAATGTTAGCCTCATCCACTGTTTAATGAAACAATGAAAGTGAATAGTGACTGAGACTAAGTAATATGCCTGGCTAATTTTTTGTTCCACTGAAGAGAGTGTGTCATACAGATTTGGAATGACATAAAGAATAGTAAATAGTAACATACGTTTTTTTTACAATCACGGTAAGGACTGCCTTATGGTGAGAAAATATTCTGTTTTTAGTTGAAATAGAGATGTCTGCAAGTGTTGCAAATACAAGAGAATGAAGGGTCTGCCAGCAATGAGGTGGATAGATATGCTCCATTCTCGTTTCCCCTGGATGCTGTGGTGACTATTAATTTGGACATAGTTTTGAAAATAGGACACAGACCAGACTCTGAATTCTCATTGTGTTAACAGGAGTGGTCCTGTTTCCCTGTGCTCATGATTGCTCATATTGTATCAACAGCTGCAGGGGCTTTTACTGTTCTTCCCATGGGAGAAGAGCAGGGTGCATTTTTATATTTACTTTTTCAAGAGATCTGTTGTTTTAAACTGCCACAAGTATCAGCACTGAAAGAGTGCATGGCAACATTATTGCTTTTTATAAAACTCCATCATAGTCTTTCTCTCTCTCTAGCACTGCGGTCTCTCTTACTTGTTATGCCTCCTGTGTCAGGAGTTGTTTCCTTCAGAGTTGTATTTCAATCCTGTCGCTGTTGAAATATAAAAAAATTTAGAGTCTGACATACATGATTTTTGCATTAACTAGATTGGTTAAAACTAAATTTCCTTAAGCCAACCAAATCCATTCTGCAAGATCTTATATGTGTTTATCATGCCATATTTATTAAAGCTATGTGTACTGATGGATGAAGGGATATTGTTTTGGTAATGACTAAGCCCATTTGTCAAGTCTTACAGTTATAGCATGGGTTGGACATAGACTTCCTAGGAGATGGGTAAATCATCTGCCTGATCAGTATGATTACATAAGTTCTCATTTGATGTACCATAGAAACAAAAGAGCACAGCTTTAGTCTTAACTAACCAGATAATTATCTTGCAGGTTGATGTATATTTGATCTTCGGTAACATTCATATGATACAAGAAATTAGAATTGACATTAGAAGCTCTACCTCAGCTTCTCTCTTTCTCCCCCACTCTCGTTCACTCTCTTTCAACCATTCTTTTTGGTCTCTCTCTGTGTTGGTCATGGCAGGGAAAAGGTTATGCTTTTGAAGAATGATAAAGGCAAAACTGAGGATAAAACAGACAGTAATAGATGTGACAGGTAAATTTTGAGTTATTTGGAGTTATTTGCTTAGCCGTGGAATTTTAACATTTAAGAATTGAAAAAAAGAAAACAGTCAGTCACTGCCAACATCTGGTGTGGCACCAGTTATCACCATCAAATATCAATAAGGAGTTGTTTCAGAAGACCTGGGATGGGCTGTCCTTTTTCAGGACAAGCTAAAAAGCATGGGCCCCTTTCAATCTGCCAAAGGACTTCTTTATGGCTTAATCTGCTTGGAAAGTTCGCTGTTCCACTGTTCTCTCCCATCAGCACTGTGATCTGTGTCTGAAATGCTGTCAGTTAGATTGGTTACAGACATCTTGTTGTCTCCATGCATGAAGAGATGGTTCCTCTGTCCCACAGGCCACTTAACCCATGCAGGCGGGAAACGTGGACCAATTTTGAGAACCATCTCATAGCATTTCCAGGGCAATTAGATTTTAGATGTAAGAGTAATCAGGATCACGGTGACTAGCCCAGAAGCCTTGTACTAACAACAATCTGACTGATATTTTTAGCATTAAGTGTGATAGATGACCTTAGCTGTGCTGGCTGGCATCTGGGTGCTTGTGGATCACTAGCTTGAGGGAAAATAGCACACAGCACACTCATATCTAGCCTACTCCAGATGCTGTGTTTGTTTAATGACTACATGAGTAGGGACATTTTTATATTTTCTATCAATCACAACCCTGGCATCTAGCCCCAACACTATCAGCAATTGCTCTCGTAATATCAGCTATTTATTTTTCATTCCCACATGACCTAGAGTTCTTCTCTCATTGAGCAATTAATTCACAAACACTGCAACAATAATAATGATCTCAAAAGAATAGAGTTATATTTGAATGTCTGGATCATAGATAATCACACTGTTTTCTTTTCAAAAGAGAGAGAGATAGAGAGAGAAAAACTAAGGTCTGAATGTTGGTTCAAAAGTTTCAAATGTTTTTTCTTTTTTTTTTTTTATATATATAAATGTATTCATGCATTTGTTCACTGATTAATTTTATTGATTATTTGTTCATTGCCTATGTAATGGACAATGCTTTGGCAATACTGTACAAGTCATGCCAATAAAGCTCATTTGAATTGAATTGAATTGAGAGAGAGAGAGAGAGAGAGAGAGAGAGAGAGAGAGAGAGAGAGACTTTGACTTTAACAATCACTTTATTCTAAAAAATATATATATAAATTTTTTCATAAATACAATGAAATATCACATTTTAAAACATCACATTACAAAAAAAAAAAAAAAAACCTTTTAAAAAAAAATTACATTTCCATTGTAATCAACATCACAAATACACTGGTTCACACCCCATTTAGATTTAAAAGACCAATTTATAATAAGTGTACTCAATTTTTAATCGTGACCTTATTAAGCCCTTTAGGACTGATTCAACATCACAGGACTCATTACCACTCAGTTTTTCTTTACGTGACATCCAAATAGCCATTTTAACTTGTCCAAGTAAAAAATTCATTAAACCATGGGACTCCTTTTTACTCTTTTTATACTTAGGTCCATATATGAAATACATAGGTGAGCAAACTTCTCCCAAGGTCTGACACCACCCATCTATTGTTGGGAACAACTGTTGTAATCTAGTACAATCTAAAAATAAATGAAAGACAGTTTCTGATATCCCACAGAAGGATACCATGCACTATCCTCCATTGAAGACCTCCAGATCGTTTTTCAATAGGAGGTTTGTACAAGGTCCTCCAGCTGCCCTTAGGGGAAACACCTAATCCAAACACCTCTTGCCATTTAGACTCTTTCATGTTTGTAAGAGCATGAAGATGCAGTATCTTCACACACAATGTGTACAACAACTTTTTCCCTGCATTGCTGAAAACTCCTAACTGAGGTGTCTTAAAAGATAAAATTCCACCCTCAGTTTCTTCCCAGTTTTCAGTCTCAGCTGCAACGTTTAATTCTGGGAAATCACAAATGTTCAGCTCTCCATTATCAGTTTCTAAGGAAAGTCTATAATTCTGTGGCAAAAACTCAACTATCTGAGTCAAAATTTTCGTTGCCACTCGAACTGATCTTATTCCCAAATTTCCAGCAATAGTCTCAGCTGATATCCATTCACCTTTAGGTATTAAGTGTCCAATTGTTGTGATTTTTGCAGCCCATAGACTTTTCCTGAATGAAATGTCTTTGAAAATGTCCAGATTCAATGCAGAGTTGAAAAGCAGCGGTTCTTCTCTCTGCCACAAACTTTGGGCATTGTTTGACTCCCGAGAAATCTTGACAAGTGTCCATGCTTTTAAAACTGATCTATAAAACAATGTTAATCCTCCAAGATCCAACTTGTTTATATCCATCAGGAACAGGTGACGATCTAATCCCATATTCCCTGCTTTCCTCAATAGAGTACATGCTATCCCAGCCCAGCTCACATCCTTCCCATAGAGAAGTCTCTGAGCCACTTTAAGCCTGAAGGTCTTTACTCTGGATCTGATGTCCACTAGGCCTTGTCCTCCTTCCTGTCTGGGTAGAAATAGCACTGGAGCCTTTAGCCAATGCTGTCCTGACCAGAAGAAATCCACCAGACATCTCTGAATTTGTCTCACCAGGTCTTCTGGAGGTTCAAGGATCATCATTCTATGCCAAATGGAAGATGCTATGAGGTTTTTACATATCAGCACCTGTCCCCTATAGGACAGCTGGGGCAGCAACCATTTCCAATGAGACAACCGCACACGTACTTTCTCCAACAGGCCCTCCCAATTTTGTTTTCTGTACTCAGATGTCCCCAAAAAAACTCCCAGATATTTGAAACCTGCCCTTCTCCATTGTAAACCACCAGGAAGTAATGGACTCTTTTCAACTTGGCCACACCACACAGCATCGCTTTTACCCCAGTTAACTTTGGCAGATGATGCCTTTCCATAACACTCTAGAGCATGCTTTACCACATTAACATCTCTATCTCCTCTGATTAAAACCGTTACATCATCCGCATATGCAGATAGTTTAACAGATTCCTGGAATTTTAGAGAATAAATATGCAGACCTGCTAGGTCTTTCCTTAATTTACATAGCAAGGGCTCAATAGTTATACTGTAAAGTTGGCCCGAAAGGGGACAGCCCTGTCTAATTCCCCTCTGAACTTTCACAGAGGTACTTAGGCCACCAGCCATTTTTACCAGCCACCAGCCATTTTTTTGCTTCAGTGTACAATAAACGTATCATTGAAATAAATTGATCACCAAACCCAAAGGCTTTTAGAGCATCAAAGAGAAAAATGTGATCCACCCGATCGAAAGCCTTCTCTTGGTCCAATGATAAAAACCCCACTTCAATCTTATCATCAAAAGCATAGTCATACACATCTCTCACTAAATGTAGATTATCTACAATAGACCTATCCTTAATGCAGTAAGATTGATCTTTATGAATGATTTCATGCAAAACATTATTTAATCTGGTGGCCAAACATTTGAAAATTATTTTGTAATCCGAACACAACACAGCCACAGGTCTCCAGTTCTTTAAGAGTGTTAAATCCCCCTTCTTAGGGAGTAATGTTAGCACTGCACGCTGGAAGCTCTTAGGAAGTATTCTTTCAGTGACACTTTTTTGAAGGACTTCAAAGTAATCATGTCCAATAACAGTCCAGAAAGCCTTATAAAATTCGGCAGTTAGTCCATCTATTCCAGGTGCACGACCTGCAGAGAGTCCCATAACAGCAGCCGTGACTTCTTCATAGGTAAGTTCAGTCTCCATAAAAAGTCTGTGCTCTGGAGTTAAAGCCGGAAGATCATGAAGCAATTAATTTCTACATTGTTCATCTGATTTTTCAGAGGTGTATAAACTTGAATAAAATTCCACAGCCATTTTACGCATCTCCATTTGATCAGAAGTGTCTCGACCATTACAGTCTTTTAAACAATACATCACTTTCTCCTGTCCTTTCTTCCGCTCTAGATTAAAAAAGAAAGAAGTAGGAGCATCCATATCCCTTACTGTTGAAAAACGACTCCTTACAAGAGCTCCCTTCACTCTTTCATTTAAAATTGAGCTCAACATATTAGTCTTTTCAGTCCACAGATCTTTAAAGTTTACAGTGTCATTTGCAATCATACACTGCTCGATACCAATAATTTCCTTTTCCAGACATTCCAAAGATTTTTTTATACAGAATGAAGAATGTGATAAATATTGTTGACAAAAATTCTTTATTTGTACCTTCCCCACCATTGAATGCAATTTTCATAACAACTCTTCTCACTCTTCCAAGACTCCCAAAAAAATTTGAAATTTTCCAAAAAAAAATTATCTTCTAATAATTTTGCATTAAAATGCCAATATTGACTTTTATGCATTCTTTTTAATAAAGTACACTCAATAGTAACGAATTTGTGATCAGACATTGATGTGGGAAAAATATTTGAATTTATAACTCTATTCCTCATATTACGTGACGTATAGAGTCTATCCAACCGTGCAGCAGAAACTATCTCATTTCTAATCTTCACCCATGTATACTGCCGTGTATACAAATTATGCTCTCTCCATACATCAGATAGGTTTAGATTTTTAATCACATTGCTTAAACACAAAGCACTCTGTATATGAGGTTCTTCACCATTCCTATCCTGTGTAAAATCCAAAGTACAATTGAAATCTCCCCCTAAGATAATGAGGTCTCCTTCATTTTGTTGTCTTAAAAAATCTTCTAATTTAGTGAACAAACGTATTCTCTCTACACCTATGTTTGGAGCATAGATATTCACAAAAAGAAAAATAAGATTGTCAATTTCTGCTCTCACGATCAGCAATCTCCCTGGATCAACTTCATTTTTTGACAAAATTTTAACTTTAAAAATAGGGGAGAAAATTACTGCCACTCCAGCACTCAAATTGGACCCATGAATAAGGACTGTCTCTCCCTCCCACCATAGGCCCCAATCAGCCTCATTGCTTTGATCACTGTGAGTCTCTTGTAACAAAACCACTCCTATATCTTTCAAACGAGTAATCTCTGAAAGTAGTCTACTCTTTTTCCTATCTCTCATCCCATTAATATTTAGAGATCCCACCCGCAAGACTTCCATGAGAAAGAGGGAGAGAAGGAAAAAAAGAGTACAGAAAATAAAAGAATTAACATTCATCATTATTATTGCGTTTTTCCCTTGCCTTTCCCCTCGTCATACGTTCTTTCCCTATTTGTTTTCCTTGTCTAATACCAGTTATGTGCTTTTTTAACCGAAACCTCTTCTGCTGTGAGAGCTCTTCAAGGCTATTTGTTTTCCTTGCCCATGTAACAGAGGTTATAAACTTTTCAAGATCCGGAAAAAAATCACTGACTTCTACACCTGTTTTTCCTTTTGATTCACCTAAAAAAAGAGTTGATCTGTTCAAGAGTATATATATCTTTTTCAGCCACTCTTGCAATATCAGATGCATCAGACCACTGCTCTTCATTTCTCAAACTAGCATCAGTACATTGGGACATTCCATCTAACTCATCAGTCATATTTTCTTCAGAAACTCCTGCTGGTGTTTCTTTAAGCAGTCCTTCATCACCTCCCTGAGTTTCACTGTCATCAGTTACATCAGTCACAGTCTCAACAACGCCAACCAACTGCTCACTACCTCCAGCATGTAAATTAACATCACTCACCTCTTCTGAGGCTGCTTTCTCCTGTGTCTCAGTTCTCTGTTCTATATTCTGTTGATATTGGTTTGCATTGTTGTCATCTCCACGCGATGTAGACGGCCGCTGATCGTCTTTATGTGGGCATGTGAAGCGTTTATGTCCTAGGTCACCACATTCAAAGCACTTCAGACTTTCAGTACTTGCGTAAATCATATACGAGTTCTCTCCTTGTTTAACTCGGAACGAAACCTCCAATGTGCGCTCAGGCGAAGCCAAAAACATAAAAACTTGGCGGTGAAAAGAAGTGACATGCTTAAGCGCGATGTTTTTACAGCCTAAAGGAATCATTCTCACTGGACTTGCTATCTTTCCGAATCTTAGCAACTCTTTCGCAATGACTTCATTACTAATAAAAGGTGGAACATTCGAAATCGTGATTTTTGTTGCTGGAGCGGATAGTGGGGTAACCGGAACAAATGTTTCCTTAACCCATATTCCGCTCACAGTCAACTGATTAATCAACATTTCAGATCTCAAAAAAACAACAACCGCTTTGTTCATGCGTGAAGCTGAAACTATATTTTCAAAACCTACTTGCTCCCCTACAACTACAAGCAGATCCTCTATTGTCACGCCGAGCTCTGGTGCCCTGCACCCATTTCGGGGTGATAGATTAGGTGGCGTTTGCCCAGGAATTGACGCCATCTCGGCGTCTAAAATTCCACGGGCACACGATGGAAACGTATCCTTATTTTAACTTAAGTCGAAAAAAACGAGGGGAAAGGAAAAAGAAAAAAGAAAAAACACGAAAAGGAAAAGAAACATATAGGCCTAAGAGAAAATAAGTTTTTTCCTTTCAGTCACTCTCAGAAACACACTCAGTCCTCCTCACCCACACTCCCAACATGCAACATGCAGAGAGAGAGAGAGAGAGAGAGAGAGAGAGAAAATATAAAATGGGATGAGTCTCACTTTGAGATTATTCATGGCTAAATACTGTCTAATTGCTATGCCAATATTTAAGCTAAAAGACCTAATTTCTAACATTCTGCATGACTATAAAACAAAACTAATATGGCTAATTGCTATTCATTCATGCCAAAGCACTTTCTAAGCAATGTTTAGTTTTTGGTCATTGGTTTATGTTGATGTTAACAAACATCTCAATTTTGCCTCAAAGAAGTAAATTACTTATTTGGACAACTTAAAATCACCTTGAAGCATTGTTTTTTCACTAAATTACACAAGCTTGTCCTCTACCTCAAAAGACTGCAACAGATGTAGGTGGTGGCCTATACAACACAGTGACACTTTATAAAACATTAGTTCACAACTTTAGTTGTTTACCAATCAACAACACTTACTCCACTTAATAATCTTGGTTACAGTTAATTTCATGATTATATTCTAATACATTTTTCAAATTAAAAGTTGCTTACGTTAACATTAGTTACTGCATCATGAACAAAAATTAACTAACAATGAACTATTGCATTTTCAACCATCAACATTAGCCAAGATTTTATAAATGTTGGAAAAATAATGTTTACTGTTACTTCATGATACCTAATGCATCTACTTAACAAATAGAACCAAATTGTAAAGTGTTACTCATAATAACATTTTAATTAAAAAGTGTTCATGAAACTTGTTGAAATTCTTGAAATACATTTTATTTATAAATGAATAGCTCTTTATTATATTGCCATTGTAAGAGGTTAACTGGGTACTGTGAACTGGATGTGTGTGTGTGTGTGTGTGTGTGTGTGTGCGTGCGTGCGTGTTCAATTTGCAGCACTGTTTGCTTCCTGTTCCCCTCAACATGGGGTGTAATTTAAACACTCAGCTGTTATTGACTCATGGTAATTACTCACAATAGATATCATAATAAGATGTTTAGATATAATTTAATATAAATAGCTGTGCTTTTCTTTTCCCTTTCAACCTAACTGTCTGTCATTTTCTGGTGGTGAAAGAGATTGAGGGTGATTTAGCTCAGTCCAGCAGGTACGTGGAAGTCTTTGTTTCTGTAAGCTTGCTGCACTTTGGGTGTTTACTTGCCTGCTTGCTATGTTTGCTGATGCATTATCTGATTTTGTTTTAAGCAAGGACAGCTCCCTTGTGTATATATTCCTTTGGCAAACTGAGTGACACTGACCTAGATTGATCTACAGTAAGGCACAGGGTGAGGACAGACATTATTATAGGGCCCCTGTTAGCATTTTTCATGTCAGAAAGGAACAGGAGTGTTGAGAATCAGTTTAATAGATAATTGAATATGTGAGCGAATGGCTCCTGGGGGTATAGTGGCATGCCTCTAATAAAACAACTCACTTCATAATTTTCAAAATGTCAAAAAGGTTTTTATCAGGTACTGTATGTACAAACTTTCCTCAAAAGCCATCTTCCTTTGTTTTGCTTGAGCTGTGACCTAGTGGTTAGCACGCAAGCTCCAGACAAACTGAGCTGTGGTGCTCATGCAAGAGACGTGGGTTTAAATCTGGCATGCGGGGTATCCCTATCGCATTCCCCTCTCTTCTCCCTATCCTTTTCCTTTTATCTCTCATATTTCCCTTACGGAAATGTCAAGCTTAGACAAGTGTGGATTTCCATGCTGGTACAAGGTGGTTTAAAATGGTGAGTGCTGATTTGGCGCTGGTCTAGACTGGCTGTTCATTAAATAAAAAGGTCAGATGCTGGTTGACCAGGATTGTAGCCTGATGGAGACACTAGTATCTGATGCTGGTCACCAAAATATATTGGTGACCAGTATTGCTAGTATTTCAGTAGTGGTAGTAACTCTCCTCAAATGTAATCTTTCTTTCTTTTGGTCAGAGCTGACCCAGTAATTAGCACACATGCTCCAGGCACATTGGAATGTGGTGTTAATACAAGAGATGTGAGTTTGAATATGGTTATATGCTTCACATCCTGATCCCATTTCACCTTTTCACACCATCAGTACTTGTCATCTCTCTACTTTCTCTCTTAATACAATGGTGAAATGTATGACAGCATTTTCGTGCCACATGAAAAAAAGCTTAAAGAATAAAGTCGTAATGTTTTGAGAATAAAGTAACGTAATGTTAATAATTATGAGCTTATGAGCATAATATTGCATGAATACATAAGAAAAAAAAATAATTTTGTCAATGATTATCAGAATAGAAATTGGCTGTTGAGGCAAACCTGGGCTACAAGACACAAATATCCACTATTCTGGGAATGCCAGGAGTGACTTTGGGGCGCCACACACCAGCATTGCACACAGGCAACTATTTGTAATGTGCTTATATTGCCTTTGCAATCAAGGTGATGACAATTAGCACAGATGCACTGAAGCACCACCACTCAATAGAGGAAAAAGAGCTATTTCTTCTGCTACAGTCATATTGGCTTCATAGACTCATTTCATTGTTATTTTAGATATTTATTTAAAATATTGTTTTCCTTATGCCTGTTGAATTATTAGTCCACAAATATTATTTTATTTTATTCAGTAGAATTTGTTATTTGTTTTGAATTCATTATTCGTGCCTTTCCGAATAATATATTTGGCTTTGGGCACATTCCTAATCAATAGTTACATCTACATCTGCTATACTCTGCTGTTCTCCACCACATCACTTTGATGTCACTTTCCTAACAACATTATTCTTATAACATTATGACTTTAATCTCATAGTGCTTGTACTTTAATCTCACAATGCTGACTTTATAGTATTTTTACATTATGCTCAGAATATTACTGCAAAATTGTTTTGCTTTAATCTCATAATTTCTCATTTTATTTTAACGTGGAACTAAAACACTGTTATACCAAGCTTAATAAACATTCAGAATATATATATATATATATATATATATATATATATATATATATATACATAAAAAATATTCTTTGTTCAGTTGTTCTGCAATAGTAATTTATTTGAGTTTGGTAAACTCAGAAGCAGTCAAAAGTTCTGTAGAGTGAGTGGTCTTGTGTCTGCTTGAGGTAAGAGACATGTGAGAGCTTTTGGCAGTAACAGAAGTTTCACATTGTGTTAGAGGAAACTGGCACTCTTCACTCCTGTGGTAGGATGTCTCTCTCTCTCCGAGAGCTGCCTGAGAGCTCAGTGCTTTGTGAGTGACATCAGGTCCCCCTGCGGGCTCAACGTCTGGCTCCTCTCCGCGTTCTCTCCGCTCCTTCCATCTTGCTGACAGAAACAGAGGAGTGAGGGACCGTGAAAGTGACTGCATTCCCACAGCTCTGTCCAAACAGCCCATCAATTAGTCGCCCAGTTCGGCTGTTGCAGGTCTCCACAGATTATTGAACCGCTGTACTACTGATACATTAAAATACTAAGCTCATATTCTCAGCCTTCAGCCATGCTGTCAATCCGCATAACAGTTTATCTCTCCTTTATCATGCCTGCTGATGCACGGAGACACAATTGCATGTGAGAAGCATAGCTGTAAACATACTTATCCTCAAACCATTGCTGCTTTTAGGGGACGAAGACACTATTGTGAGTGTTTATGTTTGTGTGAAGGAGACAAGGACAGAGGAAACACACACAAACCCACAACCAATCATACTGGGGCTATTTGAATCCCTAGCAAATAGATCAGCACTCTTTACACTAAACATATCAGCACCGTTCCATAAGACAACTCACACCTGAGACTGATTGCTGTATTATGAATGCAGAGGCGGATGTTTCACTTTTGCTGTGTTACCATTCCTCTCATCATCCTCAGATTTAGCCAGCCAACTACATCAGGAAATTCTACAGCTCAATGGATAGCTTTAAACTCACAAAAAAAAAAGAAAGAAAGAAACTGCCCTAATTTTTCGAGGCTGTAAACTAACTCACATTATTTCCCTCTTACATTTGTCTCTCTCTGACAAGCTGTCCGGCAAGTTGTTGGAAGGAGTGTATGTGAGTGAGCGCACATGCATGCTTCATCAGATTCTTATAGACTTGGAGGAAAAGATTGATAGTAACCCCTAACTTCGGCTGTTTATTTCACCCTCCCCCTAAATCAATATATTCCTCTGTCAGATTGCTTCCCAGGCCCTAGCCTAGCATGACTAATTATCTTGTTCCTCTGTTTTTGGCGGGAAGGCTGCTGTGTTTGATAATGAGGCAAAAGCCATCCATATGGATATATTTCCATTGCTTTATATAGCTGAATTTATGCTCACCAACAAAATAAGCTTTCTAATACGATGAAATAGCACAAGATGAAACTGTTTGGCACTCTGTTTACATATGCCGCAAAAAATTTTGTTCAAGCTTATTTTTCATGCAGAACTCCCTCTTCCCGTGGCTTAGAGGCAGTAAGAAATTGATAAGCCCCGAAGTGGAGCGCAGCAGTCGTCCGTATTTAGTATCTGACTGTATTTTAATCAGGGGCCCGCTGATATTCTTTGACCGGTTTTCGAGCCGCACAGCGAATACATCAATACAAATACACATAAAAAAAATTATCAGGCCTCGCTGATGGACCGGGTCGGGTAATGGATGTGCATTTCTCCTCTGTCTTAGCTGCCACAGTTTAATTACTGTGTGAAAAAGAAGCATATGCTTAAATATCAAATGGATCTCACAAGTGAACATCTTTGTTCTGCTTAGCGCATGAAAATGTCAGTGTGAAGAGGGTAAGGCAACATAAAAGCAGAGACTAAAATAACATAAATGTCACTCAGTGTATTCGGGTCTGCGGGCTAGCAGAGCATGAAGGGCAGGCATGTCTGCTCGGTTGGATGATTAACCCCATGCTCTGAATTATGTCGAATGTCACACACTTGGTACTGCCTTTTGCTGATCCTTAAGGTTTGTTTGTACACATTCATGCATTACGGAGATCAGTGTACTATTTCATAAAATTTATGTTGAGAGCTCCTTGTGCAGTCAGGTCTAAATCAAATACACTCAAAAAAATATTTTAGCCTATTTTCAAGATGTATCCATTTCAATTAAATAACAAATTTTCATCTAATTGAATTGCCACATCTAATTCATCTAATTGAATTTCTTCAACAAAATAAAATTTACAAATCTTAAAAGTTTTATTTATTACATTTTCTTCAAGACTATTCAATTCAATTTGATGGAAATTTGTTATTAAATTGAAATGGACACATCTTGAAAATAGGCTAAAATATTTTTTTGAGTGTACCAAATGAGCGAATGTGTTTCACGTCTGATTTTTGCCACTCAAATCTCACCTCAGACCTCATAATATTCTATTTGTCTAATTCTAATTGTTCATTTGTGCAATGAGAGAATTTTGAAATGTATTTAGTTGTTTTAATACTTATATATTTCTACTACCTGAGGTTTCTGGAAATTGGTTCTGACAGGTAACTGCTGCTGTTGAACCATAGCTATCTCCATTATGATGGAAAACAGCAATATAACTTTGAACACATTCTGAGTATGTTCATTAAAAATCATCAAATAGCTGAAATCCTATATAATCTTCCGAAGTCAAACAAATAGCAAGTATTTTCATCCCTATTTTTATGCTTGCACAATGCATCTATATATTCCGTAGTAAAACAAAGAGTGAATGTGTTCATCTCTATTTTGAGCAACAAATCCTTCCCCCTGGAGACTGATGCAGAAAGCAGCATCTCTTCTTTAATGATTTATAGCTCAAACTGTTCTCCAGTTTAGTGAATAACTGAAATACGTGTAATGAGAACATGTGTAATGTGAATTATATTGTTTTAAACTGCAATACTTGTCCTTAACCAAGGAATTGTTATCCCAAATTGAGACATGCATAGACCCCCTGCAATTTGCCTATCGGGCCAATAGGAGCACTGTGGATGCCTCCCTTACTCTTTTAAATAAGGTTCAAAATCATCTAGACAACTCAAATTCCTATGTTCGAATACTCTTTATGGATTTCTCATCCGCTTTTAATACTGTCCAACCTTATCTTCTTCTAAAGCGCCTCTATGAGTTAGGTGCTAGCAGTTGGATGATTTTATGGATTAAGGAGTTTTTAAAAGGTCGCCCTCAGCGAGTTTGTGTTAATAATAATGTTATGTCAGATTGCTTGGTTCTAGATACTGGGGTACCGCAGGGATGCGTACTGTCTCCAATACTTTTTTCCGCATACATTAATGAACTGAAGTGCAATGACGATAACCTTACCCTTATAAAATATGCCGATGATATAGCATTGGTCTCATGTCAGAAAGAAATGAACTGCACCTCATATTTTGAGTACATCGACAGTATCATCCGTTGGTTTGAGAGTAGTTCTTTACATCTTAATATCGAAAAGACAAAAGAGTTATGTTTGAGAAATCAATCAAGAAGAGTAGATACTGCATCTGAATATAAACCAGTTGTCATAAAAGAAAAAACTGTAGAGCAAGTCTCGAATTTCAAATATTTGGGTACAGTTATAGATGAGAAACTTAATTTTGAAAGTAATGTGGAGTATATTCATAAAAAAGCACGACAACGCCTGGGTCTCCTTAGGAAACTGAGAAGCTTCAATGTTAGTCAGCAGACCCTAACTATGTTGTATCGATCAATGATTGAGAGTATTCTCACATATAACATTATTTTATGGTACAGAAATCTAACACTGAAACAAAAGAACAAACTCTCACAAATAATCAATCAAGCAAACAAGATTACTGGACAAAAACAACAGCCACTACAGAGCTTGTTTGATAATTTTATGGGAAAAATGGCAATTGCAATTTTTAAAGATAACACTCACCCTCTTCACTCTGCTTTTGAATTGCTCCCATCTGGACGCAGACTAAAAATACCCTTGGCTAGAAAAAATCTCTACAAAAGATCGTTTCTTCCTATGGCAGTGATTATCTTAAATCGTACAGTGTTTTAATTGAAACAATAGAGCGACTGCTAATATTTTAAAATTTTTCTTTTTTACAGTGTTTAACTATATTATTTTTTGTATTTGTGTTGTTGATATGTGATTTGTCTTATGTTACAGTGTCAAAGAAAAATTTCCACTCTGTGAAAACAGACTGGACAATAAAGTAAAGTATAAGTATAATGCCTGTTTAAAAATAAGTAAAATGCTGTTTAAGCATGTGCTAAATGCATACAATTCTGTGAATGATATAAGCATGTATTAAGGTGATGTATGCTGAAGCATAGGGGTAGGCTAATGCTCTATTTTTGTTTTCTTTTGACATTAGCCTCTACTGTATTTTGTTTAATTTAAAAAATACAAAATATTATGGCCCCATCGACCACTGAGATCAGATTAGACTCTCCAAAAATTGTTTTGTGTCTTATGTGGATATTTGCAGCCCACATGCTACATTTTTGGTACTAGGACTGTGGTATCTGACTTTTTGGAGCCAATAGGTATATTTTTTGTTCTTTTTGAAATACTTTAGAGGTTATGATAGGTGCCAGTGGGGCACAGAGTGACAGCTTCCTTGGTGCAGTGATCCAGTGAACAAACGTCGGCCAGTGGTTACATGGCAAGGTGAAGAGACTGCTAGACGAGAGAGAAAGAGTACCTGATTTCCGCTGATTCCACAGGGGTACTGTTTGATAAGACACCTATCCAGTGACTGCCTACAAGAGAACATAGAAGTATTATACAGACATTTGGCAACATATCCTTTTGCTCCAGAAGAAAGAAATCTAATAAATTATTACGGACTGATTAAGAGACTTTTTGCCCACAAGTAAACTGACACAGATTTGTGTCAGTCAAATTTAGATAATTTGAACCTTTCAAAATGTCACAATTGATGTTGATTATAGTCCAGTATTAAAAACACTGATTATGAACATGGTTCAGGTAGTAATATGTATGATGTTCAGGGACAGATTCAAGAACTCAACAGAAAGTATGACGAGACTATGGCAGCAATCAACAATTTGAGTAGAGAGCCAACCATGTCTTATGTACATGTGCCAAGAGACCTCACATTCAGAAATTTAGTGAACATTTCAGTAAAGGTGGGAGATATGTTGATGAGTTTATTGAAGAAGTAGATAAGGGGTTACATGCAAGAAATCAGACCACAGAGGACCAGTTAGACCACATACTCTCCCTGTTAAAGGGTGCAGCCTTAGAAGAGGTCAGTTTACTGAAGGGGAATGAACGAAAGCGACCATGTGACCTCTTTGTGTACCAGAGAGAAGCTTTTCGTGAAGAGCTCAGTGTGTCTCAGTTATTACAAACAGTATATAGTTGTAAACAAATGGAAGGCGAGGATGTTCGTACATACTCTCATGCTTTGTCTCAAACTCTGAGTTCTATCCTGAAGCAATCATCAAATGCAATATCAAATGTGAATTTGGCCATCCGAGATCAATTCATTGAGGGGATTAGGGACCCAAGCCTTAGAAGGGAGCTTCGTAAGCTTGTGAGAGACAAGCCACAATCAGCACTCATTGAAGTGTGAGATGAAGCCCTTATGTGGTCTCTAGAAGATCCTTGCATCACAAAATGACTCAGAAGTGTTGTCTCTGAGACATCAGACGCTCAGTGCACTGCTCTTGGTATATAGTACCTGAGAAAATCCCTGCTATTCTTAAGAAGTTTTAAAAATTGTAGCAGAACAGGAAAAGCTATAAGAGAGCTAACAAAAGCTGTTGAGAAACTCACTTTGCAGTGCATTAAGTCAGAACCTGTGGCTCATTGTAAACCCAAGATGCAGCCAAGGTTTACAGATGATGGACAGCCAATATGTTTCCAGTGTAATGGTATAGGAGACATAGGTAATAGGTGTGTTAATAAAAAAGTCTCGGGTTACGTGTTTTAAAAAACGGAACGAGATGCTGCGCTGAGAAAAGCGCTTTGGGAACAATCCTACATGTTTGTTACCAGCTGAAATATGTGTGAAACACGTCAATGAACATTGACCGGAAATGTATAGCCTCGGTTGGTGTAATCATTGGACTGGGCTATAAATGGACACGCCACCAGCTTGTCGTCAGATATTTTTTCTGAAGAGCAGTCCTGGGGCATCCCAGTGTGGCAAAGAAGCACAGCATCTCGTTCCGCTTTTTTCAGGGAACAAGGGTTACAACATGTAACCCGAGACGTTCCCTTTACAAAAAGCTTCACTAGGATGCTGCGCTGAGAAAAGCACTTTGGGAACGAGAATACCCACGCCACCGCACTGAGGCTGTCCGGACCCCTACGGTTGTGAAGTGTGCTCACAAGAATGCGAGAGGTGTCAGACAAGAGCTTGAGATGTCGACTCAAGGACATAAGAGCCCGGAGTAGCATGAACATCCAAACTATAAAATCTGATGAATGTGTGCGGAGAGGACCAGCCTGCCGCATCACAAACTTTCTCCAGACAGAACCCTCTAGCCAAGGCTTTAGAGGAGGCGACCCCTCTGGTGGAGTGAGCCCTGATACCTACTGGCGAAGCTTGACCACGCGACTCATAGACCAGGGAAATGGCATCCCTCACCCAGTGACAATCTTGCAGTTAACGGGATCTGCATCATGTGAACTGCACCATCTTTCAAAGACACGCCACTTATTGGCATATATTCTTCTAGTGGAGGGAGACCTAGCACTTAGAATGGTCTCGATAACTTCAGGTGAAAGCCCTGTGTCCCTCAGTTGGTACCCTTCAGGGGCCAAACATGAAGTTTCCACAATCCGGGCCGGGGATGAAATATTGTCCCCTGTGCCTGAGGCAGAAGGTCTCTCCTGTCCGGAATTGCCCAAGGCGAGCCGTCGAGGAGAGATATTAGCTCCGAGATCCATACCCTGTTCGGCCAGCGCGGCGCTATCAGTATGAGGCAAGACCCTTGCTGGCGAACTCTAGCCAAGACTCCCGGGAGCAGAGAAACCGGGGAAAACGCATACAGGGGCATTCTTGGCCATGTATGCACCATCGCGTCCAGACCCAGGGGGGCTGGGTGACTCAGAGAGAAGTAGAGGGGACATAGCGCTGTCTCTAGAGAGGCGAAGAGGTCCACTTCTGCCCTGTAAAATTTCACCCAGATTTGTTGTACTATCTCGGGGTGGAGTTTCCACTCCCCCGTCGGTATCTTTTGTCTGGACAGCAAATCTGCTCCCACATTTAGGCGTCCAGGGATATAAATTGCCCTGAGTGACAGGAACATGCCCTGGGCCCAAAGGAGAATCCGATGTGCCAGCAGATTCAGGTGGCGAGAACGTAGACCTCCTTGATGATTTATGTTGGAGACTGCTGCTGTGTTGTCCACCCACACAAGGACATGGCAGCCTCCCAGATGTCAGAGGAAGTATTTCAGGGCCAGAAATACCGCCATCAGCTCGAGGCAGTTGATGTGCCAACTGAGCTTGTGACCCTCCCATTCCCTTGGGCTGGACAACCACTCAAGACCGCACCCCAGCCCGTCAGAGAGGCATCTGTTGTTAGCATTCTGTGACAACATGGACCCAAGGTAAACCGGGGTCTGAACCACATAGAAAGGGAATGAAGCGCTTGGCACGTAACCCTTATTTGCCTTAGGGGACTGGCCCTTGGATGAAATCCCCTGGCTTTTAGCCACAGCTAAAACGGTCTCGTATGGAGCAGGCCCAAAGGAATCACCGTGGACGCAGATGCCATGAGACCTAGAATTCGTTGGTACCGGTGAACAGTGCAACCTTGACCTAGCTTGAGTTTGCTCAGCGAGTTCTGAATGGATATGATACGAGCGGGAGACAACTGTGCCTGCATCGTGAACGAATTACATATAACCCCCAGATCAGTAATTCCCTGGGTAGGAGAAAGAACGCTCTTCTTGACGTTGAGTCTCAGACCCAGAGAACCCAGATGAGCCAAGACAATATTCCTGTGCTGAACTGCCAGTTCTTGAGACTGTGCTATGATCAGCCAGTCGTCTATGTAATTCAGAATGTGGATGCCCTGGAGTCACAAAGGAGCCAGTGCTGCATCCATGCATTTCGTGAATGTGCAGGGTGATAGGGCTAGGCCGAATGGAAGAACCCAATACTGGAAGGCTTCGTCCCCGAAATCGAACCTCAGGAACTTCGTGTGCTGTGGCAGAATTCCAATATGGAAATATGCGTCCATGAGATCGATCGTGATCAGCCAATCGTAATGTTGGATCTGAGACACGACCGTCTTGACAGGGCACGTAAACGCGAGAGAGCGCTCCACTCTTTATTGACCTCCACTTGTTGTTGGGTCTCTTGATCGCGCGGCCAGTCTAACTTTAGTATGGCCACCGCACGAGTAACCATATCGAGTAACTCCTCAGAAGATTTTGAGTCGTGTTTGGAGTGCTCGGATGTGGGTAACTCAAAGTCCGCAGACTCAAGAGAATCACGGTCCCCCTCATGAACTGAAGAGGCTTCAAGATCATGGGAAGGACCAGCCGGCTCTGGGGAGAGAGCAAGTGAAAGGGACGAACCCATCTCTCGCTCCTCAACCAGATCCATACCAGAGCCCCATGGATGAAGTTTGGGTGCCGGCTCTCGGAAGCAAGGCGAGCGCAAAGCAAACGTAGGTCACAATGCGCGCACCTGCCCTGCCCCAACACGAGAGCAGCATGCTCTTCCCCCAAACAAACAAAACAAAACTGATGTGTGTCCCTAACAGTCATAGAACATTGACAGGGAAACACGCATCGTTTGCTTTGCTTCTCCGACATTTTTCCACCTTTTTCTTTTCTTTTATATATATATATATATATATATGGAAAGGAGAAAAGGTTCACCGCACACTGCCTAACAAATTCTAAATCCTAGCAGAGGAAAGAAAGTTTCTGACAGGCTTGTGAGACACACACACAGTGAATGCTCTGAGAAAAGGATCTGACGACACGCTGGTGGCGCGTCCATTTATAGCCCGTTCACAGGTGCATCCAATGATTACACCAACCGAGGCTATACATTTCTGGTCAATGTTCATTGACATGTTACACACATATTTCAGCTGGTCACAAACATGTAGGATTGTTCCCAAAGCGCTTTTCTCAGCGCAACATCCTAGTGAAGCTTTTTGTAAAGGGAACAAAAAGACTCTCATAGGGAATACTAAATCGTCAGTGCAACAGGGAAACTTGCACCCTCGCTTGCTATGTGCCAGGCAGTGCGAAGGCAGTCCATAGGCTCAGCCAATATTGATACTTATTGTGACCGACTACTCAAACGTGCAGTGGGAAAATATCCTGTCGCTAATCTAAAGATTAGTGGAGTAATGGCCTCTTCTTTACTTAATACAGGAAGCCAAATCAGTACTCTTTTTGAGAGTTTCTTCACAGAACATCTGTCTGGTGAGGATGAAGATATGCTGTCCACAGCAGGTTAGCTGAAGATTACTGCTTCCAACAGTTTAGACATACCTTACTTATGCTATCTTGTGTTGGAGGTTAAAATCATAGGTATTACCCTACCATAGTGTTGTTTTATAGTAGTCAGAGACTCACATAACTCTTCTGCTGTACCAGCACTCATTGGCATGAAGACAACTAGCAGATAATTAGCAGATGTAGACAACTGGCTCATCCATAGTTTGATACTACCTCAGGTGGAGAGTTGCAGTCTGATTGGAGGGAGGCATTTCAGCAGTCTAGAGATGTGAAGCATAGTCAGAGTAGCTTGAAAAGACATGGTATGCATACCTGCTTCATCAATTACGACGGTAATGGTCAAGGGAGCAAAGAGTATGTTAAATGATGGTTTGTGTGACTTCCTGTTAGAACCAGCGAACACACCCTTACCTGGTGGTATGAATGTTGTTCCCTCTCGTGTCTTCAGAGAAACCGTTTTTCCTGTACAGGTTGTGAACCTCTCCACAGAAGATATCTGATTACAGGCCAGAACCAGACTCTGTACTCTGTCTTGTGTCGAGAGTGTGAAGTCCAATGAGACAAGTGAGGTGAGATTTCAGTGAATTTATTCTGATATTGAAGAGATCAGGGTAAACACAAAAGCCAGTCAGTTATTGGAGGTCAGTTCCAAATTGGTCAGTTATTGGAGGTCAGAGTTTCTCAACAAGCTATACATTGGTGGTACTCCTGAACAGCAGGCAGAGCTGAGTGATTTGTTGATGACGTACTTTGATGTTTTTGCTCCCGTGGATGAAGACCTCGGTTTTACAGACAAAGCGCAACATGAGATTTACGTAGTGGATGACGGTACCGGTGGTCCAGCCTTATATGTGTATCCCACTCACTCAGTATAGGGAAGTCAGAGAACATATCAGCACTAGTGCTTATGCTTCAACTATCGTGCTAGTTAGGAAAACTGATGGAAGTCTCAGGCCAAACGTGACGCATTTCCTCAGCTTAGGACAGATGAAAGCTTTGATGTACTTCAAGGGGCAAAGTTATTTTCTTCCATTGATTTAGCAAGTGGATATCATCAGGTTTCTGTCCATGAGTGAGACATTTATGACTCCATTTGGGATGCTTGAGTATTCTCGGATGTCCTTTGGTGTTTGCAATGGACCTTTTATGTTTCAATGTCTTATGCAGGCTTCCATGGGTGATCACATTTTTCAGATTATGCTAGTGTACCTTGATGACATACTAGTGTACTCGCCCACTTTCCCTGAGCACTTGCAGAGACATTAAGTAATCTTTAACGTATGAAAAGAAACAATTCACAAAATTAAGCATGGAAAATGTCATTTCTTGCAGTAAGAAGTAACTTTCTTAGGTTATCAGATCTCAGCTCGAGGTATTTGTACTGATCGAGGTAAAGTCACGCAATTTAGAATTTGCAGTACAGGTAAGGAATTACGCTCATGCTTAGGGTTCTGTAGTTATTACAGAAAGTTAATTGAGTGTTTTGTAGAATTTCCAGCCACCTTCATGATGGAGTGAACCTGTGTATCAATTTGTTTTGCACCTCAAAGAGAGAATTTAGTGCTTTGTGGTCAATGGAGTGCCAATCAGCGTTTGAGCTGCTTAAGGAAAAGCTTACTTCTGTCCTGTGTTAGGGTATGCAGATTTCAATATTCCTTTCACATTGGAGACTGATGCAAGCAGTGAAGGCCTGTGTGCTGTCGTATAACAGCAGCAGGTTAAGGGTAGGAGAGTCATAGCTTATGCCAGTAGCAGACTTCGTAAAGTAGATAGAAATTATAGAAATTACAGTAGCATGAAGCTTGAGATATTGGCCTTGAAGTGGTCTATCTCTGAAACATACCATGGTTATCAGCTGGTTTCCAAGTTTGGGTTCATCGCAGAAAACAACCCTCTGTACCATCTAAAAACAGCCAAGCTTGGTGCAATTGAGCAAAGATGGTTGAGGTGAAATACCACCCAGGATAGCATAATGCAGCTGATGATGCCGTCTCTAGGCAGCCATCAGCAGGGGAGCCTGCCACTCCTTAGATGCAGTATGATGACTGTATTGCCATCTGAAATATAATAAACAAAGGAACAGCCTTAGAACCTAATTTAGTGATGACTGGTGAATGGTGCTGTAGGGTTAGACAGATTTGTGCTTTAGAGTGTGGAGTAGAGGAAGGCAGTAACACTCAAGGAGGTAATACAACAGCTTAACTGAAGCATTTTCAAATGAAATATCCTACTCTCAGTTCTTTCAGAACCTTTTGGGAATGTAAACAAAAGTCCACCACTCGTGAGAGATCTGGTCAATCAAAGTCTGTACAGTCACTGATAAAGCAGTGGAAGTGTGTTAGAGAGCTGGCTGGCTTGCTTTATTGCATTGTGAATGACCAACTTTGTGTTGAATGTCAACAGCTGCTCTTACCCTCATGTCTAAAAGAGTAGGTGCCTGAAAGTGTTCATGACATTATGGGATCTTGAGTGCACACTAAACCTGTTGACGTAACAATGCTGCTGGGTTGGCATGTAGAATGATGTGGTGCAGAGGATCAAAAAGTGACAAAGGTGCTTCTTAAACTTTGCGAACTTGAGGTTCTCCTGTACTGACGGATCTCCCAGTGTGAGTTCTATAATGCACACATTAATTATAATAAATCTTACCTGTCACTTCACAGCAGTTGCACTGGAGGACAGATTATATCATAGTGGGTGCACTGAAGGTCAGATGATATATTATCAAGCATATAATGTGGTTTTTAGATGTTTATAATGATTGATTATGATAGATAAGATGTGATTGCGAATGCTCTTGCTGGCTATGCATGCTGCCATATTTTATTGCAATGTAAGATGGGATTTTGAGTCTCTACTGTCATAGAAACATACAAGAGGAGCATAGAAGGTTCTGAAAAACTAGCCCTGTCTCGGAAGTGGTTGTGACAGATGGAATGGGAGAAGGCTTGAGTGGACTGACTAGTTTTTATATTATTTGACGTCAGAAAACATGGCCGCAGTGCTGCATCTAAACAGTGCACTCTGACGGTAACAACTTTATACTTTTTTTATACTTTATACTTTTGATTGTTTTAAAGTTTGTAACATATATAAATAAAGACATTTTGATGCTGAAAATACTATTTGAGCTGCTGGTTCATTATGACAACAGCTTCAGTCATTATGACAACCAATTTTGCTGGTGAACAGCAGCATGAATGCAGATGACACCGGTTTGATCGTACGTGTCTGAGCCCACTCTAGTGTAATCACACCATTTTGATCGTACATGTGAAAGGGTTAACCAAGTTGCCACACCCAAGGATGCATCTCCTATGAAGCCCTTTCTTGCTTTAAGGCCCCTTGAATTAGTGGCAGTGGATTTTACTCTGCTTGAAACTGCATCCGATGGCCATGAGAATGTGTTAATATGACTGTTGTTTTCAAAAAGTTCACTCAGACATTTCCGACCAAGGATCAGAGGGCTGATACCACTGCAAAGATCCTTTTGAAAGAGTGGTTCATGAAATTTTCTGTGCCTGAACAATTGCATTCTGATCAGGGCATAATGTTTGAAAGCGAAGTTATTGATGAGCTATTTAAGTAGTATGTATGTACAGTATGGTGTAAAAACAACCTGCACCACACCTTATGAGCCTCAGGGCAACGCTCAGTGTGAGCGCTGCAACAGAATGCTGCATTATCTATTACGTACTACATACACTTCCCCCTGAAAAGAAAAAAATTGTTGGCCAGAATACCTTCCTGAGTTGGTTTATGCTTATAATGTAACACCACATGCAATCACTGGATACTCACCACATTACTTGCTGTTTGGAGTCAACCCACATCTTCCAGTAGATACACTGCTAGGTCAAGTGAAAACTGTAGACAGAAAACATGATTGGTTAGTGATTCACCAAAATAGATTGACAGAAGCTCATGAAAAATATCAGGGAATATGGTAAACACAAGACTGCTGAGATACTTGCCCTTTTAAATGACAAGGTTTTTTGCCCTGTTATAGATGTGGGTCAGCAGGCATATTTGTGTCACAGACATTTGGGTAGGAACAAAATACAGGATTCATGGGGTCCTACTTTATACAGGGTCATACATGTGCACGGTACCAAACATACTATTGATCCTCTTGAGGGTGGTCCTATCAAGAGAGTCTATAGAGTTGACATGCACACTTGTGTTATCTATATTCCTGATAGTCAGATGTAACTGAAACCCCTTCTCCAACAACACCACAATCGAGCAGAGAATCTGTTTCTGAGCAGATTGAGGTTGTGCATTCTGATCATGATATTGTTGTGTTAGAAGAGGTCACATGCCCTAGTCTGCAAGAGACAGAGGATGTGAACCTAGAGAACCTTGTGTCAGCTGTTGAAGCCCTTATTGGCAGGGTTGGGACGGTTACTTTTGAAATGTATTCCACTACAGATTACAGAATACATGCTGTAAAATGTAATTTGTAAAATTTTTCATTAGATTACTCAATGTCAGTAACGTATTCTAAATACTTTGGATTATTTGTAGATTTACAAGTACTGGTAGATTTTTTTCATTGCTTTGACTATAAAAATTCTGCCAGTACAGTAAGACAAAATACACATGAAATTTCTAATTGATCTAATTTTTACAGGAAAACAATAAAAACATTATTATAAAGAATACAAATTTTGCCCTAATATCAAAGGTCTTACTAGAAAAAAGAAATTATGATCCATCATTAATTTTCTTGATAAAAAAATATTATCGTGCCTGGTAACGTGCATATAAAATGGCTAGAAATACACTTAACTTAGTGTAAAGCTGATAATTTACACAAGGTTTATTTATATTTCTTCTACTCCAAACTTACTTCGATCTTACTTCTCTGTCTGCTCATATGAATCATAAGAAAGCGTTTCACCGCTGTTCAAACGCACTTTGGATCTCATCATATATATGTATAAAAATGTTCCATCTGAAAGGAATAAATAATAAATTAAACAAATGACAATAAAATGCAAAGTAATCTCTTCAGTAATCAAAATACTTTTTGAAGGTAACTTTATTCTAAATACCAATGATTTAAATTGTAACTGTAGTGGAAAAAAGTTACTTATATTTTGTATTTTAAATACGTATTCCCGTTAGATGTATTTCGTTATTCCCCAAACCTGCTTATAGGTGAACCTTTACTGATTTCAGGGAACATTGAACAACAATGTTCGGTAACGGAGAGAGTTGAGTCTAGCAATGACACAGTTCCTGGAGTGTCTGGTCTGGAGAGGGATGGCTCCTACGCTGTCTAAACCAGAGATGAAAAGGCTTGTTCCAGAACCAAGAAGAACTAAAAGAGCCAATGCTGGCGTACACTAAAACCCATTTTATGAGCCAAAATCAGCATGCAATGCTGTTTCACTTAGTCATGAAGTCTACTCTCAGGTAAACAAGCCTGGATTTAGACAAGCTATTAAAGAATTAAAAAAATATATTAAGTCATCAGAGACAATGACATTCAGCAGGAGAGAATGTAGCCAAGTGGAGAAATTTCCTGTGATTTAACTTTAGTCATAAATTGGATGTGGTCCCTTTAAGACTAGAGTTCAAGATGGTTTGCGACTCCAGTGCTCTCTTGTATTAGAAGTCAGAACATGTGCTGGAGAACAGAGCTCCCCGTTTTGTTTATCATTTGAGAGTTCCTTGGGTAAATATATATTTCTGCTTAAAATGTTGATGAATTGCATTAAATATGTGTTCAGAAGAGTCATATGTTAAATGTAGTGTTATGGGTTATTTTTGAAGGATGCAAATGGATTGCATGTGTGGTGTTAGGCCACATTTTCTGCACACATGTGATTACTGGGTATGCAACTTTAGTATTAATCATTTCTCATTGAATGATTTATGGCCCAGAGTTTTTTCCAGTTTAGTGAATAACTGTACTCTGTGTTATATGTGAACACATGTTTAATGAGAATGTTTACTGTGAATTTGATTGTTTTAATCTGCAATGCATGTCCTTAAAGCCTGTTTAAAAATAAGTAAAATGATGTGAGTGTGTTAAGCATGTGTTAAATGCATAAAATGATATAAGCATGTATTAAGGTAATGTATGCACTGAAAAAAATTGTAAAACAACAAAATGTGCTTTATGTGGTAATTTCTAAATTAACTGCTTTTATTAAAGTCTAAAATAGTATTTAGCATCACTGAATCAGCCTGAAAACATTAGGCTACACCAACAAAACTAACTTTAAGGTTCACAGCACATCGGATACAAATAGCTCCTTAAGGAAACAATTTCAAGCTTATTTTTTTACAGTGTATTATATTAACTATATCAACATCAGCATCATGAATAAATAATCCCATACCCCTCAGTTTCACCCATATGATGGTGGTCATCATCTTCCTGATGACAATGTTGTAAAAATGGCATCCACTTGAACCGCGGCAAGGTATGCAGCACATCAGGCAGTCATTCATCTCAAGGTTTCGCTGATGTTGACAAACCACTCGACCTTCAGATGCATGGAAATGTCATCTAATTCATCAAGCTCTGCTTGATTCGCCACCCCTCATTTTCCCATCCAAGAACATTTTAGTTATGAAGTGTCCTGAATAACACATTAGACTGTAATGAAGCCACTAGAAAGGACAAAATTACTTTGCATCATGCAGCAGAGTGAAATGTGATGCAGCAGCTATTTATTCAGCAGTATTTTTTTAAAGGCCCATCGTATGAAAAATGCATGACTATGCATTGAAAATGAGCTCTGTCCCTCACCCTTATTGAGTATAATTATTTTGTAATTTACCAGAACAAACAAAAATGAGTAAATCAGATGTGCAAACTCTTAAACTGCTACTTTTTATATGTGCAGTTGGAGTTCATTTTTGCTGTAAGCTATGATTTCTGTTTTTAAAGCAACTGTTCATGTAAAAGACCTTGAGGAAAATTTCAGGCAAGTTAGCAGCCAGCAGGCAGGATTTCACTGTGGTTTGCTCTTCGGCAGGGGTTCTCAAACGGGGGTGTTCAAAGGATGCCTGGGGGCACTGAGAGAAAATTAGTAGAGAGGGGGGCGATATGCTACAAATAGGATTCATTTATCAGTCATAATAATCAAATCTATCGTCAAGTTCCTCTTTGAATTAAAACTTTATCTAAACTTTGAATATATCAGTTGGCTCTCAATTATATGGGTTGGTACACATTTGTACTGCATTTCATCTGATTTTGAAGTCTAGCGACACATCTGAAATATCTGGTTTAGCCAAAGGCACAGGCACAACCTCAGCTTATGCACCTGTATGGCTCTGTAGATGATTCCGGCTCAATGGAAAGCAGCGTGAGCACAAAGCTCTTAAAGCTTGAGCTCTTAAACATGCAGCTTTGCGAGAAGCAGTGAGACGCTAGGTGCGAGAAGCGGAAACCATTTGAATTTGTTACAGAATTCAACATCACCACCCTTGAATTTACTATAGTAACACTATCTGTACTTTAAGCTGAAATAGATCGATTATAAATATTATATCACTTAAGCTCTATTACATTTGTCATAGGCTACATTAGGGGAGTGAGGTAATATAATTGGGGCCCAAGCACTGAAAGTGCAGAGGCCCTAATTTTTCTTCTAAGGATTATTATTATTAGGGCTCAAGCACTGAAAGTGCAGAAGCCCTATTGTTCTTATAAGGATTATTATTAGGACCAAAGGGCCATCCCTCTTATGCTTACCTGAATTGTTTCAGGGTTTTTTTAATGATTTCAAGATTGTGCAGATTTAAAAATTCTGAATTCTCGATACCTCAAATACTGTTGCCATGTCAACACATTAAATGCAATTATTCCTTTTAATGTATATTTGCATGTTTCTGAGGTACTTGGCATGCTTGAATTTTCATGATATTTTCACACACATAAGAGTTGTCGGACATTAGTCCTGGGCAAAAGTTAACACAAGGGTGTGGCTGGGGAGCTCTGTAGTGCCACCTTTTGACACAAATGGTGGGATCAGTTTCTTCTACAGTAACCAAGCTTGCTACATTTATTGTTCTCATCAAGCCAGACAACTTCCACAAATACAGTCAATAGCTCCACCCAACAGGAAGTTTTTTTTTTTATTGCAGGCCGTAAACTTTTGAATACTCCTCCTAGGATATTCATGTGACTGCCACCAAACGTAGGCAATATTATTCCAAGACATTGCTGATGTAAAGTTGTGAAGGGAATTTTGATATCTTATATACTTTTGCCATTGCAAGTGAAAGCAGTTTTTAAAGTGAAATAAAAAAGCTATAGAAGTCTAAGTTTATTGTAATGAAAATGTACTGCACAAACTTTTTATTTTTTATATAAATAAAATTTAATTAAAATGTGAAAATACTTGAAAATCAAAGCCAAATCTCTAACCCAGTTATGAGTGGCAATTAACTTGTTCAGACGCAGTACCAGAAATGCCCAATAGAGGACAGCCAAGCTCCATAGGTGAATGATTCCCAAAATACCACTTCTCATTCCCTCCAGGATTTTGCAGGTCATGTCTAGAAGGGATCCCTCTTTCATATGGTATGTATAGTCTAAGTATGTGTTACTACTTTCATCAGTTAAGTATGTTGATCAAAAGAACGACATATAAAGTTAAAGATCTCTTTAAGATGGCTAGCAAAATAACAAGGGCATGCTCATGAACTGCATTTTTAAACATTTTTACATTTACTTTTTTTGCATTTGGCAGACACTTTTATCCAAAGCATCTTACAGTGCACTTATTACAGGGACAATCCCCCCAAGCAACCTGGAGTTAAGTGCTCAAGGAAACAATGGTGGTGGCTGTGGGGATCGAACCAGAGACCTTCTGATTAACAGTTTTGTGATTAAGCCCACTACGCCGCCACCACTCTGGTAAACAACATAAGTATTAAGAAGATATCAACATATGTTCCACAGTGACATACTTGAGCAGAGGTGCCCAAAGGTTTTCCTATGGAGGGCTAAAAATCTATCTTGATTGAGGGCTGTGGGCCAAAAGAGAACACTGCATTATAATAATCTTAGGGCCCAAATTTATTTCTGAAAAATATTTTTTCTCATTCACATATTTCCTAATATTTTGGCTATTAAATGAATAACCTACAAAACAAATGCAAAGACACAAATAGATGTAATCTGAGCAAAAAACGAAACATGCACAGAACGAGCAGTATGGCTGTGACACACCGCCCCAGACCATGACGGAGCCTCCACCTCCAAATCAATCTTGCTCCAGAGAATAGACCTCGGTGTAAAGCTCATTCCTTTGATGATAAACGCAAGTCCGACCATCACTCCTGGTGAGAAAAAAACCATGACTCGTCAGTGCAGAGCACTTTTTGTCAGTCCTGTCTGATCCAGCGAAGGTGGGTTTGTGGCCATAGCCAACGTTGTTGCCGGTGATGTCTGGTAAGTCCCTGCCCTAGGCCTATAAGCTCTCAGTCCAGCCTCTCTCAGCCTATTGCGGACAGTCTGAGCACTGATGGAGGGATTGTGTGTTCCTGGTGTAAATTGGGCAGTTGTTGTTGCCATCCTGTACCTGTCACGCAGGTGTGAAATTCGGATGTACCGATCCGGTGTACGTAGGTGTTGTTACATGTGTTCTGCCACTGCAAGGACGATCAGTTGTCCTTCCTGTCTCCCTGTAGTGCTGTCTTGGACATCTCACAGTACGGACATTGCAATTTATTGCCCTAACCACATCTGCAGTCCTCATGCCTCCATGCAGCATGCCTAAGGCACATTCACACAGATGAGCATGGACCCTGGGCATCTTTATTCTTGTGTTTTTCAGAGTAGAAAGGTCTCTTTAGTGTCCTGAGTTTTTACAACTGTGACCTTAATTGTTTACCATCTGTAAGCTGTTAGTCTTAATGACCGTTCCACAGGTGCATGTTTATTAATTATGGTTCACTGAACAAGCATAGACAATATTGTTTAAACCCTTTACAATAAAGATCTGTAAAGTTATTTGGATTTTTTTTTTTTAAATAGTTTTAAAATACAGTGTCCTGAAAAGGGATGTTTCATTTTTTAGATGAGTTTAGATGACAGCATTTCTCCGGATTTGGAATGAGGAGCTTTTTAAAAAACTTAGCTACTCCTTCAAGCCAATTTAATACAACAATGAATGCCAGTCAGAGAGATGAAGTGGTTAATGTTCTGTAAAATTATCATTGAAGCATTAATAATGTTTAATTTATAATCAAGGCTATTGTCACGTTTCCTTGTTGTCTGCTCCGTGTTTTCTGTTTCACCCGTCACTGATCCCGTTCCATGTCACGTTTTCCCTGTTGTCTGCCCTGAGTCTCACTGTCCGTGTGTGAAACTGCACTTCCCACAATTCCCGGATCACGCTCCCTGCCCTGATCACTGTGTTATTGTCCGCACCTGTCTGTTATTTTGTCATTACCTTGTCTGTTTATTTAAACCCCGCTTTCTCCCCTTCCCGTTGTCGTTCGTTGATGTTCCATGTCTCTGCTTGTGTATTGTTTGACTCGCGCTTCGTGTTCCCTGCCTGCCTGCCTGTCTGTCAGCCCGTTCATGGTTACCCCGTTATCTGTCTGTCCAAGGTTACCCTGTCGTTCTCCGCCCTCCGTTTCCTCTTGTATTAGTTTGCCTTTTTCCCATCATGGACTTTCTTTTGTTCCTGTGTTTTGTTTATTCTGTTCTTTGTCCCAATAAAGCCCGCATTTGGATCCACACTCCCGTCTGCCTTCTCCTACTTCCACAAATCATAACAGAACGAACGACCAAACAATGGATCCAGCGGTCCAGCAGGCCAACTACCGGCTGCTTGGTTTGAGGCAAGGGGACCGACCAGTGGAAGACCACATCCGGGACTTCCTGGAGCTGGCACACTTGTTGGACTTCCCGGAGTCAACCCTGGTGGTTTTCTTCAGGGGCAATTTCGACGCGTCGCTGAAAGAGCGCTTACCACCGGCGACGCTCGGCTGGACTTTGCAGGAGATGGTGGAAGAGGCTCTGCTGGTCAGCGGCTCGCCACTCACTGTGGGCGTGGCAGAGGAGGACCCTACCTCACCTCCCGCGGTGGCGACCTTCAACTCGCCCATGGCTATTCCCATCACGCCTGTTCCACCAGTCAGCGAACAAACCCCCACACCAGTAGATTCCCTTGAGCCTGCACGGTCCACTTCATCTGCCCGGAGGAGGAAGAGAAGACAGGCTTCCGCCTCCCAGTCCACGCCTGCCCCGTTCAGCGAGCCAGAGCCCACGCCTGCCCCGGTCTGCGAGCCAGAGCCCACGCCTGCCCCGGTCTGCGAGCCAGAGCCCACGCCTGCCCCGGTCAGCGAGCCAGAGCACACGCCTGCCCCAGTCAGCGAGCCTGAGCCCTCGTCAGCCACGGTCAGCGAACCTGAGCCCTCGTCAGCCACGGTCAACCAGCCAGAGCCCTTAGCCCCCGATGTCAATGAGCCAGCGCCTGTAGCCTCGACCATCCCTGAGCCAGCGCCTGTAGCCTCGACCGTCCTTGAGCCGGCACCAGTAGCCATGACCGTCCAAGAGCCAGCGCCAGTAGCCATGACCGTCCAAGAGCCAGCGCCAGTAGCCATGACCATCCAAGAGCCACCGCCTCTCGAGCCCCCCAGGGCTCCGCCTCTCAAGTCTCTCGAGCCTTCCAGGGCTCCTTCCCTCAAGCCTCCTAGGGCTCCGCCTCTCCAGTCTCTCGAGTCTTCCAGGGGTCCTCCTCCCAAGCCTACTAGGGCTCCGCCTCTCAAGTCTCTCGAGTCTTCCAGGGCTCCTCCTCTCGAGCCTCCCAGGGCTCCACCTCTCAAGTCTCTCAAGTCTTCCAGGGCTCCTCCTCCCGAGTCTTCCAGGGCTCCGTCTCTCAAGTCTCCCGAGCCTCCTAGGGCTCCGCCTCTCCAGTCTCTCGAGTCTTCCAGGGCTCCTCCTCCCTAGCCTCCTAGGGCTCCGCCTCTCCAGTCTCTCGAGTCTTCCAGGGCTCCTCCTCCCAAGCCTTCCAGGGCTCTGCCCCTCAAGCCTCTCGAGCCTTCCAGGACTCCGCCTCTCGAGCCGCCCAGGGCTCCGCCTCCTGAGCCTTCCCGGGCTCCGCCCCCCGAGCCTCCTACGGCTCCGTCTCCCGAGCCTCCTACGGCTCTGCTCTCAGAGACCCCAGAGCCTTCTAGGGCTCCACCTCTAGAGCGTCCTACGGTTCTTCTCCCCGAGCCCCCTATGGCTCCGCCTCCTGAGCCACCTACGGCTCCGCCTCCCGAGCCTCCTACGGCTCTGCCCCTAGAGACTCCAGAGCCTCCTTCGGCTCCGCCCCCAGAGCCTCCTACGGCTCTGCTCCCAGAGACTCTAGAACCTTCTAGAGCTCCGCCTCTAAAGCCTCCTACGGCGCCACCTTCCTCGGCTCCGCCTCCTGAGACTTCCTCGTCTCCACCTCCAGAGCCTTCCTCGGCTCCACCTCCTGGGCCTGCCTCGGCCCGGCTTCCAGGGCCTCCCTCGGCTCCACCTCCAGAACCTTCCAGGTCTCAATCTCTAGAGCCTCCTACGGCGCCACCTTCCTCGGTTCCGCCGCCTGAGACTTCCTCAGCTCCACCTCCTGAGCCTCCCTCGGCTCCGTCTCTTGAGCCTGCCTCGGCTCCACCTCCTGAGCCCCCAGAGCTTTCCATGGTTCCGCCTCCCTTGGCTCCACCTCCTGGGTCTCTCTCGGCTCCGCCTCCTGGGCCTCCCGAGCCATCCTCGGCTCCGCCTTCCTCAGCTCCGCCTCCAGAGCCTCCAACGCCCCCCTCAGCTCCGCCTCCTGAGCCTTCAGAGCCTCCCTCAGCCTCGTCTCCAGAGGCCCTCTCAGCTCCGCCTCCGGGACCTATCCCTGTCCGGTGGCCGCCTCCCAGACCTCCTAGACCGTCCCTGTCTTGTGGCCACCTCCCAGGCCTCCTAGACCTGTCCCTGTCTTGTGGCCGCCTCCCAGGCCTCTTGAACCTGTCCCTGCCCCTTGGACAACCCTCTTGCCCTCTGTGCCCCCCGGACTTCCTGTCTGCCCTGTCTTGTGGCCGCCTCCCAGGCCTCTTGAACCTGTCCCTGCCCCTTGGACTACCCTTTTGCCCTCTGTGCCCCCCCGACTTCCTGTCTGCCCTGTATGCCCCCGTGGACTGCCTAACTGCCCCTTGTGCCCCCGTGGACTGCCTAATTGCCCCCATGGATTGCCTAATTGTCCCTTGTGCCTCCTTGGTCTGTCCCTGTGTCCCTTGTGCCTCCTTAGTCTGTCTTTGTGTCCCTTGTGGCCCCTTTGGTCTGTCTGTTTTCCCCCTTTTCTAGCCCCTCTTCCCTTGAACATTTGCTTATTTTTTTCTATTATTTTTAGGACCGTCTGGAATCCGGTCCTTTTGAGGGGGGGCTATGTCACGTTCCTGTGTTTGTCTGCCCTATGTTCTCTGTTTCACTAATCACGTTTATGTCACGTTTCCTTGTTGTCCGCTCCGTGTTTTCCATTTCACCCATCACCGATCCCGTTCCATGTCACGTTTTCCCTGTTGTCCGCCCTGAGTCTCACTGTCCGTGTGTGAAACTGCACTTCCCACAATTCCCGGATCACGCTCCCTGCCCTGATCACTGTGTTATTGTCCGCACCTGTCTGTTATTTTGTCATTACCTTGTCTGTTTATTTAAACCCCGCTTTCTCCCCTTCCCATTGTCGTTCGTTGATGTTCCATGTCTCCACTTGTGTATTGTTTGACTCGTGCTTCGTGTTCCCTGCCTGCCTGCCTGTCTTTCAGCCCGTTCATGGTTACCCCGTTATCTGTCCGTCCAAGGTTACCCTGTCGTTCTCTGCCCTCCGTTTCCTCTTGTATTAGTTTGCCTTTTTCCCATCGTGGACTTTCTTTTGTTCCTGTGTTTTGTTTATTCTGTTATTTGTCCCAATAAAGCCCGCATTTGGATCCACACTCCCGTCTGCCTTCTCCTACTTCCACAAATCATAACAGCTATTTAACACATCCAGATATTATTGTTGTTCATATTATTATTAATAACGGCATTTTAACATTTGATCATTTTAGCGCGAGTATGACACTGAACTGATGCAAAGCATGAGAAGCGGAATGCCCGTCTGTGCACGTTTATGTGCGAGCATCCACCACTGCCTCGGCACCATCTGCACAAAAGACAGCATGAAACAAATAATGTTCCGCGAAAATGCGAATGAAGATTGTGATGGATATATTAATTTGGAACTATATAAGATTGCAGGGGGATTTCTTACTCCAGAGCCTCCATTAATTCCCGACCTTGGATGGAACTAGAGATGGAGATGAGAGATGTAACAGGTGTTTAAGTGTCCCTCTTTATCATGCAGCTGTTACATTACACAAAATATTTTTGCTATTTCTGCCTTTCTTGCAAATGTGCTGCATTATGAAAAATGAGAGAGCGCCAAGACATAAAAGGCATATGCCATCATGCTCTTGCAATGTTTACAGCTTTGTTGATTTATAAACAGGAACAATATAGTTTTATCACATCGCTCGCTTACAGAGATGTGATATAACCATTTGCATGTCGAATTAACAGGTTTAGAAAGGTTTATGCATCTGTAACGTCTTAACCCTCTGGGGTTCAATGGTGTTTTGGGCCCTGGAGAAGTTTTGACATGCCTTGACATTTGTGCTTATTTCAGGTGCTTAAAAAAACATTAATGGCTATTAACACTAATAACACTGTCTGATAACACTGTATTCAGCACAAACTGGGCTACAACAATATGTGAGCAACATGTGTGTAAATGTTTGTATTTTTGAGAAAATAAAGTTTATGCCTCGTTTTTGAAAACAATAATATTTTAAGTAATTTAAATAAGGCCATATAACACATACTAAACATTCGTCCACAATACCTTTGATAACTGGATCTTGTAGCCTAGAGTTTTTGCTACAAAATTATGTGAAAACCATCCTCATTCATACAAAACAATATAGTAATTTAACTTTTGTAAGACACTTTTAATGTTATAAAGGTCATATGCGAGGAGGCATGAATTAACATGAATATGGATGTATCTAACACCTGAGGAGACGTAGACCCCTCCCCTGGGCCTATCAATGAGGAATGTGACAGAAAGACTTGATGAAAATGAAGTTTTAAGTTAAAGAAGTAATGTGACTATATATGTTCTTTACATAAATACTTTACTCATTTACACCTGAACAGATATT
Source organism: Xyrauchen texanus (assembly GCF_025860055.1). Classification (NCBI taxonomy): domain Eukaryota; kingdom Metazoa; phylum Chordata; class Actinopteri; order Cypriniformes; family Catostomidae; genus Xyrauchen; species Xyrauchen texanus. The sequence goes on along the minus strand of NC_068293.1, from coordinate 17,218,801 downwards.
TGCAAGCACAAGCTTTGTTGATGATAATGAGGCAGCATAAACACTAGTTAAAATATATTCAAAACATTCATATTATTTTTTATATAATATAACATATCATATTTGACATATCAAACAGTGTACAATTTAAATACCTGCTTTAGCCGAAACAGCATTTTAATGTAACTAGAAATTGCAAATTAGGACATATTTCAAATTTCAATACTCTGAATCCTGGCTGGCAAGTCTGGAAACAGTACCTCTAGTAAAATATGTACATGTTTATATAAAATAGCATGTCAACTAATGTAAGTAAAATGAGTCTTACTCATCTGAAATTGCATCCTTGGCTTGATCAAGTCTCTCTTCAAAATACAAACGTTCATCGGAGTCCCGCTCTTCTTCTGAGGAAAATGTTAACTCTTCGTCACTATCCAGGAGTTTGCTCGCCTGTGTATTGTGCTATCTTTCAAACGCACAGAAAAGTGAATGAACTAGATGTTTTTAAGGCACAGTCAGGGGTGTTTACCATTTGCATTGATCGACTCAGAGCCCTCTGCCAGTGGGTGTGATAACATTAGTGATAATTAGCTGAGCCAGGAGAAACTGTACTTCGCTTAGTTTCATACAGATTACATTGCAGAAGAATATTTGTTTTAAATTTGAATTGTTTTATTTAAAAGTAGACATTTTAAGCTTTCTTTAGACATATATTTCATGTTTGTGTGATAAGTATTCACAAAAATTAACTGAAACTCCGTGAAGCATTTCAGAAATATGCTTGTGAACACAAAGACTGCTGTAAGCACACCCTTTTTATTTTCTTTATTTTACAAAACGGAAGGTTTTGTTGTTATTGTGAGGGTACACAAATAATGTAGACCCTTTATAGACTCTAATAATGTCTTACACTTATCTGTATGCCCCAAAATGATGGAGAATTTTATGTTGTTTCCACTGTAATGATGAAAAAAATCCAGCATGTCACGTCGGCACGTTCGTCGACCCCAGAGGGTTAAGTTCAGTATCTATGCAACGAAGCAGTTTTTCACTTCGTGCGCTCACACTTTTGACACTGCTGACAGCTGCACATAAGCGAAAGATAGACAGAGCAGGTTTACTCACTCAGCTTCTGGAATTACAGTTAGATACAAAAGTTTATTAATTTAATTTGTTCATCTCTATCTATTGGTTTACTAATATAGAAACTAATGTGCAGCTGCACTGTAAAGTGAATAATAGTGTGTGGGAATTTCCCACAGTATGAAAGTGGAAATTGCAGGAATTATTAAAATTGTGCCCAATAGCCACAACTCTGCACTGAATTTCAGGCTCTGCAAACTGTTTTATATTAAAATATTTTTAAGTTGCCCTAGGTTCCCTCTTGTATAATTGAATTATACAAAAACTCTGCATTACTCTGGAATCTGCTAAATTAATGCAATGAAAAGCTGCATCAATAGCATTTTTTTTTTCACTCTTCTCATATACTTCAAGGCAGGCCAAATCAAAGGTCATTTGGCCCATGGGCCAACTTGAGGAATCCAGAATGGACGGTGAGAAATCCACGATGCTACGAGTTCCACAGTTTGCACTCTTTTCCAATCAAATCCCATTGAAAAATGCAAACAAATGTGCATTTTAATAAATGTTCTTGAAGATATTCAAGAAATCATTGTTAATTAAAATATAAATTTTCATATGGGCAGATTTGAAACCTAAATCTTTTATGCAATGGCAGAATGAATTACCACTAGACCACCCAGTCAGACTTTTACCAGCGCTGATTGTTGTACTTCTCCACTAACTTACAATATCTCATGACTGACAGTAGCACATATAGAGATGAAGTTATCAAATATAAAAATATAGTAGCTCTGTAGCTCCCTTGAAAGTGGGCATGTAAGAGGGGCTCTGTAGCATCCCCAGTCTCAGACAGCATTCTCTTATAAAATATGGAGAAAAAAGTCATTTTACAATGAAAATCTTGACATCTTTTGATCGTTCATAAGACCATAAGAGAAAGTCGTATACAATGGTTTGTGTGTTCACATTGTTTTGCACTAAAAATAATGAAAGTTCTCATGTGAATACGCATGCCATTGTGAATGGGCTTCTCTCATGCACTCATGAACATGGAACGAATATGACGGAAATGTCTAATTTTGTGCTCATAAGAAAGAAAGTCTTGCAGGTTTGGAATGAGTAAATTAAAATGCTATGTTTATTTATGTGGGTGAACTATGTGTTTTAATTGTGGACACCTACTATGTGAAACATTTTTTTTCCGCAGTATTCACTCAAATTAGCTTGCTTGAATTATTTTTTTTAAATATATTTATTGTTAAGCATTTTTTACTGCCATACAGAGTGTGGACTTTCCTGCTTTATGTATCTCGTTGTTGTTTTAAAAAATAAAATGGCTTTCCACATTCTCCCTAACAGCTGAAGAGTACCTCCAGTTGAGCGCCTGTGTCTGAAGTCTGATGCTTGCTGTGAAATTTGTTCTGTGTGATTCAAGGCCATGGCGGACATTTGAAGTGTAAGAGCTGCTTGCAGCAGCTGGGACCTCCTAAACAGCCTCCCAGTTTGTTTGACATGTTTAAAACCAACAAAGAGAGCGTTTTTCTCTGTTCAGAATTGCTTTGACTGAATTTGATATTCAGTTATCCTCTTCCATAAACACATGGTTTACATCTTGGAGACTGGGAATAGTTTCACACTGGGAAGTTGTCACAAGGGCTATATCTCAGAAACTATGGGTTTTTGAGTCAAAGGTCCAATAATACAAATGTGCTTTTCTAGTAGTGATTTTGTATGTTGTTGTCAAACACCCAGTTCAAAACCCTCTTAAATTAGAATTGTGGAAAAAAACATTTTAATTAAATAACTGTATTATTGTAATAGCTGTTATGTAAACTAGCAAACACAACAAAATCGAATTATCATACATTCAGGCAAGAGTCAACTATATAATGAAGGTAGATTTTAACTGAAAGGGTTGAATTGTGTTCTTAGGACAAGATTATTTCCTAAATTTCAGGTCAGGACAGGTTGTCACATACTAGAAAATAAGCTGTAGCTGGTGGTTGTAAAGTAACAAAACAGGATAAACAATATCCTTTGTGGTTTTATTATGACGGCTGTTATAAAAAAGAAGAAAAAATACAGCGGTCAAATGAAATGAAAAATGAAATGCGTAATGGAATAAGGTAGAGGCTAATGTTAAATGAAAACACAAACAGGATATTAGCCTACCCATATGCTTCGGCATTCATCATCTTAATGCATGCCTATATCATTCACAGCATTTTATATATTAAGTACTTGCTTAAATCGCTGAAAGCATTCAATGTATTTAGCACTCACAGTATTTTAAGCATTTAACACATGCTTAAATCACTCAAAGCATTTTATACATTTTTAAGCAGGTTTTAAGGACATATACAACAGTTTAAAAAAAATAGAATTCTTATATTTTCTAATATAACATGCATTACACTTATTGACTAAACTGTAAAACACTCAATATAAATAATTTAATAAGATGTGATTAATACTAAATTTACATACCAAGTTTTCACATGTGTGCACAGAATGTGGTCCAACTCCACACATGCAATCCATATGTATTCATTAAATTTAACCTATAACTCTTCTGAACACATATTTAAAGCAATTTATAAGCATTTTGTGTAAATTTTTATATTTACCCAAGTCATTTTCAAGCAATTAACAAAACTGGCAGGTCTCTTGTGCGATACATGTTCTCATGATCTAACCAGCGCATGTGTGTAACACGAGAGAGTATCTTAAAGCGGTGTCACAATATTCTTAAAAGGGCTCAAAGAGTTTATGATTTGAGTTATATTATATGAAATTTCTCCACTTGGCTACAAGTAGATACAATATTTTTGTCCAGAAAAATGGATTGATATTTTTTGGATATTACATTTTTCATTTTTGTTGATTCATGAGTTATGAGGCTATAAAAGCACACCAAAAGCATCTTCTAGTGTTAGATGCTATCTGCACCATAGTGAAAATAGTGGCAGATTCTATTTTCACCCCTGCAGTAATTAAATACTAACATATAGTATAGGGGCATCACTACAGCGTGTTTGTTGTGTTTATTTAGAGTCCCACAGGCATCTTACTCCAACCCCTATGTCTAACCTTCCCTTATAAAACAAACAAACAAACAAAAAACATGGTTTTACTGCAGTAATTATAGTACCACCATGGTATTTTGTAGTAAAGTCACAGTAACCACAAAATTAAACATGTTTGCTATATTAACACCATATAACCGTGCTAAGACTGGCTTTTGTAAAAAGCATGCTTACTACAATATTACTAAAGTAAAAGCATGGTTAATTTTACCCAGTGCAAATCTTTCTTTCATTTCCTGGACTGTCACCATGACCAAATCACTACAAGAAAATCAACCTTTATATAAATTTGTGTTCATTATTGTAAGTAGTATTAAAGGAAATATTAAGAGTGAAAAAACGAGGACGTGAACCAGGGTCGTCCATACAAGAAAAACACATCCACAGCGTCTTTACATACCACACCATTAGAGCACACATAGGGGAGCAGTTTGTCTTTAATTTAATTGTTTCCACCAGACTATTTAAGTTCAAATAGTCACACTGCTACACCTAGGGCAAATAGTCATTCTATTTTAATAATTGTTCAAATAGACTATTTAAATGTGTCTGGTGTAATGGCAGATTTTATTGTGACAACATATCCCTTACCCCATAAAATGGTCAAAGTGTGTTCAATGAACTGTATATTTTTTCTGGGCACTAATGGTGGAAATTTTCAAAGCTTCTTTATGGCAAAGACTTTAAGGTATTTGCCTATACAGACATTTTATTAAAAAAATAAACCAACCCTGAGGAATATTCACTGGAATAAAAAAAATATGGCTCCTGGTCTCCCCTACTTAAACATTGTGTCATGCTTAAACATTGCACTTTAAAATATGTTTGTAAAGATACAGTCACAGAAGTGATATTGTTATTTTTGGTAAAATACAGGACAGTGTTTCATCAGAGTGTGGGAATGTATTATCATACCACACTGGATATTGAAGGTTAGCCATTAATTTTCCTTCAGTCCAGGCTTTGACCTCTTTCAATCATAGTACTGTTGTTTCATCTGACAGTGCCCCCTTAGATTAATTCTGTTTGTCCTAATGTATGGTAATGAGAAAGTTATGTGGATTTGATTGTCAATAACTTGAAATACGGCCCTGCTCCCTAAATGTTTATGTCGTTCAATAACCTATTAAAGTTGAATCACAGATAAGTTGGCATGCATCAGGAAAGCAATCTGAAATTTGTGCTGACATTGATCCAGCAGGAAAGGACCTGATGGCTCCGATTAACACTTCTGTCCCGGGAGAGGGAGGAAGAGAGAGAGAGATACTGGGCTGTTTATATTGTGCGATGTCCTTGGCTTTTCCCAGAAAAATGAGTTCCATTTATGAGCTTTATATAAAATGTAAAGGTGTGCAAACACTTGATTGTCTCTGGAAAGCAGTATATCAGGTCTCTCTGCTATTTCTGTAGCAAGAAAAGAACAAATGGATTGATTTCAATGTTCTTAGTTGTTTCAAGCAAAGTGCACCTGTTAAGTTTAAAATGGGAAATCATTCAGAACAAAAATAATTTTAGTCCTTAACAATTCATTTCAAATTAGCTGCATTATTCCACTCCAAGATGTTTTACCTTGGTGGCCATTTTGACAGAGATGCACTATCAGAGCATTAACAATATGTCAACTTTGCATGCTTGGTAACATAAAGTGGGCAAAATGGATGCATTAGCCATGTTGCACATTTCGTAAATGCACTTCCCAGGTGTGTGTGTGTGTGTGTGTGTACTTCATATTTATTGTTGACATTCATTAGAAAATAGCTTTTCTGGTGTGTGCCATTGAGAGATGGAAAAGTGAAATGATGCTTCATGCTGCATTTGTATTTTCATCAGTTTCATTATGCAGTGTTTGATAAGGGTATTATTTAGAGTAAATATGTCTTTAATGAGGGATATATCTCCTGCTCATGTTTACAATTGCCCTTGACATTCTCATTGGGATTAAAAAACAGCTAATTGAGCACCTCAGGAAGGATCAGTTAAGACCAGGAATAAATGTCACAGCTGTTCAGTCACAAATCACAGTGCAATTTTTTCCTCTCTCTCATTTCATGTCCTGTTCTTATTATTAAAATTAAAATCAATAACATGTTAGAACAATTTATGTGCATAAGCCCCTTGAAAGGAGCACAGAATCCTATTTGCCAAGTATAGAGCAAATGCTTGTCGTCTGAAGGTGATATCATAGTACTGCCGTCCCTTTTACAATGTGAGTTATACATTAGTTTCTTGCCATCCAGGCTTGACAGCCACAGTAATGTAGAGGAACCCTTGCTGTTGGGTTTCTTTGGCATTTTGCTTCTTTGGCTTGAGGAAGGGGGTGGGGTCCAGCGGTCAGGGAGGAAGCTAAAGGAAGGCCTCTTTGAGATCAATGTCAATGCTATAGTCCAGCTCATCAACTGCAAAGAGGAATTTGCAGGTAAAATCCCTGAGGTCTGCCTCCCCTTGATGGAGGAAGAGGAGCTGGACCATTTGCTCTTTAACAGAGTCCCAGTGGGTGGAAGATGGGAAAAGGAACATGCCTATCTCTGTTTTCTTATTTCTGGGCAGTTCATTCTGTCAGGGGTGGGTTGGAGAGAGAGGGCGAGGATTAAAAAAGCACTGTAGAATCGGCTTTATTAATACAAAAATAAACAAAAACTAACCCGAAGGGTGGAAAAACAGTACCAGGACAGGGAGTGAAAAGACTTGCAGGACAGGACTGGATTAGGCAGGATAGGACAGGACTGGACCGGACTGGAACCGATCGACAGGACTCACACCTAACAGGGTGAACAACAACAAAGAACTAGCATGGGACAGAAAATACAATGAGGTGGCAAATTAACTAATAACAAGTGAACAAGGGGGGTGGGGTATAACTCAAGACTGAACGACTGTTGAGTGCACATGACAATGAGAAAACACAAAGCCAAGTACACTCACACAACAAATGACAAGACACAAGAACACATGGCATAGAAAACCAAACAAAGCCATGTATTCACACAAAATGACATAAAATATGTGTCAGAATTCAGCCACAAAAAGAAATAAACAAAACCAACAGATGTGGCTGAACCCTGACATGTAGACACTATACCGAGAACCAGAAACATTTGAACTCAGATGAACTTAAAAATGAGCTCAGGTTTGATATGTGCTGTTGGTTACCACAAAAAGAAGATTTATCTAGGAAATATCTGTGGGGAAAAAGCAACATTGTCAGCAGCCATATCACCCTGCAGCTCTTGCCTGGTTGCCCACTAAAACTAAGCAGGTTTGAGCCTGGCCAGTTCCTGGATGGGAGATCTCCTGGGGAAAAGTTTGCTGCTGGAAGTGGTATTAGACAGGCCAGCACAGGGTGCTCACCTTGTGGTTTGTGTGGGTCCTAATGCCCCAGTATAGTGACAGGGGCACTATACTGTAAAAAGGCACCGTCTTTCGTATGAGATGCTAAACGGTGGTCCTGATTCTCTGTGGTCATTAGAAATCCCAGGGCACTTCTTGTAAAGAGTAGGGGTGTAACGCCAAATTTCTATCATGGCCCCCTAATAATCTCCATCCCTGAATCTCCATCCCACCAGTGGCTGGTGTGTGGTGGGCATTCTGGCGCACTATGGCTGCTGTCACATCAGCCAGGTGGATGCTGCACACTGCTGGTGGTTGAGGAAATTCCCCCAATACTATGTGAAGTGCTTTGAGTGCCTAGAAAAGCACTATATAAATGTAAGGAATTATTATTATAATTATCGACCAACTTATTGAGGAGAGGTGTGTTATGACTTTTATTATCAATCGCCTGGTGGGCAAATGTTTTTTTGTGATAAACCCCAGACTTAACATTGAAAAGGGAGAAGAGGGCTAATTTCTCTTGAACAGAAAATATGTGTACCCTCTTGTCACTTGGGGTAGTAAGACAAGTTTAGAGATGTGGCAGTGGACTCTTTGTATGGGCCCCTGCAATGTCTCAGCTACAGAATATCGGATAGACATTGGAGTGTTTTATTTTACTTGGGGCCATGTAAAAATGCCTTTTTTTCACTGCATGAGGCTCTTGAGAGCCCCTGTCATATCTCGGTTCCAGAATATTGTAGATACATGAGGGTGTGCTTGTTTGACTTAAGGAAATATACTGAGGTCCTATGTGGGCTCCATGAGGCCCTTGAAGACCCCTGGGGGCCTTCAGCCATTTCTCATCACACATTTTTGAGACATAGAGACTGGCTCTTTTGACTTGAACTGGGTGGGATTTTTGCCACAAAAAGCACTACTCACATTTTCAATAGAAATTATACCAATCTAGTTATTATTATAATTTTTTATCCCCTTTACTTCCAATTTGGAATGCCCAATTCTCTCTACTTAATAGGTCCTCGTAGTGGCACGGTTACTCACCTCAATCCGGCTGGTGGGGGACAAGTCTCAGTTGCCTCTGCTTCTGAGACCGTCAGTCCACACATCTTATCACGTGGCTCGTTGTGCATGACACTGTGGGGACTCCACATGTGGAGGCTCATGCTACTCTCTGCCATCCATGGACAACTTATCATGCACCCCATTGAGAACAAGAACCACTAATCACGACCACGAGGGAGGTTAATCCATGTGACTCTTCCCTCCCTAGCAACCGGGCCAATTTGGTTGCTTAGGAGACCTGGCTGGAGTCACTCAGCACACCCTGGATTTGAAGTTGTGAATCCAGGGGTGGTAGTCAGTGTCAATAATTGCTGAGCTACCCCCCCGCCCCCCTTCCCCAATCTAGTTATTATTAATATTATTTAAAAGACAAAGATGAAGAAAATCATAATGAGTAATATGACAAAATAATAATAATTTTAATAATAATAATCATATAATAATTAAGAAGATGAATAAGAAGACAAAATGTTATTAATAAAACATTGAAGCTTCCAAAAAACAGCTTAAATCAAAAGTAAACCGTGACCCTATCAAACATAAAATGGACCAAAATTAGATCTGAGTTCTTTTTTACTGCCAGTGTAGGCAACGTATGTAAAGTTGTTATTTTTCACTTTTGGTCCATTTTAAAGTCTGAGTCTGAGTTTGGTTCTTTTGCGGAGGACTCAAGTGTGAAAACATTCTCATTGATCATTGAACACTTTTACCCCATCCACGATTAACAATCAGTGTTGATCACAAAATCTTCTTGTGTGACCTCTATGAATCAGATGCGCCTGAGGCTGATGTCAGGCACACATTTATTATGGACAATTTGCCAAGGCAAATTGCTCAGGCAAAGAAGAAAATTGTGCTTTTACATGTAATGGAACCACTGCATGCTTCTTTCACAACTTTGAATGAAACCATATTGAAATATGTCAGTGAAACTGAGTGGAAAAGGTTTAGATTATAAATGAAAAGGCAACAACACAGCAGGTGTTGGAGCCAGGCGAAGCTCACAGAGAGGTTAACTTTTTCTCTCCTTCACTCTCTCTCTATCTTCCTATTCCCTTTCTTTCTCTTTCTCTTGTATTTTATTGCAGCTCTTTGAGTGTGGGTTGAACTCTGTAGACAGAAAATGTACTTGGACGTTGCATAAGTAAAGGCATTTCCAAAACAAACAGTTGAATATCTTGCCTGGGATTAGCATTTTATTAAAATGTGAGAGTGCTGGTTTGCAAACAAAAGGTGTGAAACGTGAAATATGTAATAGCCTGTGGACACTAGTTTGAAAAACTCACCATGAATTAAACATGCAGTATCTTTACCTTACACTGAAAAGCAGGGTCTGACTGGCCGTCGGGAGAATCGGGAGATTTCCTGAACGGCCGGTCATAGTAACGGCTGAGGCACTAGCCATCGGGAGATCCGGGACTTTTCCCGTTATGCAGAATGGACCACAAAATGGTGCTTTTGGGCCAGTTTCTATATAAACTCCCTGGCCAATTTCTCTTCCCAGTTCACCCCTGCTGAATAGAAACACAAACTCATGTACATTTAGGGATATTCACATGGTTTTAAATCTGACTGAAATGAACTTCATATCACAAGCGTGTTAAGATTGGCTTATTTATTAATTTTACATTTTCTTCATGATATTTATTATTGTAATGGCTATGTTCTGTACATAGCCTGTTGAAGTGGAATTTTGGGTGTCTGTATTAGTGTACACTATGTATACATCATCAACATGATCTCATTAATGTTTTTAGGTATTGGTATGCAGTAGTGTGGTTCTATTATACATACAATTTTGCACACTTGTCTAAAAAGCACTGATGAATTGCGCACAGTAAGATTAGGGTCACAGATTAAGCAAATCAATTTTGAATCCATTTTGTTTTTAAATCAAAATGAGAAGAAAGGTTCTGTGAATTTCTGTTCCAACCAGTTGTCCGAGGATTTATAAAAAAACATCTCTAAAGCTGAACATAACAGTTGTAGATGCTGATAATATGTTGATATTTTTTAGTGTCTGTTCAAGCAAAATGTTTGTTTACATACAAATATCTACAAATAATATTGAGATCATCCTGATATAAGACAGAAAGAGAGAAGGAAAAGTGAGAGATTGAACAAGAGCAAGCTTTGTAGGATATTGTACAGACAGAGTGAGAAATGTATTTTCTAGAAGATATTTAACAGAGCAAGCTGGAAGCAGACTTTTAGTGGGATAATTTGGTGAAAGGAAGGAGACTCCCGCTGTTTGGTAGAGTTGGTTTCGGTGGCACGAACATGCAATTACCCTCGATTTCATTTCTCACAGATAAGTGTGCCTGTTCATCGGAGCAGCAAACGAAAAGAGTCAAGGGGCTTGATGACTGTGGGGGCATGTACAATCGCAAGAACCCAATAACCTGCCCATCATTAGGTACAGATCCTCATATTGGAGTCAACCATCAGATAAGCGGATTCTGTGACAATTTGTTCATGCTTTCTACATCTGGTCAGATTTGTTCTGTTTCCCTGGATAAAGAGAATGTTCGCTCCCATCCACCTTCGACTTCGAGTGGTTCTCGTGTTATGGTATGCCCTCCAATTGAGGCTATATTGAGAGGCTTCACCTAGGCATTCAGGGGTGTAAACGTGAACCTTAGATTGGTCCAGCTTTTGGCTGGATAATCTCTGAAAACAAATGATACTGCTGTGAAATTACGCAGTAATCATAGATGATGCTACAAACACTCAAGTATTTTTTTAAATGAAACAAAACTTCTTGTTAGCCAAAACAATTTCCTTGAGGTGTGAGATGTGTACCACATCTCTTGAAAAACCAATGGGTGCCAATGGTTATTTTCCTGTTTTTCAAGTCTTATTAAAAATCATTGCACACGTTTCACTGAGAAAAAGAACTATTTGAACTTTCAGATGAGGGTAAAAATTTGCTCAGATTTGATATGTGCTGTTGGTTACCACAAAAAGAAGACTTATGGGGAAAATCTTGACATTTAAAGTAGTTAGGCAGCCTGGTGGTTACATCAGCATCCTCCTATTTATATCAATAGCACACATGATCACATGTAGAATAGATAGCAACATATAGCAGCTTTGATATATTTTCTTCTATATAGAAAGTTTTTCAATTCATTTTTAAACACATTTCAGTTTTGCATATTTCTGTAGTTGTTTGCCTTACTGTTATGATTGCATCATGGCTCATTGTAGACATTGTATTTGGGCTCTAAGAGAGTTTACCTACTTTTATGTATTTTCTAGTGTTGTTTAAGTAAAGGAATAGTTCACCCAAAAATGAAAATTCTCTCATTATTCACTTACCCTGATGCCATCTGAGATGTGTTTGACAGTCTATCTTCACCAAAACACAAATATTTTAGAAGAAGATAGAGCTCTGTCAGGTCCTTATAATGCAAGTACACAGGTGCCAGCTCTTTGACAGTCCAAAAATCACATTTAGGCAGATGTAATCCATGCGATTCCAGTTGATCAATGAATGTCTTCTGAAGCAAATCAATGAGTTTATGTAAGAAACAAGTCGATAATTAAAACATTTTTAACTTTAAATTGGCACTTCCGTCCAGGGCTCTGATGCTGCTTGTAATGGCGGAACTCTCACGTGATGTTCGTTCTTGTGTTATAAGTTATAAGTTCCACATTCTCACGTGAACTCACCAATGCACTGAAGTGATGTGTCAACTGCTGGCAGGAAGTGCTTTTTAAAACTTAATAACATTATAATTGTTTGTAAAATAATTTTTTACACAAACGTATCGATTTGCTTCAGAAGACATTCACTGAAAAAAAAAATGTATGTCTTGATGTTTCTGCTGTTTACATGCTTTAAAACACAAATATTTTAGAAGAAGATAGAGCTCTGTCAGGTCCTTATAATGCAAGTACACAGGTGCCAGCTCTTTGGCAGTCCAAAAATCACATTTAGGCAGATGTAATCCATGCGATTCCAGTTGATCAATGAATGTCTTCTGAAGCAAATCAATGAGTTTATGTAAGAAACAAGTCGATAATTAAAACTTTTTGATGTTTTCTGCTGTTTACATGCTTTGTATGGCTAGATTTTGCTTTCACTTCAGTGTCCAATTATTGTTATGTTTTTCTAGTCGTTTACTGAGAATTACCTTAATTGACCAGTTAACAGTTCTGTTTGTAATGCCTGGCTGGTTTCCACAAAGCTTTCTCAACAATGACAATCATTCTCATTCCCGAACATACAAGACAAGATAAAAGAGTTCCCCTTCTGTCACTCACTTGACGTTGTGTCAAATGAAGGGACACAAGGGGTCTTTCTTTGATGCCAAATCATACCTCTGAACCTGAGAAAAGGCCAATGTCAAGTTGGCAGATAGAATTTGCATGCTCCACCCCGGACATACGGGTATAAAGGGGAGCGGGGCAGCGAATACCAGTCAGAATTTTTCTCCGAAGCTGAATAGTTGTGCAGCAAGCAGCTAAGTTTCACTCCTGTTCCACTCACCTCTACCAGCGAGAAGCATTGCTGTTGGATCCGCATGGCGCATTTTCAGTTGATGTCTCTCTGCACGCTGTGCAGTTCACGCCCCTGCCCCTACCCAAGCCTCGGGACGCTCTTTTGCCTCCCGACGCATTATTACCTGCTCCCCCCTGCCGTGAAGCCCCGCCCGGTACGTCAAAAACTATTTGGATGCATGGCTCTCACTTCCCAATCCGTCACGCTGGTTGGCCAGGACTATCCGACTCGGCTACTCGAATCAGTTCTCCCGGCTCCTGCCTCGTTTCAGCGGTATTCACTCCACTCTTGTGTGCGGCCGACAAGCCAGTGCCTTACGAGCAGAGATCTCCACCCTGCTCCTCAAAGATGCGATAGACCCCGTCCCTCCAGCCGAGATGAAGAAGGGTTTCTACAGCCCTTAGTTCATCGTACCCAAAAAATTCACCTGAGGAAGGACCTTCTTTCTCAGGGACGGGGCACCCTCTGGCATCCGTACCCAGACTGGGATCTCCCAGTGGTCCTCTCGGGTCTTCAGAGACCCCCCATTTGATTCAGTCGAGCTCAAGGACCTCTCCTTGAAGACAGCCCACCTGATCGCGTTAGCCTCCATCAAGAGGGTTGGAGACCTGCAAGCATTCTCTGTCAGCGACACCTACCTGGAGTTCGGTCCGGCGCTTTCTCACGTTATCCTGAGACTCAGACCGGGCTACGTGCCAAGGTTCCTAAGACCCCTTTCAGGGACCAGGTCATGAACCTGCAAGCGCTGCCTCGGGAGGAGGCAAACCCAGCCCTTTCGTTGCTGTGTCCGGTGTGTGCTTTGCGTACCTATTTGGACGACACGCAGAGCTTTAGATGTTTTGAGCAGCTCTTTGTCTGCTTTGGCAGATGGCAGAAAGGGAACACCATCTCCAAACAGAGGTTAGCCCACTGGGTCATTGATGCTATTGCCTTAGCCTATCACACCCAGGCCATGCCCACCCCCTTGCAGGTTCAAGCACACTCTACTAGAAGTGTGGCATACTCGTGGGCACTAAGCCATGGCACTTCCCTAGCAGACATCTGCAGAGCAGTGGGCTGGGCTACACACAATACCTTTGCCAGGTTTTACAATCTGAGGGTTGAGTCGGTCTCATCCCGTGTTTTGTCAGGTCCGAGCCTGTAGAACTCGTAATGCGGCACAACCAACCGGGTGTTGCGCTTGGACCTAGCACCCTTCACCAAGTTGATCCAGTGCGCCTTCAGTCCCAGGTCAGCCACTGAGCGTCGCTGCCTGGATGTTTCTCCTCCCTAGCCCTCTGGCCCGCGAATTCAGTGGAGCAATTCGTGGCCAGACCCACTACGAGTCTTAATACGCTGTATTGGGGTCGGGCTCCACGGGCATAGTTCCCTCTTCAGACTAACTCCCTGTGATGTATTTTCCGCGGTACAGTCCCCCTTGTCAGCGGACCCGCGTTTCCCCCGGGCAGTCCTGCTGCCCCAGCTGCCATGCTTGTAGAGTCCCCCCTCATTAGGCTTGATCTACCACCACGCCATATACCACGTCCGGCTTCACAACCCTCGTGGTTTATTTACCACGGAGTACCTCCCCCTAAAAAACTGGGCAGGGTGTGGCCTCTGCAGGGTCTTTCCCTCCTGAAAGAATAAGAAATTTGCAGACCAGACAGCTACCTTGCCTCTGGCCTCGCCTACAGCCCCGGCATGCCAGCGCTGACAAGTTCTGAAGATGCCCCCTAAGGCCCCTTCCTCAGTCTCCAAATCCGGCTCCTGCTGGAGGGCTTTGAGTCTTCTCTCAGCACCCTAGCCTCGGGACATCCTAAAAGATCCCGACATGCTATATCCTGCTCCCCCCCGGGGAAAGAGCGCCTTCCCCGACTTAAGACTTCCCCGCTTTACGTCCTATGTGAGATACATAGTGAGAGAGAAGGCCATGGCTGCAGGGCTTGCTCTCATGCTAGGCATGTAACACCTTTTTCCCCCCTATGGGGTGTGGGAAACCTAAGATTTGTATGCAAAAAAATGCATACATTGTATGCAACGGGTTGGGGGCGTTGCGAAGGGCTACGTGTAGCCAGCACAGGTGCCTCTAGCACGCAGTAGCCTGCTTGCACCTGTCTCGACAGTTCACGTAACACGTAAATGGCCATGCTTCATTTTCGGCTCCTCAGTGCAAAATACTGACTGGCATTCGCTGACCCGCTTCCCTTTATACCTGTATGTCCGGGGCGGGGCATGCAAATTCTGTCTGCCAACTTGACATCGGCCTTTTCTCAGGTTCAGAGGTACGATTCGGCATCCAAGGAAGACCCCTTGTGTCACTTCATTCGACACATGTCTCGTTCCCTCCCTCGGGGAACAGAGGTTACAACAGTAACCATGAACTTTTCTCTGTAACATATTGATGTAGGGATCTGGAGGAACTTCAGGACCCTATTAATAAGTTTCCTTAGAGACACACGGAGGACAGGCTAGCCTCTATCCATTATCTGCTCTATCATCTATCTGCTAAGAGTTTATATTCGGGATTCTCATTATATTCTTAATCGTCCTTATTGCAACAGGTGCAAGAGCCATCAGTGCCAGTGAGACAGTGGGGAGGCTGGAAGTGGTAAGAGAGGGCAGGCCGAGGATTTTGGCTGACAGGGGAGTTGTAATAATTCCTGCCCTCTGAGAAATTAGGCTCTGTGATCCCTTCCTCACTCCTGGTGCTTTGATCAAGCCCTTTCGTGATTAGAGAGTGACCCTCTCTAATCATGAGTGGGGGGAAGGAAAACTTTCTCTGATGTGCCCAGGGAAGACAGGAGAGAATAGAATCAGTGTTATTCCAAACCTGTCGCTACACCCCTCCTCTGTGTCTGGTGGGTAATAAAGATTTCATGCATTAATTTTACTCAGGCAAAAATTGCAATCTATAATGACCTGACATTTCTTTTTTAAAACTAGCCAGAAGCCCTCATGATTTGAATGTTAAGCAGTGCCTCGACTGATTCCATGCTAGAACCTGCTTTGAATTCCATCAACTTACCTGTTACTGGATGTTGATGCTCTTGCAAGAGGCTATATGAATGTTGTGGCTTCCATTGTACCTTTTGTTCTGTACTGAAGTGTAGACTTTGCTTGTGGAATCATCATAAATCTTTTCCATACAAAATATTTTTGTAGCTCAGAAGGTAGCTACTCAAAAATATTGAGTAGCAACACAAAAGGTGTTCTTTCATCCAAAGGTTTAAAGAAATAGATCAACCAAAAATGAAAATGCATTGAAAATAATTTCCTTAACCTCATGACGTTCCAAGCCTGTATGACTTTCCTTTGTGGAACACAAAAGGTGTTCAGTCCTGTTGAATGAATTCAATACAATGGCAGTACATAGGGACTTACTCTAACACATTATAAAGCAAAATGTTAACCTAAAAATATTAACATGTCGGAATCAACCTGCAGTAACTACATTAGGTTGCAACAACAAAACTAATTATAAGGTTTAGATCAGGTAGCTCCTTAAGGTAAAAATGACTTTTTACCGCTTATGATGAACAGATAGTTATTTAAGTTATTTTTGCTTTGGTCAAAGAACAACCCCCCCACCACCACACACATTACACACAGACAATGGTGCTCACATCCTCACACCCAACAACACTTACTATGTTGGCCACTGGGGGCAGTGTTTAGAATTTTGGTAATCACAGATTGATTTTAGAAAAGTCAAGCTACTGTTTCTGATTTCACTGTGAGATTTGGATGATCTAGTTATTTAAGGGAGAACATCAAGTTTAAAAATAAAGTAATTAATTATATAAATAAAAATTGGATGTGGAGTTGGCTCCCTGTGAGTAAAGTGTGGAATCAGTTGATCAATTCAGGCCTGTGATATATCTACCTGATTGGTGTGTTCCCATCTGAGTTTGAGTTAAATTCCTCATGTCACCTCAGACATTCTGTGTGGGGAAAAATATATGTGCCCAAACTTCAGAGGCTGGCTCGGCCCTAGCCCTGTGTATTAAAGCTAAATCTAATACAATTTATCAGGTTTAGTGTGGAGAGCCATGGAGATTATGGAGTGTGTGCAGGGTTGATCATTTTGCATTCTCTGTAGGATCTCAAACAGTGCCTGGAATTGCTTTTAATGGCTTTAAAGCCTGTCAGAGTCTCTTTAATGTTGAGTTTTACTTCACAGGTTACCTCAGATGCTTTTACCCATACATGACTGTGTATGACCATGTGTGATTTCTGAGAAGCTGTATAATGTTTCTATAGGGCACGTTTCCCAAGCTGTACCATGCTTTCCAGTGACTATTAGTGAGTGTTTTCTATAGAAAATGGACAAATGCACTGGAAGCCTTTAATCAATGCAATGAAAATAGATATATCTTCTACCATCATTCTTGGGAACACACCATTTTCTGAACAGTTTGGTATTTAGAGGTAGATGTGAAATGCAATGTTTCACACAATGCTTTATTTCTTCATTAACTGCTGTCTTGTCTATTTTTTGTAATTTATGCATTAACATTCCATGTTCCACAGCACAAGAGGGACCCACAATAGAGAGCAAATCTAAAAGATGTGCTGCTCAACTGAGATATCTTCTTGATAGACTCAAACACAAGCCTGGAATGTTCCATATGGTAAAACCAGTTTGTTGAATAGATGGGGATTTTGATGAAGTTCATATACAAAAAGCCAAGGCCTCTAATGCAGAGCACACTAGCATGCTTGCTATTTGATGAAGTTTATGCTGTATGCTATTGATGTGCTGTACAAAAGGCATTTCAGCAAATTAACAACCACTTCATATCTTCATTTTCTAACCCAACCATTTTGTTATTGAATTGTCTGAAATTTATTTTTCACCAAATTTGTTTAAAATATGAATGGAATTATACGAGCCAGTGCTATATGCACACAGATCAGATGGGGAAACCCATCTGTTAGACCCACTAGCCAAGGCAGAAGTCCCCAGACAGAGCTTTGGCCAGAACACAAAGATCTCTCTATAAAGGAGGAGGTTGCTCTCTGGCTAATTTGATCTATTTCAGACCTGGTGGAACCCATCTGTTGCAGAACGTATCCACATAGGTATCACATCAATTATAAATTTTAACCCACGTTATATTAGGTGACTTAACTACTATATACTTAACCATTTGATACAATGTACTTAGTATGTATATACTTGTTGTTGCATAGTAATTACATTTAAAATACTTACATTTAATACGATTTTAATTACACTGTTAATTTTACCCCTAAACCAACCCTTACCCCAAAACCTATCCCATCCATCCATCCATCGTCAACCGCTTATCCTGTGTACAGGGTCGCGGGGGGCTGGAGCCTATCCCAGCTAACATTGGGCGAAAGGCGGGGGACCCCAAAACCTATCTCTAATCATTAATCGTAACCCTACCCTTACTTCTAAACCTACCATACTTCAACCTCAGTAGCAGCAAATGTGGGCATTTTGCAGAACAAAATGTAGTTACACAGTAAATACTTAGTCTTGTATGTATTTAATGTTAGTACATAGTAGTTATGGCCTACTATGTAGTTATAACTACATAGTAGTTATACCTAATATAAAGAGTAACCTAATCATTTGTTTCAGCATATGTTAACGTGTGCAACACAAGCAGGAAAGAACATACTGGTAGAATGCTCTCTCTGCATGCAATGAATTTCTATTGCACAATTAATCAGTGCTTTTTAGTCTAAAAAAGAAAAGTAAAAAAGAAGATTTTGAGCCAGTTTTCCTGTGTCTGGCTGAACGGGATACTTTTTATGTTTTGATAGCACTACAAAGCCACAGTTCCCTTTACAAAAAGTTTCACTATGACGCTGCGCTTTGCTAAGCGCTTTTCGGAACAATCCTGCATTGTGACCAGCTGTGAATATGTGTATTACACGTCAATGAACATTGACCGGAATTTATAGCCTCGGCTGGTGAGATCATTAGATGCACCTGTGGCCAGGCTATGAATAGACGCGTCACCAGCGTGTCGTCAGATCCGTTTTCTTCATAGCAAACTGTGCTGTGTGTCTCACAAGCCTGTCAGAAACTTTCTTTCCTCTGCTAGGATTTAGAATTTGTTAGGCAGTGCGCAGTGAACCTTTTCTCCTTTCCCTCTTTCTATATATATATATATATATATATAAAAAATACAATAGAAAAAGGTGGAAAAATGTTGGAGAAGCAAAGCAAACGATGCGTGTTTCCCTGTCAACGTTCTATGACTGTCAGGGACATGCATCAATTTTGTTTTGTTTGTTTGGGGGAAGAGCATGCTGCTCTCACGTTGGGGCAGGGCGAGTGGCCGCATTGCGACCTACCTTCGGGCGAAATGCTTCGCGCTCCAGAGACGGGTCCGTCCCTATCGCTTGCTCTCTCCCCAGATCTAGCTGATCCTTCTCGTAATCTGAAGCGCACCTCGATCCCTCTTCGTTTCACGAGGGGGGCGCTGAACCTCGGTACTTTTCACGCATAATAATAAAGCGGCTGAGAAATTACTCGAGGTGGTTACTCGGGCTGTGGCCAGACTACAGCTAGACTGGCCATGCGAACAAGAGACCCCCCCCCCCCAAACTATAAGACAGATTTCTGTCTGGTGGCCAAAAAAAAAAATACAAAATAATAATAAAATAATAATAAAAAAAGTAAAAAAAGAAAAAGGGAACGCTATATTAGTCCCTTCCTTTCTTTGATGACCTCCATGACGAGCTTTCTCACTCATGGAGGAACCCATATAATTCCCGTGTTCACGTATCCTCAACGTCTTTATACTCGAATATTGTGGGTGCTGAGACATGGGGGTATTTAATGATGCCGCCGGTCGAAGAGACGCTTGCGGGCTATCTCTCACCGGGTTCGGCATCATCACTCAAGAAACCGCTCTCCCCACTAAGCCATGCAGGACTAACTCCATGCTAGTGGGGAGGGCTTATCAAGCGGCAGGTCAGGCTGGTTCTGCGCTGCACACCATGGCCGTGTTACAGGCGTACCAGGCTGACCTACTGAAAGACCTGAGTGCGGGTGCAACGCTCAACGAAGAAGCTTTTTCTGAACTTCGTCAGGCCACAGATTTATCTCTCCGTACGACCAAGCAGACAGCCCGTGCCATTGGTCGGTCTATGTCCACTTTAGTCAGCACGGAGTGGCATTTATGGCTTAACGTTTCAGGCATCAAGGATAAGGACAGAGTTTTCCTACTCGATGCCCCAGTTTCGCCTTCCGGTCTCTTCGGAGACACCATGAATACGGTTATCTCCAGATTCCAGGAGGCGAAAAAGCCAAGAGGAAGCCTTCGGGCAGTTTTTTCCTCGCCGCACTCAGGGGGGCGGGGCCGTCAACCACCCAGTCCTGCCCCGACTCTGCTAGGCAGAGTATGGCGAGTCGTGCTGCCCCTCGTAAAGACTGGGGACAGTCGCCCTCAGCAGCCCCTGAAGCAGGACCTCAGGGTCGTGATTTGTAAAAGAAAGAAACCCTGACGGTCTTGTACCCAGCCTTGTGGGGGTGGTTCCTCTCGGGACAGGGTGCGTGTACCATCCACTTCGGCCCTCCCGATACCCTCACGAAACCTCTTCACTCCCGCCGCCTTTGGTATTTCAGGTGACAGAGGCTTCCAACAAAGAGTTGGGTGTACCGTTGCTTCCTGCCTTTATCCAGGATGCGGAACACTCGACATCCCCTCAACAGGTGTCGAAATTGATACCCATCTCAGAGAACCTGGCAGCATGGAAACTTCCGCCAGGCATTTCTATGTGGGTTCTGAACACAGTAGAAAGAGGTCACAGAATTCAATTAGCTTTCCGCCCTCTGCGTTTCAACGGCGTGGTTCCCACTACCGTGAAACCGGAGCAGACATGTCTACTGTGGAAAGAGCTGCAAAATCTCTTGGTCAAAGGGGCCATGAACGTGTTCCCCTTCCAGAGAAAGAGTCAGGCTATTACAGCAGATACTTCTTGGTCCCCAAGTAGGGGGGTTGCATCCGATTTTAGATCTTTGAGGCTTGAACTGCTCGGTCAGGGTGTTCAAGTTCAAGATAACTGTCAAGATGGTCGTGTCTCAGATCCAACATTACGATTGGCTGATCACGATCGATCTCATGGACGCATATTTCCATATTGGAATTCTGCCACAGCACAGGAAGTTCCTGAGGTTCGCTTTCGGGGCTCATCTGGTTTCTCTGGTCTGAGACTCAACGTCAAAGAGCGTTCTCTCTCCCACCCGGGGAATCACCTATCTGGGGGTTATATGTAATTCGATCACAATGCGGGCACAGTTGTCTCCCGCTTGTATCATGTCCATTCAGAACACCCTGAGCAAACTCAGGCTAGGTCAAAGTTGCACTGTTCACCAGTATCAACAAATACTAGGTCTCATGGCTTCTGTGTCCACAGTGATCCATTTGGGCCTGCTCCATATGAGACCGTTTCAGCTGTGGCTAAAAGCCAGGGGATTTCATCCAAGGGCCAGTCCCCAAGTCCCCTAGGGCTAATAAGGGTTACGCGCCGCGTGCTTCATTCCCCTGCTATGTGGTTCAGACCCCGGTTTCTTACCTTGGGTCCCACTCTAGGTGTGTCTCGTCGTCGCAGGCTGCTAACGACAGATGCCTCCCTGACAGGCTGGGTAGCGGTCTTAAGTGGTTGTCCAGCTCAAGGGGATAGGAGAGACCCCCTTTTGAACCTCTAGAGTCAGCGTCTGACAGACTTCTGACCCTCAAGATGATCTTTCTTATGGTGATTACCTCTCTTAAGAGGATTGGGGGATCTACAGGCTCTGTCTGTTTTGCCGGCCTGTTTAGAATTTGCCCCAGGTATGGCCAAAGCTATTCTGCATCCTCATCCTGACTACCTTCCTAAGGTGCCTTTTTCGACACTACGTCCTGTCACTCTGGAAGCCTTCTGCTCCCCGCCATTTTTAACGCCGGAGCAGGAAAGACTTCACGGACTCTGCCCAGTCCGTACCCTTCAGACTTATGTCCACCGCACATGCCAGTGGCGTAAGTCAGGGCAATTATTTGTCTGCTATGGGGCCGCAACAGGGGGGTGGCCGCTACAAAGCAGACTGTCACATTGGGTAAGGGATGCTATTGCCCTGGCCTATGAGGCGCACGGTCAAGCTTCGCCAGTAGGTGTCAGGGCTCACTCCACCAGAGGGGTCGCCTCCTGTAAAGCCTTGGCTAGAGGGGTCCCTCTGCAGCAGGTTTGTGATGCGGCAGGCTGGTCCTCTCCGCACACATTCATCAGATTTTATAGTTAGGATGTTCATGCTACTCCTGGCTCTTACGTCCTTGAGTCGACATCTCAAGCTCATGCCTGAACAAGTTTGTGACATGGCAGGCTGGTCCTCTCTGCACACATTCAGCAGTTTTTATGGCAGGCGCATGCTTTAACAAGTTCATGATGCGGCAGGCTGGTCCTCACCGCACACATTCATCGAACTTTATGGGTTAGATGTTTTTGCTACTTCGGACTCTTACGTCCTTGAGTCGACATCTCAAGCTCATGTCTGAACAAGTTTGTGATGCGGCAGGCTGGTCCTGTCCACACACATTTGTCAAATTTTATGGTTTAAATGTTTATGCTACTCTGGGCTCTTACGTCCTTGAGTCGACATCTCAAGCTCATGTCTGAGACCTCTCGCGTTCTTGTGAGCACACTTCACAACCGTAGGGGTCCGGATAGCCCCAGTGCGGCGGCGTGGGTATTGTGTTCCCAAAAGCGCTTAGCAAAGTGCAGCATCATAGTGAAGCTTTTTGTAAAGGGAATGTCTCGGGTTACATGTGTAACCCTTGTTCCCTGAAAAAAGCAGAACGAGATGCTGCGCTTCTTTGCCGCACTGGGACGTCCCAGGACTGCTCTTCAGAAAAAGATATTTGACGACACACTGGTGACGCGTCTATTTATAGCCTGGCCACAGGTGCATCTAATGATCTCACCAGCCGAGGCTATAATTTCAAAATGTTCATTGACGTGTCACACACATATTCACAGCTGGTCACAATGCACGATTGTTCCCAACAGTGCTTAGCAAAGCGCAGCGTCTCGTTCTGCTTTTTTCAGGGAACAAGGGTTACACATGTAACCCGAGACGTTTTACGCTTTTGGGTAGTATCGACATACAAATTGCTTACTTATTTGGCAAGGACCGGAACTAACTGTGATTATATATATATATATATATATATATATATATATAGAAAAAAGGGCACTTTTCAGCCAGGTGCTCAAGCCCCTCTGATGTCTATGTGTGCACATGCCTGTTTATTGGACATGTTCTTTGGAGTGGCCTACCATATAAATACAATAATTATATAAAAAACAAGGTTTTACCATATTGTATCAACACTGTATCATGACACTAAAACAGCAGGCTTTTGAGAAAGGTCAATTTGATAAACTTCATCTTGTGCTGTGTAATGTGAAAAGGTGTTAATATGTTTTAGTCCATAGTTTCATTAATGCTACACAATATATTTAGCTGCTAAATAAAATGTTTAAATGATGCTCCTAAAATCACCAGACATGAATGCGTTGTTGCTAAATAAATAAGTGAATAAATAAATGAATAAATAATAATAATAATACATTTATAAATGAATACAAACAAATGTCCCAGGGTCCATGCCTCCAGACCTCCCTACAATATCATGGTACAATAGATTGTGTATGTGATGGGCCCCACACCCCCAGCAATGATGAAATCCTACAAAAAATAATTCTGTGAAATGTTCTGTACAATGTGCTATGATCTTTAGGGCAGTGCACCTTAGCTTTTTCTTTTTTTCTTTGACCACTTAGTTTGGTTTACGTGCACTTTACATAAAGTTTATTCCTATATATATGATGCCTACTTAAGAAGCCATACCATGTTTCTTCCCAACATTGTTTTTATTAATGTTTTGCTAGATTCAGTTTATACCAATTTGTGATGTATTTAATTATGTTTTCATTTGTATTTTATTTAATTAATACATATTAAATATTTTTTATCAGTATCATGCCCCAACATGTTTCACCCCTTAAAAGACCAAAAAATCTTTATGAATAAAATCAAGTCCCACCCTAACATTATTTCTACTGAAACATTTCATTTAATTCAGAAATACAGCACATTACAAAATTTAAATGCTTTGCGAATGCGGTGGCATTTTGTCTTCAAGACCAATATTCTTATAAACGAATCAGTGTGATATTACAACTTTGGTTTGTGTTTCCAAGTTTGAATTGACAGGTGGGGGGGCAAAGACAGTTTGTACCTAGTGGAAAGTCAATCAAAATCTCTCTGCAGTACACCTAGATTTAGCATCACCAACTGATCATTTCTCCTCTCACATCCCGACAGAGATTCACTGAGGCTTATCAAAGCCACTGCAAATGAAATACTGTCCACTCCGCCTGCCAGCAGCAGGACAGCACAAAACAACCCAAACTGATGACATTGTAGGAAGTCTGAAGATGGGAGCCGTGTAAAGTGACGGTTCTCCCTCTCCAAACACGTCTCATCGCTTTACTATTTTGGTAAATTAATTAGCAATTCAAAGTGCAGCTTGGGGGTGACAAGTGTTTATGTGTGTGCCCAGAGTGATGAAGGCTCACTTTGGATCTTGTCATTATACTCTCAGTCATTGCATACGGTCAGGAGGCAACTTTAACTACTGCGTCTAATGTATATACTTACTCTGTCACTTACGTTGTCACTCTCAACTATAGTATATCAAACAATGAGGCGAGGCAGCCTGACCTGTTCACCTGCACTTGATGCCATTCTCTACACATGACTATTTGGGTGTCAAGGTGCAGCATGGTAAAGAGCACAACATTTCCTGAACTACATTAGCATCAGTTAGTTCAGGTTCACCTTACTGTTTGTAACACTTTACTTGCCTGTCCAGTCAAACTGCCAGGCCATGTATTGGACTGCGATACACAATGGCTGATCCTGCTTTGGCTTTGTTTGGAACTATTTCAACTATTTGCTGTATGACATTTCCCAACCCCACCACCCTCAACAATTTGTAGAAACTTCTGGCTTGATCTCATGAAAATGGATTGACTTTAGCAACATTTTTGCAAAATGACATTAATTGGTTCCTTAGACATTTTGCATCAGTTCCGAGTTAAAATGTCCACTGAGTGGCATTAAAAGCAAGTACATTTTCTCCCGAATATACAAAGTTTTTAAAGGGGCCATGACATGAGAAATTATATTTTCCTTGATCTTTCCACATTTAAGGTCATTGTAATATAAAAAACACACTGTAAATTTAAGAACTCAAAACTTCCTCCTCACTGCAAAAAATAGAATTTGTTGAAACTAAGCAGCCAAAATTACTCAGTCTCTACTTCCTCCACATTGCTATGTCACACTGTAGCCTAGTAGACATTTGCATTTGACCGCCTCCATAACAACACATCAATGCCTACTTTAACTTATCAATTCCGTAGCCCCTCCCAGTAGCAGTGAGATGGCAAGAAAAGAGCAGGTGAGTCAAGAGCAATAAGCCAATCATAATAGTGGGCATTTACTGTCAAGTCTTAAATGAGAAGCAGCACCAAAACTATTAATTCTTTTTTATTTATTTTTTTATATATTATTGTTTTTGTGCAAAAAAGTTACTAATATAAGAAGTAACCCTCAAGGAACAACTCAAAATAATAAAAAAGCCATGTCATGACCTCTTTAAGGTTAATGGTCTATCAAGTTTTAAATCAACACAACCGACCTCCACACTAGGCATGTGCCTGAAGCCGAATACATTAATTGTAAAGGTACGAAAATGATTAACACATTCTACCGAATAATCTAGGGAAAAAAATATATTTGTTGAACCGATAATCCAATGAGCAAATGGATTGACATTCCCTAAAGCTAACCAATATTGTCCTAAAATTAAATTTGGGATGAATTTCATTTTATGTAGCTTCAATGACACTTTCGACGCACATGCTCTTTAGGTGTCCCGGTCCTTTGCTGGTTGAGCTACTGCACAATTTTATCATTGTAGAACAAGTTTGTACATTTAGTTGATTATGCAATGCAAATGTTAAAATATAAGTTTAGAAGACATGTTTAGATATCATAAAATAGCATTTTGTAAGGAATAGAACAAAAAGTGTAAAGAATTGATAATCTGCCATTTTACTAGTGATTTGTGTGAAAGTGTATAAGTCATTGTTGTAGTAACACATTTAGTGTTAATTTCACCACATAAAAAAAAAAAAAAAAAAAACTGCTGCAATACTTACAATAAGCCACATAAAAATGATTTAGCAAAAGTGTAGGTATAGTAGCATGGCTCCATGATACCAGGTTGGATACTTACTATTGCTGTTAATCACACTACCACAGGGTCATGATATTCACTCTCTATTATATTGGTTTGGGGGAAAAAAAAAAAAGCTTTGTTGACATTGATTGTGGTACAGTTTGGATGTATATAAAGATACCAAGAGTATATAGAAGTTTGTTCTGATGCCTCTACTTTATGACATTTTTCTGCAGTTAACAGCAATATTGGATCATGGTAAAAAAAAAAAGAATCCACAGCAGTCTTGTTTTTAGCTTTTATTTGTAGCCTTTTTTATGGTCCATGGAATCAACAGAAGAAATTGAGACTATAAGAAAAACAAAATGCAATTTTCACTGTACAAACAACTAAATTGCTATTGTCATGTATAAAATCATAAAGGTCTCGAAATAATGGTGACAAAACTGTATATAGCCCCTCAACACAGAGAGATGGCAACAAAGGGTGCTTTAACTTGGTTCGATTGCTTGGACCGATCCTGATTTTGTTTCCTCCCCCTGTCACTGCTAGTCTCTGTTCACATAATATTTTTGGGGTCCCAACCGCGGTCCGATTATGTAATCAATGTGAGTACATGCGGCAGCTGTTTACTACTGTAACTAGGCAACAACTCAAGAAAACATTAGCTTTGCTGTGTTATTAAAGTATTAATTTTGGATTTACCACCAAATTTTACATGCACAAAATTATGTTTGTCTGCAACGAATGCATTGAATGTGCAGTGATGTGAACAATAATGGGTTTGTCTGCCATAAGCCCACAGATGGGTGGCAAGAGTTGTGAGGAATGTGAGCTGCTCTCTGAAGGTGATTTATTTGGTCACTAGCTGGTATAAGAAATTAATTACACCATAATAATTGCTATCAGGAATAATTGCAAAGATGCTAATTATATGTTATCGATAGCGATTCACTACCCCGATTTGGTACGATTGTGTTCATATTAGCAGCAAACTGCATTGGAGTTCACATGAACCGTACCCCAGACCAGGTGAGGTACACACCCGAGTTCATAACTCCCGAGTTCATAACACCACCCAAACAAATAGAAATTTGATGTCATTCGAACTCAGGTGTGCACTAAAATGACTAGTGTGGAAGCCCCCAAAATAATTATCTTAAACACTGGATGTGCTACTTTCTTGTGAGATGGTTATTACTGGCAACTGTAAAGCAGTAACAGTAAAACATGTTCAGTGTGACTGCAGGTTTTGCCTACCACTCCATACTGTTTTGCTTGTCATCCCCATGACAAGAACCAATGATTTACATTTACTCTTATTGACATATTCTATGTCAGTATCTGTAAATCAATGTTACTGTTATTTTTCTTGTGAAATATTCCATATTTGTATTAAAAAAATAATAAAATAAATTCTCAAAACTATTCTTCAAATGTTATCAGTCATAAAAGTAACTCCCCTCCTAAAACAGATAAAATACATAAAATCTCTCTCTCAGTCGGGTATTTTAAAAGTAGAGAAAAAGTCTTAAAGCAATCAAAGTCCAGAACGTTTGTTCTGTTCTTGTTTTGATATATGTGTTCATAATTATGTATATGATCTGGCAGTGGGTGTTGTTTAATGACGTGTGTTGAGAAAAAGACTGATAGATTGGTGGTGTGAGATTAATACCTCTTGTAGGTGTTGATGAGTTGTCTGGTTTCATAATCAGAATACATATGAAACTGCTACGTATTAGCTGCTGAATGATTTTTGCCATTATACTGTAAAATATTATAATTTTTTGCATACTGTGGTGGTAGCTTGCATTTGTTTTCACTGATGCTATTGTTGCTAGTTCTTGCTATTTTGTGTGTGTGCTAAACTTTTAAACAGAGAAATGGATAGTATTTTTGAAAAATGTGTGCCAAATGGTGTACACTTGACTGATGAAAACACTAGTACAGTAATTCAATATCTATTTCAGAGAAAGTGTTGCTTTATTCCATGTATGGTGCTGGACACACATTAATGAGCACCAGCATATTGAGATCACATGACCTGTTGAAATCTCCTGTAATTGTCACTTTCACTTGTGAAATATGTTAATCATATTTAGCTGTGAATAGTGCATTTAGCAAATAGTGCATTTCAGTAACTGAGGATTTTTGCTCTTCCGTGATGCTGAATCATCACTAGTCATCATCGCAACAAAAGGACATTAATTCTATCGGGAAGACACGCAGGCTTGAGTGAAGTTTAAGATGCCATTTATTTGATAAATGTAAAACAAAGTAATGTCTCTCTCTTTGGCGTAGGCCCCGTCCGGCGGTCCGAGGGAGTTGTGCCCGGAACCGTCATATCCTGCCGGAGATAGGAGGCAGGGGCAAGGAGCCTACCCCCGCACGGGACAGGGCTCAGCTGGCGGTGGTGGGGTGGTGGAGGTTGCCTGTGTTTTAGCGCACTGAAATAGCAATGTGATAGATTGTGAGCAGACTTATAAAGCAATGGCTTACATGTGATTGGCTAGGAATTACCCCGCTAATGAAGTGATGATGTACAGCTGCTAGTCTTCCCGCTAGAACTACGCTGCACTACGTTTAATAGGATTGACCCAAATATACATATATTTTTTTTAACCAGTGCAGTAAAATCAATGTGAAATCATAACTGGCCCTAGTAGCTTTCGATATATTACATTTTTATGTGAGAGCTTTTTGTCGATTTCTGACCCTAATTATGCAAATATGTTGTTAATCCCTCAGAATCCCCTGGATTGTGGTGCTGAATGGGGTCATGGAGAGGTTAATCATTGGATGAGTGCTTGGGGTAGTTATCATCGCTCACTGATATGATTTTGGTGAACTGTGGTCTGGAATGTTGCACCTAGTAATTAGCAATCATTCTCTATGTTTGTTGAATGATCTCTTTGTGTTTGCATAGGTCAAGATCATCTTTGTTGTTCACCTCTTTAGGCATAAAACCTGACTGAAAACAGTGGTGCCTGCAGCTGTACGGCTGTGTGCTCCGACTGACCAGAGAAATATTTACTGTCAGAATATTTAATCAACCATGAAGTTTGTCACATATTTTTGATGACTGTTTAAAAGAACCAGCAATGCCCAGTTTGCAAATTAATAATTATTTTGAGTCGGTTCATTTCAGTTAATTGGTCAAACAGGCTTGCAGTTTGTGATTCAGTCAAATTTGTTCAAAGTACTCTCTCACTGAATGATTTGGAGCGGTTTCTCACACAGTAAAACCGTATCGGAATATTTCTCAAAGGTACCAGAATTGAATGCTTTGGTGTTGTGATTTGCAAAAACAAATCTCATTTATTAGGTAGATTCAGATGTCCGCAACCCTACAGGTCCGACAATACCCGAGAACTCGACAGGTTTCGGATTGGGTTCAGGTTTGTAATTAATATAATTAAATAATAATTAAAATAAACAGGCCTACTGATCTTGTTTCAAGCATGCGCTCTCTCTGACACGCGAGAACGTAGGAGTTAGGGGCCGTTAACACCGAATGTGTTTTTGCGCACATCTGTTCTATTATCCTGTTGTTTAAACACTTGCTGGAGAAATGTCTTTGACATTTTCACAATGTCTAGCTTTTTCGTCAGCGTCTCGCGCAGGACCGGCACTGTTTAAACACCATGTCAAATTAAAAAGAACTTCACATTTTCAAAATGTTGAGACCTGTACTCAGTTTCATTCTTTGCGATGCATCTTGAGGTGTCAACAATCTGATCAAGTTCAGGCTGCATGGAGGGGACTGTTGCATTGTTTCAAATAATTCCAGATTGTTCTGCATCAGGTGAATTTTCAGAAAATAAACAGTAATTCAATTATTTTTTCCCCTTCTGCTCTTGTGTACTAATGGGCTGCAGTGCCGTATTAAAACTGTGTATGTTTACTGTTTAAGATTTATCTGGAGGCCTGGGATAATACTGTTACGAATATATCTGTATGCTAACATAAAATACAGCTATACTAGAAGATAATAGGAGAAAAAAATTTGATACCAAGCGATTTCGGGTAAGGTTCAGGCTTAAAATCTGAAGGTATCATATGGTCTCGGGTTTGGGTTTAATTTTAAGGCCCATGCAGAACTCTAGGCAGATTTCTGTGTGTGCCCTCAGATTAAACCCTGCAAGCGCACATGGCTGCAAACACAATAATCTTGAATTGCATCAGAAGTAATTGAACCTATTTTTCACAAGAAAAAAAAAATCAGTGACGTCTGTATTGATATTTTTTAACCTTGTGTTAACTTTCAGAGGGTGCTTCACATTTTGAGCTGTTGAATTGACTCAGATATCATAGGTCAGGCTCTGTATCCATTTATCTTAGAGCAGGACAGTTGGGGAAATAAATGCCATAGCAATGCAAGTAATGCCCAACTAGGAAAATCTGGTAGCTGGTTGCCTGCTATGATTTTATATTTTAATGTTGTTATACCACACAGTGATTTGCATAACCTTTAGTTTGTTGTGTGCCATAAAAATGCAAGTTAATTCGATTTTTCACATTGTATGCTATTACTCAGACTTCTAATGCACATTTAATTTGGTTTAAAGTGCGTCAATTTATTTTTTGAAACAATATTCACACATATTGCCGGTAGCACATTAAATTATCCTCTATGCTTCCTCTACTGTTATGGGGGGTGATTTTAATCTGGTTATAAATAAAAAATTGGATACTCAAGAGTACTAGAAAACATAAATCAACAAAAGGGGCCACACTTCTGTGCCAAGTGCGAGATGAGTTGGGTTTGACAGATGTGTGGCGTTTAATACAACCGCAGGTTAAATATTTCACCTATTACTCCGAAGCTCATTGTAATGAATAGGATGGAAGTTCAGGAGCTGGATCTAGGTGTGGCAAAAGAGTTTAATGAACAGAAATAAACAAGTACAAAATAACGGGTAAACACAGGAACAAATAAAACATCCACGATGGGAAACAAAAATATAAACAGGAGAAATCATCCAAGAAGGGCACGGGCAAAACACGGTAGGGCAAAACACATTCAGGTACATTCAACAACTGACAAAGAACAAGCAACCAACAGGGCATTATATACAAAAAGACTAAGTAAATGAAACACAGGTGAGGACAATAGAAGACAGCTGGCAGTGATGAGGGCACGGAATTATGGGATGTGTAGTCCATGGGGAACAGATGACAGAGGCAAAACACAGGGCAGACAACAGTGAATCGTGACATAGCCCCCCCTTTAAGGAGCGGATTCTAGACGCTCCCAAAAACAGACAAAAACAAAAAAATTGTCCATGGGGTGTGCAGAAAAAAAAAAGAAAAAAAAACAGGCAGTTCAAGGGAGCACTAGAGGCAAGGGGATGAGGGGAACGGGACAAAGACAGGGAGGCAGGGCCAAGATGGAGCCGGGGACCAGGGAGACTAGAGCAGGTCAGGCGGATGGCTAGGAGACCAAGGTGACCAGAGCAGATCCGGCAGGTGGCCAGAAGGCCAAGGGGACTCGAGTAGATCTGGGGGACGGCCTGGAGACCAAGGGGATGGTGGGGGCTGGGTCTGGAGGCCTGGGAGGCGGCCACAGGGCAGGGGCTGGGTCTGGAGGCCTGGGAGGCGGCCACAGGACGGGGGCTGGGTCTGGAGGCCTGGGAGGAGGCCACAGGACAGGGACTGGGTCTGGAGGCCTGGGAGGTGTCCACAGGACGGGGACCGAGTCAGGAGGCCTGGGAGGCGGCCACAGGAAGGGGACTGAGTCAGGGGGCCTGGGAGGAAGCCACAGGACGGGGGCAGGGTCAGGAGGCCTGGGAGGCAGCCACAGGACAAGGACTGGGTCAGGAGGTGGCCACAGGACAGGGACTGGGTTAGGAGGCCCGGGAGGTGGCCACAGGACCACAGCCATGGAGAACTCCGAGGGCGGAGCAGTGGAAGGCAGAGCCGTGGAAGACTCAGGTGGCAAAGCCATGGAAGGCAGAGCCATGGAGAGCTCCGGGCACGGAGCCGTGGAAGGTGGAGCCATGGAGAGCTCCGGGGGCGGAGCCATGGATGACTGAGGTGGCGGAGCCGGGGAAGGCGGAGCCAAGGAGGACTTCAGGGGCGGAGCCGTGGTAGGCGGAGCCATGGAAGGCTCTGGAGGTGGAGCCGTGGAAGGCAGAGCCGTGGATGCAGGAGACTGGGAAACAGAAGCCTTTCTTCTTCTTCTTCTTCTTCTTCTTCTTCTTCTTCTCCTCCTCCTCCGGGCAGATGAGGCTGTGAACGCTGGCTCTGGGATGGTCAAGGCTGGTAACGCTGGCTCTGGGATGGAAGACACTTCTAGCTTGTTGACCGTGGCAGGCGTGGGCGTTGACTCGTTGGCCGTGGCAGGCGTGGAATGCTCAGAAGCTGAAACTGGGATTGAGAGAGGTGGTTCCTCTGCAGCGAATGTTTCCAAAACTAGCCCCACATACTCCCTCCATGTATAATCTCCGGTCTTCGGCAATTCCCTCCACAGGCGTGTTGGTAGTCCGATAGACTTCTTTCATGGTAGTGTCATCAAGACCGGTGTGGATGGTTATGGTGGACAAGAACCCGCCTGGCTTAGTTCTGTGAAGTACACCGCTAGATCCATTTTTGGTCAGTTGTTCTGTAACGAATAGAAAGGAAGTTCAGGAGCTGGTTCTCGGTGTGGCAAAAGAGTTTAATGAACAGTAATAAACAAGTACAAAATAACGGGTAAACACAGGAACAACTAAAACATCCACGATGGGAAACGAAAACATCCACGAAAGGCTCAAAGCTGACTGTGTGTGTGATTCTGATTTTGCTGAAAAGCCATTAGTTTGCATCTTACACTAAAAGAGTGTGGTAAATAAAAAGACTCACATTGGATTGTTTATCGGCACCTGGGTCCTCCTTAATAAAGAGAGCAAGAGATCACAATCAGTAATACCAAAAGAAGGAAGAGATCCCACAAAATTTCCTCCAACAGACCAACATATCTTGTAAATGTAGATCAAAAGTTGTTTACATCAATAAAAGCTACAATAATTGCTAACATAATACCAACAATAATTGATTTAGACCAAACTGGATTTGTGAAAAAAATGTATTGTTTGATAATGTGCAACAAACATATAATCTTATCGATTATGCAACAAAAACTAAACAACAAATGCTAATAATGACTTTAGATGCTGAAAAGGCATTTGACAGGGTGTTATGGCCCTTAATTTTTGAAATGTGCAAAGCATTTGGTTTTGATCAGTAAGAAAGTTCTGACTAAATAATTCTGGAGTGAAAGGTCTTAAAGTTGAGGATGAAGAACATAAACTTGCACTGTATGCAAATGATGTCATAATGTTTTTAACAGAAGTAGAAACTTCACTACCCGCAGTGTTAAAGGAGATAGATCTGTATGGAGCTTTCTCTGGATATAAATTAAACTTGAATAAGACAGAAGCTATGAAAATAGAGGACAAATTGCAAAAGGGTTTTAAAAATATATATAATATTAAAGCTAGGGAGTGCGATCTTTTCCAGAAATGTTTTTTGTTATACTGTTTGAAAGTCTCTTCACATCCTGATAGCAATCTATAATTTAAGTGGTCTAAATGTAAAAAACAATATCGTAAAAATCATCGACCAATCATTGTATTCAGTCCAAATGAAATTATAGGATGTCTTCCTGTCTGTCAGTCTATATTTGCATATTGCCATGCAACTTGTTCACGCAGACAATCACACACCATCAGCGCGGGTTCCTTGATGCTGTGTAGAGCAAGTGCGAGAATTCCGTTCGTTATTATTCTAATGTCTAACCTGTGAATGAGATATGAGGTAATCTGAAACCTTTGCACCAATACATCTCTCTTCGTGTCGCTTAGACTCTGCTCTGTGTGTGTGTGTGTGTGTGTGTGTGTGTGTGTGTGAGATAGAGGAGGCATGGACTACATACCTTCCCTTCCCCTCCCCTACCCTGCGATGGTGACGAAAGCTGGTCTTCTTCGAAAACGAAGGACGAACTTCCGTGTGTGATAGAGGAGGCATGGATTTGGAGACACCTCTTAAACGAGGGCAGGCTCTATGCTTTCAAAGCTAGCTGGCTAACTGCTAGCCTCCCTGGATTACACCCCCTAGCTTTAAGTGGAATCAAACAGTAATAAGATACTTGGGAGTGATCATTCCAAACTATTTAAATAATTTATATAAGTGTAATTATGGCATATTAGAAAATACAATAAGACAAGGTTTTAAAAGGTGGAAAATATTATCCTTGTCCTTATTTGAGAAAATAAATACAATTAAAATGAATGTTCTTATTTTTAATTTCAAAATATACCCGTATATATCAATTTTAACAGTTTAAATTGAAAATTGGCATAGTCTCTTTAGAAAGTTTGTTTGGCATGATGGGAAACCATAAAACGGGGTAAAATTGGGAGTAAAATATAAGATCTTACAACAAAGAAAAGAAATGGGTAGATTTGCGATACCCAATTTTGTGAATTAATATTATGCATCACAGATTAAGCTTTAATGATAGC
This sequence comes from Xyrauchen texanus, assembly GCF_025860055.1. Lineage (NCBI taxonomy): Eukaryota > Metazoa > Chordata > Actinopteri > Cypriniformes > Catostomidae > Xyrauchen > Xyrauchen texanus. The sequence goes on along the minus strand of NC_068293.1, from coordinate 17,183,994 downwards.
AATTCAAAGTGGAAGTGTATGGAGACTGGGTCAGTTGATGTAATTAGTACATTGACATTTTATTGGAAAATTTAAAATTTGGGTAATATAGTTGACGATGAACATTAAATGTTGATAAGAATTTGTAATGCATATTAAGGATCAAGAGATGGTTTGCTTAAGAGAAATTGCACAAGATCCAGACTTTGCACCAAATTACTTTGATGTTTTTAAGGTTTGGGCTAGTAAAGGACTTGTAAAATTTTGACAAATCTATGATTAAAAGGGAATACAGATATTTGAGAACATAGTACAAATATATGCATTATCTAGAAAAATATTTTATAGATACAAATAAAAAGCTATATGAAAGATGAATTCAAAATAAAGAAAAATTAGACGATATTCACCCCTTTTGCGGACCATGATTAAAGCAAGTAAAACTAACACATTAAAAAATGTAATTGTCAAATATATAAAATATTTCAAAAAATGAATGACATTACATAAAATTAAAGTAAAATGGGAAATGGTACAAAAAATAACAGATGGGGACTGGAAACAAAGTTTTAAAGAAATATAACTACGCAATCTCCATTCTGGCAAGAATATGGTTGGAAAATGAACATGAGATATTTTATAACATAAGAAATATCATCTAAATACAACCAGTTAACATCAGGATATTGAAAAGGGTGTAGTGAACTCAAGGCTCATCATACAATTTATTTTATTCTTGCAAAAAAATACAAGTATTCTGCACAGAAGTCACAACAGAACAAACTTTTAAGAAATAAAATATAATAAAAGTGCAAAATGTAGTTTTAGGTATATGTCCTAAGGTTCTTAATAGAGATGAGTTATTTAGAATATTGAGAATGACAGCACTTAAAGCATTAACAAGACTTTGGAGAAGACTAGAATCCCCTGTCTTAAAAGATTGGCTGGAGTTCGTTTTTAAAGTTTATGGAGATGATGACATATGAAATTAATGTTAAAATAATGATTTCTGAAAAAAAAAATATAGTGTAAAGAGATTTGTGGAAAGTAGGAGGCGAGAACCGGGTTGACAATATAAAAAATATTTTAATGAAGAACTGAACCAAAAGACAAACACACGAAGAGGTCTCTGTATGGTGCACTCCCGTCTCCAGTTGGCCCTTATCGTTCTTGTGCTAATCAGCCCAATAAGGCCCCGCCCTCCGCACTTATTCAAATTAATTAACAATTAGGAATATAGTAAATATGAAAATTCTTTTCATACAGCTTTTCATACAGCTCCCCTTTTAAAGATGTATTTATTTATTTTTATATATGTGTTTCTATACTATTTTTATGTATTATGTTCAATTATTATTAAGTGTATAGGTTTATGATATAAGTATGCACATGCAAGTTAACTTTTGGACATACTGTATACATTGACTTATTTGCTTAATTATTAATTGGTTGTTTATTTATTTAATTTGAAAAGTGTATTGGTGTTGGGGCTAATATTAACACAAAAAAGAAAAAGTGAAAATAATGGTTTTATAAAAGGAATGTTAAGGGATTGTACAATGCAATAAAAAAGGTACTGAATGGAAAGACACAATAAAGTATCAATTCTCCTCTATGCTTCTGCATTCTTCACAATTTACATAATTTATTATTCAAAATTGTTCTACTGCTGTTTAGTCATAAATGTGTACATATTTAAAATGATACTTTTTGAAGTTTAACACAGTCTTATAACCTTTCTGCTCTTGGTATATACTGTCTTATTAACACATCCCTGTGAATTTAAATAGGGTTCATGAAAATGGCAGAGATTGTTAGGCACTCATGGTGCTGTGTATTGTAGGTCACAAGGCCCCGTGAACCAGCTCTCTTATCGGCTGTAATGCACAGCAGGCGGGAGAGTGTGACTATGCATAAGCAAGGTACCAACATCATCTGTACTACAGAACATGGGGCTCCTGGGCGCACTTGATATTGTCATGAACCTAATGAGGTAATTTAAGAAAAGCCGGCCTGTGAGACAGATAAAGAGCACATCACAGACACACCTGATATTTACTGGTGGACTAGAACAGATCACCGCTGCTTACTTTAACTGTATGTAACACAACCTCCACGTACTGCCAGCCTGCCACAATCACATGTGCCTTGGCACCCTGATAGCCACTTTACCACAGCTGCTTTCTAAGTAGATGTTCTCTCCTGCCCGATTTATATTGGATGATGTGGATTCCGGTCCATCCAGATATTCCTGGGGTTTTTTGTAAGTTGCTTAGAGTCAGGGGTGTCATACACTTATTTTATTTTTGAGGGGGCACCAATGGCTGTGTTAACAAGAAGTTCTTTTCATACTGTACATGCAAGATGTGTTAGTTTAGGGGTAAATTTTTGTTTTGCATGCAAAGGGACCCGGGTTAAAATCTTGACCTTATATATATATATATATATATATATATATATATATATATATATATATATATAAGGTCAAGCTTTATATATATATATAAAGCACGTTGGCAAATTCACACGAGAACTGATGAAATATGCGTGAAATATGAAAAATATGGAAGTGCGGTGTTGATTACAAGAGAGGATGAGGAATATTACACAGAAGCTGAATTGGTTTTGCTATAGATTTGTATTTGTATCTGTTTCTTTTTCAAAATTGTGTTTGTGTGTGCTTATCCTGGATGCCTCAATCTACTGAGAAATGTTTGAACTGAGAAAATCGGAACTTTTCTCAGATTCCCTATCAATTATCCTGAGTGACTGAAGCTTTGGCTGCTCGCTGACTCAATACACCCAATGTGCAGTGAAAATGATTTCACCAGCCGAAGGATCCGACAATATTGACATGCTAATGTGCTTATGTCACGTGAGAGGCAATTTTAACAACACCCTCGTGAATGTGCAAAAATTTTTTGTAAAAAAAGTTGTAAATATTAATGTATTTCTTACACACACCTAGCATTTCGCTTCAGAAAACAATAATGACACTGGAGTCAAATAGATTATTTTATGATGGCTATATGTGCTTTTTTGGAGTTTAAAAAATGTGTCACCCATTCATTTGCACTCTATGTACCTACAGAGCTGCAACATTCTTCCAAAAATCCTTGTTTGTGTTCTGCTGAAGAAAGAAAGTCATACACATCAGGGATGGCATGAGGGTGAGTAAATGATGAGAGTTTTTCAGTATTTTCTCCAAAAATTGGCCCACTCACTGTTTCAAGTATGCCTCAAGTATGTAACAGCATGAGCTGGAACCACCACAGTCATTCTCTTGATCTTGTACATGTAGGGCCTACACATGATCCATAGCCTAGTTTCCATCCACATTTTGCGCTATTTTGTTATCAACAAAGTGAAAATGTGTAAAAAGTTTTTTGCGAAATGAGCCGTCTTCTGCATGTTTCCATTCAAATGGCATTTTATCAGTAAAATTGGTGTGCGTGATTACATCATTCCTATAAAAAAAACACTTTGTCTCATAAGTTTTGGATTATCGCAAAAGAAATCTGCCCTTCAGCTGTTTCCATACAAAAATGTGTTTATCGCTAATTCATCTCCCAGATGTCCCTAATTTCTTTGCTTAGTTTTGCTAAAATGGGGAGATTATTGAGACAATTCTTTGGAATTAGCCATCTTACTGTCATTTACAGTAATTTCACAAATAAAAGCAATCAGAATTGGAGGAATTTCAATCAAAAAGGAACAGTTGCCTTTCTGATAGGACTGTAATATTGTTCCTGATCAGGGCTGGACTGGTAATCTGGCATACCAGGCATTTTCCCAGTGGGCCGACGCACTTTGGGGCCAATAAGGTGCAGACTGGCCATCACCAATGGTGGGTCGGCCGCGAAACAGTCTGAATGGGCCACGATAAGCTGAAATGTGCCGCCGCGTTATGCAGAACGGACTACAAAATGGTGCCACGATATGCAGAAAAGGACAGTGTCGGGCCGATTTCTCTTCCCAGTCCAGCCCTGGTCCTGATGTTGCGCCTATCCCAGGTTGCCACCAGTTCCAACCCGAAAGCGAATCGTCACGGCCATGTTCAAGCTGGCAATCTGCACAAAGTAGCAGGGGAACTTTCGGTCTTAGTATAAAGACCATCAATCGATGTATATATGCTGTGTGCACAACTATTAAACAAAAAAATGATGCAGTGTAATATCAGGGTTTACATATATGATACATTCCTGATATTCAACAGGCTATTTTGAACAATCATCTAATCTAAAGCATCGCCATCACAACTGCGTGATGTCCCGCATATTTGTCCAGCAACTTTTAATGACCAACTGAACTTTATTATCATATAAAATTTATTTTAGCACCATAATGCAATTTATCTTTTCTGAAAAAGCTCAGCAAATGAGATCTGAGGTAAAGAATGTTAGATTTAAAATATTTAAATGTTTTAAAATTATCAAAACTCATTTTCTGAAAATGAACTCATTGGACAAATAGTTTTCACAAATAGTAATTTTTTCATCTACAGAACAGGTTAAAGCTAATTTAAATTTGCGTAAAGGAAAGGCATATATAGGTCTAAAAAGAAAAAAATGTGTTTGTAATTAATTTTTTTAATGAAATGCTTTTTTCGTTTGATAATTTATTTAATTTGATATAGGGAATTTTGACGGCATTTTTTCAAAAGTAAACTAAACAGAAATTTTATAGAATTGGGCTGTAAGTGTTCCAAAAAAACAAAACAAAACAAAAGCACACTAACGCTTTTCTGAAAATGTATTTTAATTTAAAACATCTTTGTATGGATTGTGGGCTATTTCCAAAACTGCTGTCTATCATTTTGAATGGTGTGGAAAATGTTATTAAATTAATCACAAACAGTGGCCATTCATTTGTTCTCCTTGCACTTGTTGATGTGAAAGATATGAGATATTTGTGTTGATACTCCTGGAATGTCATGTTTGCAGTATCGGATCTATATGCCATTAAGATCAATCCATAATCACGTACAATAAATTGGCTTTTAGGGATTTATACCTTGTCATCATGATTAACACAGGCTAGCGATCATACCTGTCAACATTTAAGAATCAAAATCCAGGAGACCTCTGAGCAGGGGGTGGGGGATGGGGTAAATACATACAAATTGTGCCATTTTGATTTAATATGCTGAGTAACGGCATTTTCCCCACCATGTCCGATATTAAAATCAGTGCGACACATGTTGCAAAAGGCGTGGGCATTGTCTATATGGCTTCGAGATATGAAATTAAATTCTTCCGTCCAGCTGTTGTTAAATTTACATGTATATTTTGTTTTTTTTCATCGGAGCACCATCATAGTCTTCTCTTCCCATCTACCAGTGATGCTTGATTCAACTTCTCGCATCTACTACCTGCACAAATATCAAAGCGCAAATGGGTTGTAGGTAGCCAGGTTGAGGTCACAAATGGGTTGAAATGTGTATGATGTGTAGATTGTGTGAGTAGGATGCGTTACAAGATCTGGCAACTGGACAACCTTGGAATAATATATTGATGTGATTATTCATATAACAAGGTTTGGGCCATACAAATTAAGGGAGTTTCACAGGAGAAATAACAAAACGGGAGGGGGGCGGGAGATGGGTGTGAAAAACTCCCAGGAGGGAGTGTTGACAGGTATGCTAGTGATTGTGGCAAATTCTGTCATGTGACACAACATTCAGCTTTAATGACCATTTTCTCGACAAAAAGTATTTCCAAACCAGTTTTTCACAACATTTTATGTATCGACATAATAAGAAAAATATTATGTTGACGTGAAATTTTAGCCATAATTTGCGTTACAATCAGCTTTATTTTGATGCGCTAAAACTTTTTCTGCAAAAAATCCTTGGATAGAAACGTAGTTCATGACATCCTCTAAAAACCTAAAGTTTCTAAATTAGCCATCTGCTCACTGGCAGAAAAGGCGTCCAGTGTGCTCAAAGGTAGAGAACATTAAATATTGAGTAGTGCTTCCTGTATATAGACTACACCAGTAGTTATCAAACTGTGGTACAGTGGCTAACAAGTTCCTACTGTATAAAAGGACTACAACTACAACAAGGATGTGAGTTTACGTGTCTGAAGAATTAGATAAACTTTGAAACTTTTGTCCTTAATTAGCAACTTTAGCAGTTTGTTTTTTAAAGCACATTATGAAACAGTTCCAGTCCTGAATGCTGATCGGTTCCCTGTCGATTTAGTTCATGAGACATTGCTGAACACTTTGGGGAATTCCTTTTCCATGACCTAGTTGATGCCTTTGTATCATAATGCTAATCTTATTATTGTCAATGGTGTTTTAGCCCCGCCCTTTAAGGCGTGCATTTGCCCTATATAAGCGGGTGCTCACACACTATTTCTTAAGAATTTTATTCCTTCAAGACTCATCTTGACTACGCACCTGGATCAGCCCTCTCTTCGCCGTCGATGGACACCCATCAGTTAAAGGGATTCCCTGCAGATTCATCAGGATGTTCTTCACCTGTCTCTCAGTGCCTGCAGCAAGGATCACCCACCCCCTCTAGTGTTCCGGCGAAGAAGTCTCTCCGCCTCGTGGCCGGATAAGGTTCATTGCTCAGTGAGACATCTGCCCGCTTCCTGCAGCATTCAGGCAGGAGCTGTATCTTTTCATATATATATATATGGTGACCACGGATGCATCCAACACAGGTTGGGGTGCAATGTGCGATGGACTTCTGGCTTTCGGCACTTGGACAGGTGCGAAACGAGTGTGGCACATCAATTCATTGGAAATTCTTCTTAGCGGTGAAAGCTTTCCATTCCGACATAGTGAATCATCAATGGTATATAATAGAAGTTTTATTGAAATTTGCCTATTATAATTAGACAAGGTAAACTGGAAGGGAACTGCTGAGGAGAGGCTGATAGAATTTGTGCTTAAGAGGTAAATAAGAGCGCTCAACAGAATGCTGGATCTGCTCAACTTTAGTGAGGTTCGTTTATTATATCTGTATAAACGAGATATGTGCATTTTTTGCAGATAGTAGTTTTATTGATAATTTTTATTGATAACAAATCGGCCAAACAGGACAATTTATCGGCTGATGCTGATAATTAAAATAGTTAGAATATGGGCAATTTCATCGGGCTTAGCAATATTTTGGTTGACCAATTCTTAAAAGTTGGAGAACCACTGGACTATAGTATAGAGACGATAGGAAATTACATGGAGAGAAAGAGGGGGCACAGGATTGGCAAATGTTGCAAGCCGGAGCTAACCAACCAACAAGGATTGAACTTGCATTGCCCACATGAGCATCACAGCTCATCATGTCAGAGCATATACACTAAACATTAGGCTGCGGCTTCAACATAATAGATTAGATCCATTTATTACAAGTTAAAAAAAGAAAAGAAATGAAAAAGAAAACAACTGAATAAGATAAGGCTTTCCAGTCACAGCAAAGTCTCATGCCCTCTGTAATACTAATGAGTTGGTGTGGTCCGTTAAAGCAATACCTTGTTGTTCATTCATGCATATATGTAATTATTCAATTAAGGCTAACAAGGTTGATTAAACATTTCAGACTAAAATAATGAATAGGCTTGAACCCTGTCAAAGAAAATTTAAATTAACTGACGCAAAGTGTGCAAGCTATTACTATTATTTCACTCCTTCTCAGGTATATATATATATATATATATATATATATATATATATATATATATATATATAAAAACAGATAAATCATAAAAAAATAAATGCATGGCATGGCATGGCACATTGTTTCCAGAGTAAGATTAAAATGTATCAATAGAATTCAATTTCATGATCTTCATATTATAATTCTTTTTACCTGATTATAAATAAAAAGCAGTGCATGTTTGTTTTCTTGTTTTACAATACTTGTTCTGATTAAATTCATGAAATATATACATACAATCCATTGAAGTCAGAAATTTACATACACTTAGGTTGAAGTCATCAAATCTCATTTTTTAAACACTCAGATTTCATATTAGCAAACTATAGTTTTGGCAAGTCGTTTAGGACATCTACTTTGTGCACGACATGAGTAATTTTTCCAACAATTTTTTACAGACAGATTTTCTTTTAAACTTTAAACTTTTAATTGACTATCACAATTCTAGTGGGTCAGAAGTTTACATACACAAAATGAACAAAATGAACTAGCTTCTGATAGGAGGTGTAATGAATTGGAGGTGTACCTGTGTATGTATTTTAAGGCCTACCTTCAAAGTTAGTGCCTCTTTGCTTGACATCATGGTAAAATCTAAAGAAATCAGCCAAGACTTTAGAAAAAAACATTGTGGACCTCCACAAGTCTGATTCATCTTTGGGAGCAATTTCAAAACACCACGTACCACGTTCATCCGTACAAACAATAGTACGCAAGTATAAACACCATGGGACCACGAAGCCAATCATACCGCTCAGGAAGGAGATGCTTTCTGTCTCCTAGAGATGAACATATTTTGGTGTGAAAAGTGCACATCAATCCCAGAAAAACAGAAAATAACCTTGTGAGAATGCTAGTGAAAACTGGTAGACAAGTATCTATCTAAGTCCTATATTGACATAACCTGAAAGTCTGCTCAGCAAGGAAAAATCCACTGCCATAAACTGCCATAAAAAGCAAGACTACAGTTTGCAAGTGCACATGGGGACACAAATCTTACTTTCTGGAGAAATGTCCTTTTGTCTGATGAAACAAAAATGTAATTGTTTGGCATATTGACCATCATTATGTTTGAAGGAAAAAGTGTGAAGCTTGCAAGCCAAAAAACACCATCCCAACCATGAAGCATGGGGGTGGCAGCATCATGTTGTGGGGGTGCTTTGCTGCTGGAGGGACTGGTGCACTTCACAAAATAGATGGAATCATGAGGAAGGAAAACTATGTGGATATATTCCCACAAACAAGACATCATCCAGAAAGTTAAAGCTCAGTCGCAAAAGGGTCTTTCGGGTGGACAATGACCCCAAGCATACCTCCAAAGTTGTGACAAAAGGGCTTAAGGACAACAAAGTCAATGTATTGGAGTGGCCATCACAAAGCCCTGGCCTCAGTCTGATAGAAAAATTGTGGGTAGAACTGAAAAAGCGTATGCATATAAGGAGGCCTACAAACCTGACTCCGTTACACCAATTCTATCAGGAGGAATGGGCCAAAAAGAAGCTTGTGGAAGGCTACCCAAAATGTTTGACCCAAGTTAAACAATTTAAAGCCAATGCTACCAAATACTAACAAAGTTTATGAAAACTTCTGACCCACTGGGAATGTATTGAAAGAAATAAAAGCTGAAATAAATAATTCTCTCTTCTATTATAGACATTTAACATTCTTTAAAAAGTAGTGATCCTAACTGACCTAAGACAAGGAATGTTTTCTACATTTAAAAGTCAAAGATTTTGAAAAACTGAGTATGTATTTGGCTAAGTTGTATGTCTCATATTGGGAACATAACTAATTCAAAAAGGTACATTCAAACTTGGCTTGTCGAAAACGGTCACAAGACACAGCATTGGACGTTGACATTCATAGTCAAACCTGGTGCAATGTGTCTTGATGTCTCAAGTTTTGAATGTTTTAATGAGTGTGAATGAGATTTGAGCAACCTGGTCTCATGAAATCACTTTACTATAATTATAAGTTATCTGGTGAAATGAACACTAAAGGCACTATAAAAACAATAGCTACTTTACATGCAACCAAATATTCAATTTATAATCCATCTGATAGCTCAATCAAATAACAAAACACATTATTAAGGGTATGCAGTCTCGCAATGAATATTCTGCTGGGCATTTATTTTCTTTCATGATATCACATAAGCAAAAAAAGTTTTGCCATTCATAATATTGACTTGAAGCAGCAGGTGCGGTTACGGCGTTCTGTGTTCCATTGAATGTATGTGACTTCACTCACTTCTTGACATTGTTACCATAATTTCTAAAGCATTTCTTCTTTGCCATAGAGACAGTAGATAGTATGTGACAGATTAAGAAAGTAAATGTTTGAATATGTTTTACAAGAGTTGATGCAAATTGAACAAAGTAAATAGCCTAAACATCCTCCTTAAAACATATATTAAATTACACACGTTATAGGCTCTGAATAAAATATAATTAGACTATTTATAATAATATCTAGGTTTTAGATGTAGGCTATTTATATCATACAAGAGTAAAACTCTTCTTCTGGTGGTTATTTAACACTCAAGTATCCCTTCTCTTGCTGTTTTAAATAGCTCAAAAAAAAAATTATTGCTTAGTGATTTTTGCATAGTGTCCCATCTGCAGCTGTTGTAAACCTCTTTAAGGTTAACTCTTACCAACCTGTCTTTACTTCATACTCGCATCCAGAGATGCCTGTGGTTAGATTGGAGGAGGAATAGGTATGAGGCAAATACATGGTTAAGTCACACAGGGTATTAGACGCAGCTTCTAATTCTCTGTTTGCAGAGTAGTGTGAGTAACATATGAAAACATATGTTCTGTCATATCTTTTAGATATCTCAACAAAGCAACAATGCCAATTACGTACTTTGGTGCCATTCTCACTTTCTCAGCCTTTCTCCGCTTCTTCAGAATGCAACGACTGACGAGCTTTGCAAGCAGTTTTGTTCGAAATACACGTAATGCACATGTAAACAAATATTTGTATCGTATTGCAAAGTTTAGGGGCATATAAACAGTATATTCGGAATCTGCAATCAGATTGAATTTATTTGGATTGACAAAAACTAGTGCAATTAAATTTCAGACAAAATTGGCTGTCAAAAACATATTGAGCTACACATAAGATACACATTAGCTACACATAAATTACACATAAGTTACAGATATGTATTTCCTCTTGAGTCTATATAGATGCAAAACTTAACATAATTTCAGCAGTACGTACGTTGTTTATTCAGCAAATAGCAATGTCAAATGTATATCAGGTCAATCACTTAAACAACATTGAATAAGACATACAATGTTAATATGTATGCGTACACACTAGTATGGGATACTAATAATTCAACATTGTTGCACAGAAAATCAATGTGATGTAGTATTTATATTTATAAATATAGAACTCATTTCACTTGTAATAAACAAAACATTTTATATAGTAAAATTATAAAGATATGAAAGGATCATAAAGATTTATGTCGACACTTCTATGAAAGTGTCATAGAAGCACCATGAAATTATGTGGTTGCTTCAGCTATTGTGTTTTTCATCTCACATTTGTTTTTATGACACTATCAGTAAGGTTTAGGTATAGGGTTTTGGGTAGGGATGTCAGTTTTGTTTATTTAAAACTACTAAAACAGATGAGGTTTATTGCTCTATCATTTCATATTTTCTTTTGATTACCCTATTGTTTATGTTTACGTTTAAGGTTTAGATAAGGGAGAAGATTTGTTCATTGACTCCATAGAATTAACCTTAAAAACCTCATCTTATCGTGAGAACATTAAAGTTGCTTTTAGCTCCTCTCAGTGGACATTTCTGCAGTGATACATTTAATGAACCACACAATTACATATTGCAAAAAAGTTGCCACAGTCACAGAATTTACATGAGAATGGTCTGGATTTGAGTGCTTTGACGGAAGGAGAGCGTAATACTTTCACTTTTCACTTAAATGTTAGTATTTTTCTGACAAAGGTATGGTGCTTTTGAAGCCTGTAAGTTTTATTTTATGGAAATATTTAACAAAACAACAACAAAAGTTTTTTAGTGTTCCACGTAAGACAGAAAATCATAATGATGACAAAAGTTTTTTTTAAACTTTAGCCTTGGATAAACTAAAGATATCCAAATGAATTGAATAGTGACATTTTCGTGGTGCAGCATAAAGTTTGCTAGAGTGATATTTCTGTATGAGGGTGTGTTGATTCTACAAAAAAAAAAAAAAAAAAAAAACTACTTCTATAAATGTTGTAATTACAACAGCGAGATACTTCTAAAACAGAGATTATTCATCAGAAGAGTGCACATGTGTCTCTGTATTATAATGTTCATAAAATATGAACAAGTCTTATTTTTGAAGCTCATGATGTACACTGCTCTAGATCACCCCACCTGGCTTGAGGCAGCAGATTAGAAATGTGATTTTTGTGGATATGTGGCCCATGATTGTGCCAGTGTGCATACCGGTTAAAGAGAGTGAGGAAGTGAGGCAGAGTGGACGCAGTGAATATAAAGCATGGCTGTTTTGGCTTCCATTGACATGGTAATAAACCACCACCACCCCCACGTCTCTCATTGGACAGGCATCTTTAAACAGCACTTCCACAACTCTGAGCCTGCTGCCCCTCAATGGCATCTGAGCCTTTGTCTCTTTAACCAAGAATATTTTGAAACATTGCATCACATCAGAGAAATATTTGCCCCTCTTTGGTGAGGCGTAACAAATGTCATGATGATGAAGGTGGAGACAACAGTATTGCATAATATCTGCCCTCCTGTTTGCCTGGCGTTGAACGAGAGTGATACCTGATTAATGACCAGCTCGGGGTAAAGACTTGCACCTTGCTCAGGATGTTTTCTCTGACGAAAGAGGCAGGGGCGAATTCACAGAACAGTTGTGCTACTTTTGCTTATGATATTAAAGTGCAAAAACCTGCATCTTATTCACAAAGTACACACAATCCAGTTTAATAATGAGGCACTAAATGGGCAGAGCTGCAATATTTCTACTTGCACTTACCAAAAATGAAAATTCTCTCACCATTTGCTCACCAGTATGCTATCCCAGATGTGTATGACTTTCTTTCTTCAGCAAAACACAAATGGAGATTTTTGGAAGAATATTTCAGCTCTGTAGGTCCATACAATGTGAATGGGTGCCAAATTGTTGATGCTCCAAAAAGCAAAAATAGCCATCATAAAAGTAATCCATGCGACTCCGTGGATTAAGAAATGTCTTCGGCAGGGTGTAAGGAATACACACACCCTGCCGTTTTTTTACAAAAAATTCACAAGGGTTGAATATACACTGCTCATTACAATTTCTTCTCAAAATAATAGGATGTATGTAAGCATTGTAGACAACATTTCTAACAGTATAGCAAGAGCTAACATACACAGTGTGCAATCATCATTTGAACCCTGTTTAAAGTCTGAATTAAACACGTTATAGTGAGTTTAAAGCGCTCCAGCAAAAACTTCATCATTATTGTCAGATTTTGAAGAGCTTATGACAGACGCCACTGCTTTCATGTCATTGTGATTGGCTGGCGCCTGGCTTTTTTTGCCCCTCATCTGAATAAACTTGAACATTTTTCAACTTTTTGACACTTTCACAATCCGCCTCGTGAGAGTGGCACTTGGCTCCCAAAGGAATTAATTGAAAACACCCACTCCCCTTACTATGCTCCAATGGCTCGTCCATTCGCACATGTTGTGACCGTACATGCGTGAAACAAGATAGGCCGATTTAATGTTTCATTAGCTAAAAACCTGAAACAAGTCCGAAGTCATACTTAAAAAACGAACCCGAATTCAGCCCGAATCCTGCTCAGGTCGGGTTGCAGACCTCTAATCCAGATGCACAGTGTAGTTAAGCACACTTTCTGAATTTTAGACACTTTTAGGTTTCTGATTCGGGATGTAGCCCTGGCAGTAGCTACTGTTCCTTACATGCCAGAGGACTTTAAAAGACGTAACGGTTTTATAAACTTGAAATGAAAAGGGGGACTGAAAGTTTAAATCTCCTTTGACAGCTATGGAGTCTTGTAAATGTAGCGATTTGGAAGCATTAAGACAGATACTGCTTTGTAAAACAGTAATGCATCAAGGCACATGTTTTCTCATCAATCTGATAGTCACTGTGTTGATTTTCAACACCTGTTTCTCATGGATCTAAATTTAGTTTTACTCAAATACAGCTGGAAAGAGAGATCTTATCTTAATGGATCTGAGGATATCACACCCATGCATACACCCATATACACAGAGATTACTGAGGCTGATTGTAGCACAACACACTTTAGATTTTCAGCCCACAAGAGAGACTTTCAAAGGTCAACTAAAAGTAGAAGTTGATTTGTCCATTTTATTTATTCTCAGAAATATCTTGTGGTGCCAAATTTCTAAACTAAGACATAATTGAAGATTCAAAACTCTCAACACAGGGAGATCATGTAAAGGACTTCAGTCTGTAAGGCTTTAATAGCCAGATGCCATACAGTTCAGTGAGTTTATTTAATTGGACAGTGAAAATCTGGTGTGGCTCACCAGATCATTACTAACTTGTAAACTTGGGAGGAAAGTTCCTGTGTCACAAAGCAGAAGAAATAATAATGTAATACATTGACCTTTTCCATGGCCCCTTTTAAAGGCAGGGCTCTGTTGACAAGTGCTAATTAACATTTGCTTCCACTAGCTGGTGTTTGGTCAGAGGATCTGTGAACAATGAAGAAGCCATTGAAATGCCTTGTGAGTACAACCGCAAACAGCATCACCAAGCTCCCTACCCCCCTTTCTATTTTCTCCCTAAGTGTGTAACATTGACCAGCTGCTTCATCTGAAAATATATATATTCTCTCTTTCCTTATGTAAATGTAAGCTGATTCTTATAGTATTTTATTTCAAATGGAGCCCACATGCAGGCTTGAACTATATCCTGCAAAGTTCAACAGTCTAATAACCCTTATTTAAGTTTTTGTACATTTGAACACCATTGTTACTCTGATGATGATATTTTAAAATAATTTAATAAAGTATATTCTTACTTAAACCTAATCATTAAACCTTAGTCATTTGGGGTAAGATTGTTTAACTCGTTGTGTGAATGGAAAAGCATGTTCAAAATGCTTTCTCAACATTGCACTGGAAATTTATCAACTGCAACGAGGAGGAGGGTGTGGTGTCATAGAGCACGTTTGGCGCTGAATCAGCTGATCAGCGTGAGAGTGAGATAAAGGGGAGCCAAACATGCCAGTACCTGAGAGAGACACACGCAGCCATGTTGCATATGTTTGCTTAGGTTTGTTTTAATTTTAGTTTGATTAAAACTTGATGTTTACTGTTCAGCCTGTTCCCGTCTCCTCCTTGCCCAACCTTTAACTGTTACAAGTTCCTTTTAGATTGAGTTCACACTGCGGATCATATGATTGTATGTATGCATGCCGCATAAATAAAATAGTGTATACTCGGTTTTAAAAAATCTCCTCAGGAGAGCATTTTGCAGGCCGTGCCCCTGCGGCTCCTAAACAACAGGCAGATCCGCCTCAACCTGGGCCCAGCTCTCAGCCCCAGCGTCGAGCGCCCCCATAGAAAGCGCACGCCATCCGTCTCAAGAACATCCTCGAGGACCCAAAAGGCTCCCAAGCTTTCCTGAGATGGACGTGCCAGAGAACGAGACATTTCACCGGAGCTGGTAAGCAGACCACTCCGTCTGGGAGGAGAATCTTTTTTTGACCTTATTTACTTTGCCGCACCCCCTTCGGGCTGCAGTACCTACATTCTCAATAAAAGAGCAATTTCCTCATTCCCTGGGTCATATGGCCCGCAAATGCCGTTCTCACGGCATCCCGGTGCCACACTCCGGCAGTCCCGGCACCATGGACAGACCCCTCTCCTCCGGACCCACGACTGCTGCCCCACTGGCCGGCCGGTTCTGACGAGTCTAGAGGACGCCTACACGGCACCTCCTCCTCAGTCACTAAGCTGCCCCCTGATGGGTGCGTGGAGCATGGTAAGTGCTTCGAGTCTTCTCTCAGCACCAAAGCCTCGGGTCGCACTTTTGCCTCCGGAATCGACACTACCTGCTCCGCCCCGCTGCGAAGCCTCGCCAGGTACGTCAAAAGTGATCGTCCCTTTTGCGCCCCTCGCTCAGAGCTTGGACTCGTGCCTTTCACTTCACAACCCATCGCGCTGGCTGGCCAGGACTATCCGACTTGGCTACGCGATTCAGTTCGCCAGGTCCCGCCCCCTTTCAGCGGCGTCTGCTTTACCTCGGTGCACGGCGAAGATGCCAACGCCCTAAGTGCAGAGATCGCGACCCTCTTACTCAAAGATGCGATAGAGCCTGTCCCTTCAGCTGAGATGAAGAAGTGTTTCTATAGCCCTTACTTCATAGTACCCAAGAAAGGCGGTGGCTTACGACTGATCTTGGATTTGCGAGTTTTCAACCGGGCCTTGCACAAACTCCCATTCAAAATGCTCACACAAAAACACATTCTAACTTGCGTACGGCATCAAGATTGGTTTGCAGCGGTAGACCTGAAGGAGGAGTACTTCCACATCTCTATCTTGCCTCGAGATCCTTCCAACGGTTCACGTTCGCCGGCCAGGCATACCTTTTGGCATGTCCCTGTCCCCTCGTGTCATGAACCAGTCATCGAGGTAATTGAGAATATGAATGCCCACTTCCTTAGCGGGGCAATCATATTCTCAATTACCTCGATGACTGGTTCATCCTAGCCCACTCTCAAGAGTCACTGTGCGCCCACAGGGAACAGGTGCCCAGTGTAAGGTATGGCGGAGGATCAGTGGCTTAGCAGATTCACGAACAAGCAAGAACTTACTGTTAAAAACTCCCCTAATTACTGAAATAGCGCCAACCAGTCTCCACAAGCACAATAAATGTATTGACAAAGAGACAATGAACTATTGACAGAGAACCGCATGTGACATCCGCAATGCTCACCACGTGCTTATCGTGTGAAAGGGAAGGGGGACTTTTGAACGTAAAAATGTGTGTCTTTCTTATAAAGCCTAAAAGGGCTTAGTTTTAATGAAATATGTTGTAATCCCTGTGTGCTATGTATTTTGGTGTAGATCAAAATTAGTAGAATTGTTTAGTAGTGTAGGAGAACTCATTATATTTAATAAGAGGCTTTATATTTAATAGCCTGAGTGTAAGAATGTTAAACCCACTTTTAAAGGTACCAAATATACCTTTCTTGGTATCAAATTAAACCTTACGATTTGTCCGAGCTGAATTCGAATATAAGATCTCTGTAGAATGATATTACGTGATGTTTTACTATCTTTTGAGTCATTCAGCCCAAAATCTCTTACTGTCATAAACATGCAAATGAGCCTTGACAAAGGAATCATTCTCCTGTCCCAATGGAAGGAGAATTTTACGACCTCCAAAGGAATGTTCAGAGAAGTGCTGACCCTCACTTCATTCTCTTACTGAGAAAGAGAAATGAACCCTGTTAATCCTATATATATATTCTATATATCCATGTGATAAATATTGACATGTATCTAATGTGCCATCTCACATTTTCCCTTAAATGTGCTTGATCTATGTTTTCTTGCAAACTAATGGGTTAATGTTTCAGACTTTGCATACTATGGTTAACCAAAATCATATGTGTGGCATATTTGGTCTCTATAACTTGGTATTTTGAAGATTGAAATGACTGTGTACATGATATGTCGATAACAACAACATATTAGTATTACAAGTATATTTCCTATTTTCTTTCTTGCACATGCAATGGGCAATTTTACAACAAAGAGCAATAAACCAAATTCCCGCCTAGAACTCAAACCCTTCTTATTGGTCGAGCCAATGAGAGGTGGGACCTGTTTCCTGAGGGTATAAAATTGCTGCGCCCACTTCCTCGCTCTCTCTTAGCTCTTAGCCCTCTCTCTTATCTTCGCTCTCTTAGCCTCTCTTGCTTCCTGCCTCTCTTGCCCTCTGAGCCTTGTGCTCTCTCACTCTCTCGCTGAATGATGCCAAACTAGAAGGCCCCAAGGACTCCCAAGCATGTGCCAGGCTACGGCCTTGTCTCTGACTCCCACTGGTTCTCTCTCTCATCAAGACAACATCATCAAAGATCAACTGGAGCCTCAACAAATTGCATCAGGACAGTTTAATTCAAATGGGACATGCAAGTATCAAACTTAGTCTCATTATTTGATACATTAAGTATCCTTAACCCCTTTCTAAAAAGGGCGTGTCAGAACTAATATGATGGTTTGCTCAGGCTGTTGATCTGCTGAACTTCAAACAATGCTATAACTTCTTGCCTTCCTGTATTCTGCTTCAGCCCTCTTTCCCTTGGTAAACTGTATGCATGTGTGTATATGTATGTTAGAGTAGTTTAAATGTTTAGTCTAGTTAATAAAGTCTTGTTCATGTCACACGTAAAGTTGTCTGTGTCTCAAGCTCATATCTAAAGTCACTAATCATAGATTTTGACTACTTGCTCTTAATACTTAGTAAGAAAGACATTTCCCTTGCCCCGAAATGTACATTTCTATTAATTAATTAATTAATAACCAAAATTGAGTGTTCACGGGATGAACCGAGTATTTGGTTGTAATGTTAATGTAGCTACATCAAGTTAACCCGATTAACTGATCCAAATATTCATAATTGATTATAACAAGTTATGATTGATTATTAATATTTCATAGAGCTGATTCGCTACCTAATGGTGGAAGAATATAGAGCTGATTCGCTACATAATGGTGGAGAATGTGCGGGCATGATTAAACAAAGGTTATGAGCTTTAACCACTGTCAACTTAAAAGTGTGCATTGAATAATTCCGGTCAGAATAGGACATGACATGCGAAACGGCATTTGCTTCACTAGTTGCTGGCTTGTTTGGATGCGGATAAAGTGATGACTTGAATTGACATCTCTACTGTAATTGAAAGAGTCTTAACACATTTAAGCATATTTTCAAAAGGTATCAGTGTACGAGTAATATGATTTTAGCGAAGAAACCCTAATTTCAGTATTAAAGTGTAAGTCTGTTTTGATGAAGGAATCTCAGCTCAGCGGCATGTAAACTGTACCAGAATTGATTGCTTAACCTGTTTCTGAGGAAGAAATCTCAGTACAGTGTTATATAAATGTAGATTTGGGCGATGCTCCCTTTTCACAGTATAAAGGCCTTACAAATTATAGTTAGATTGATGTCCTTCATCTAAACCTTATGTGTGCGTCTAAAAGCTTAGCTTCCTGGTGATCAAAACTGTGTTTCACTCACTGAAACTCTGAAGTGCATTGGTTCCCATGACAACGACTTGTCACAGGAAGTGCTCACTCCAGATAGCACATGTGTTTCCTTCCGACGCCATTTTGTAAACAAACCAGCCTAGGTGGCTAAGCTAACCCAACTTAGCAGCCCCTTAGCTTAGGCTAAGCTAACTAATAGCTTCAACAGTTAGCTGCTAGCATAATTTACATGAAGCCTTTATCTACAGCTTGTGTGCATGCAGAGTGAAGTGATCTAAACCATTTTCCTTTAACCCCATTTCTGGTTTCTGAATTCTCACTTTCTCTTTCCTTAACTTTAATTCTTCTCATCTAACTTCACCTGCACCTTTCAGGTGCATCCCTTACTGAACGCTGTTCAGCTAAATTTGCAGTTACTTTGTTAATTAAATCTAAAAACTTAATTACATGTAAACTGTTTAGATAGAGAATAATTTTATAGTTATTGGGAACTTTCAATGGCACGTTGACTAAACTTTATAGAGGGACAAACACATTGTGTGGTCTTGAACACGCAACAGCTGTGACCAACTATAGAATGATGTCCAAAGCAAATCTAATTGTTGATCATAAGTGCTATTGATTATTCCCAATACAAGGTTATTCTGCTATTTTAATCACTTCTTCAAGTCTTTTTATTATTTTTACTAATAATAGAAGTCAGCTATTTATTTTCCCATTTAACCCTCTTGGTCTAGTGTGGTTTTATTTCCCCATAAAACTGCAAAAGTAACTAGACATACTTTTCTTCTCGATTTTGTGTTTATTTGCAACAAGTTGCTTAAATTTTATGAGCCAGCTACACTAGTAATCTAGACGATTTCTATGGCATAATTTTGAGCACCACTAATAGACACAATCTAATAGGAAAGCTCTTTTCTTCCTCTTTCTTTCTCTTCTTCATGTGTTCAAAGATCAAGCCTGTTGTATGCTATCAGTAAGTGTTGATAAATAATTTGACCCAAAGAAACATCTTAAGTCATTTATTAAATCTAGGCTTACGCTCTTTTAGCAAAGCCACTCAGATCCACACAAATCTGAGCATCCTGCTATTTGCAGCTAAGATAGTAATAATCAGGAACACATTTCACTTGTTAACCACACCTAGCAAAACCTAGCTGTACATTATACACCTTGCTGTCTCACTTTGCCTTTAGCTCCAAATTCTGTTTGATCTTGCATTAGTCTCTTGCCCTTACTCTCACCAGAAGTGTGCCAAAATGTTGCAGATGCTCAGCCTAACTGCCCAGATGGCAGGCCAAAAGGACTGGCTAGGTGTTTTGAGGAACAACCTTTTATCCATGGCTGCTGACGACCTTCAGCAACAGAACAAAAAGCAACTGGAAAAAGAGGGAAAAGAACTAATGACAGACGACTCAAACCAGAGGTATGAGCACATATATCTGACTGAGGTTATCGTCCTGGCCCACAACCTCACAGGTTTGAAACAGGAGGTAAACAACCTCAAACGCCAGATCACTGAGTCCCAAACGGAGCTGACACATGCTAAAAACCGCATAGACCAGCTAGAGATGGAGGCTCAGGACAGACACAAGGACCCTGGCAGAAGGGAGTCACAGGAGGTAATCCACAGACTTCAAACGGCTCTGACAGCTGCTAAACAACAAGAGCAGTTGGAAAAGACAGCCAGAGAGCACCTGGAAAAGGTACTTTTTCACAAAGATTCACTGTTAAAAACAGCAAATTCTGAACTCTTGGACAAAGATGCCAGAATCATGGCCTGTGAAGGTCAACTGAATGTGTCCAGAGCTGAAGTTAAAGTGCTGACTCAGCAGCTGGAAAACACCAAAGATGAACTTGACATGGTCCAACGAGAACTGAGACACTCTTACCTGCTGCAAAAGGAACCACAGCAGAAGAGACATCTCACTCCCCCACTTGCAATCAGCAGAGAAACCTCCCCCAGCCAAGCACAGATTTACAAAGGGGGGAGACAAACCCCACTGCTTAACACGTCATCGGACAGTTTCCTTAAAGCTTCTGCAGCCGCGGACGGAAAAGGATTGATTCAGACGAATCTTGAAACGACACGTGCAGTGACACTCAAAGACCTCAACCGAATGGCTAGACATATCCCTGCATTTACACCAGAGCTTGCAGGAGACCACGACGTCCACGCTTACCTGCGAGACATTGACTTTCACCTGCAGTCTTTGATGAGTGTGAACCATCAAGATAGACTTCATCTGATCTGGATCACATCCAGCCCAGAGTTGCGACGCTTTCTGGCTCGACAGCCAGAAAACATCCAGTCTAACTACCAGCAGCTGAAACAAGCCATCATAAGGGAATTCTCAGAGTCTAAAAACGGACTGATCGCTGCCCTAGACACCAAACAGGGTCGGCATGAAACTCCCTATGTTTACTACCACAGACTCAGACGAGCTTACTCGAGCTCGCGAACAAACCTGGGATGGAGGAGGACACCAGCTTCAAGTGCCTTTTCCTCCGAAACCTCCATCCTATGGTAAGTCACCATTTAGGCATTATGGCCTGCCCCCACACAATGCCTATCCAACAACTGCGTGATCATGACACAGAAGGCCTTTAACAAACACAAGGCCTCCTCAAAAAGAGTTTGTAAGACCCCAGTGATTCTGAACTGCAAAATCCAGAATCCAAAGTTGGTACCAGAAGGCACCCAGCATTGCCACAATGCAAGAGCCTTCAACGAAACGCTACTAGCCAGCAGAGGGCAGAACCGTCACCATGGCCATAGATCTAGACACAAGACCAACCGCTGGGAGAAGCCATGGAAAAGAACATCCTCACCCAGCAAACACCACAGGACGTCCCACAGCAGTCTACAACAACATCCTCCTGTACACCTTTCAAACAGGTGCCAAACAGAGGCTGCACAAAGACAGCTAGAAACGCCTGTTTCTGAGTTACAAGAGCTGCTAGCACTAGCAAAAGAGCTCCTGGAACAGAACTCCCCTGAGGAGTACTTGGAAGAACAAACCTCTGACTCTTGCCCAACACCACTCAGGCAAGCTCAAGTCAGCACTGCTGCCAGAGCAGAGTAACACTGCAGACTTCAGACACCTGGTGACTGGGTGCCGAACCAAGGGCGAACGGCCAACTGCTGCCCTTTTGCTACCAGTACTAGGTACTCTCTCCACACTACACAATGCCCATAACCACTCCCTGCAGCCACAAACAAGCACCTGCCTCAAACGAACTGACTTCATAATGACAGGTGACACACTGTCAAAGCACCTGCTGCCTCTGCACCTGCTGCAGAGACCTGGATTTGGCTACTGTCTACATCACCCACCGTGGAACAACCACCTGCTACAAAACCCTCATGATTCACCTGCCATCCGCCATTGTGATGATTGTCGTCCGATGATGTCTCCAACAGGGACACCACCTGGCGAAAAAGGGGGACTGTAAGGTATGGCGGAGGATCAGTGGCTTAGCAGATTCACGAACAAACAAGAACTTACTGTTAAAAACTCCCCTAATTACTGAAATAGCACCAACCAGTCTCCACAAGCACAATAAATGTATTGACAAAGAGACAATGAACTATTGACAGAGAACCGCATGTGACATCCGCATGCTCACCACGTGCTTATCGTGTGGAAAGGAAGGGGGGACTTTTGAACGTAAAAATGTGTGTCTTTCTTATAAAGCCTAAAAGGGCTTAGTTTTAATGAAATATGTTGTAATCCCTGTGTGCTATGTATTTTGGTGTAGATCAAAATTAGTAGAATTGTTTAGTAGTGTAGGAGAACTCATTATATTTAATAAGAGGCTTTATATTTAATAGCCTGAGTGTAAGAATGTTAAACCCACTTTTAAAGGTACCAAATATACCTTTCTTGGTATCAAATTAAACCTTACGATTTGTCCGAGCTGAATTCGAATATAAGATCTCTGTAGAATGATATTACGCGATGTTTTACTATCTTTTGAGTCATTCAGCCCAAAATCTCTTACTGTCATAAACATGCAAATGAGCCTTGACAAAGGAATCATTCTCCCGTCCCAATGGAAGGAGAATTTTACGACCTCCAAAGGAATGTTCAGAGAAGTGTTGACCCTCACTTCATTCTCTTACTGAGAAAGAGAAATGAACCCTGTTAATCCTATATATATATTCTATATATCCATGTGATAAATATTGACATGTATCTAATGTGCCATCTCACATTTTCCCTTAAATGTGCTTGATCTATGTTTTCTTGCAAACTAATGGGTTAATGTTTCAGACTTTGCATACTATGGTTAACCAAAATCATATGTGTGGCATATTTGGTCTCTATAACTTGGTATTTTGAAGATTGAAATGACTGTGTACATGATATGTCGATAACAACAACATATTAGTATTACAAGTATATTTCCTATTTTCTTTCTTGCACATGCAATGGGCAATTTTACAACAAAGAGCAATAAACCAAATTCCCGCCTAGAACTCAAACCCTTCTTATTGATCGAGCCAATGAGAGGTGGGACCTGTTTCCTGAGGGTATAAAATTGCTGCGCCCACTTCCTCGCTCTCTCTTAGCTCTTAGCCCTCTCTCTTATCTTCGCTCTCTTAGCCTCTCTTGCTTCCTGCCTCTCTTGCCCTCTGAGCCTTGTGCTCTCTCACTCTCTCGCTGAATGATGCCAAACTAGAAGGCCCCAAGGACTCCCAAGCGTGTGCCAGGCTACGGCCTTGTCTCTGACTCCCACTGGTTCTCTCTCTCATCAAGACAACATCATCAAAGATCAACTGGAGCCTCAACAAATTGCATCAGGACAGTTTAATTCAAATGGGACATGCAAGTATCAAACTTAGTCTCATTATTTGATACATTAAGTATCCTTAACCCCTTTCTAAAAAGGGCGTGTCAGAACTAATATGATGGTTTGCTCAGGCTGTTGATCTGCTGAACTTCAAACAATGCTATAACTTCTTGCCTTCCTGTATTCTGCTTGAGCCCTCTTTCCCTTGGTAAACTGTATGCATGTGTGTATATGTATGTTAGAGTAGTTTAAATGTTTAGTCTAGTTAATAAAGTCTTGTTCATGTCACACGTAAAGTTGTCTGTGTCTCAAGCTCATATCTAAAGTCACTAATCATAGATTTTGACTACTTGCTCTTAATACTTAGTAAGAAAGACATTTTCCTTGCCCCGAAATGTACATTTCTATTAATTAATTAATTAATAACCAAAATTGAGTGTTCACGGGATGAACCGAGTATTTGGTTGTAATGTTAATGTAGCTACATCAAGTTAACCCGATTAACTGATCCAAATATTCATAATTGATTATAACAAGTTATGATTGATTATTAATATTTCATAGAGCTGATTAGCTACCTAATGGTGGAAGAATATAGAGCTGATTCGCTACACCAGGCACCTCAGCCGTATAGGGCATCAGGTCAACTGGGAAAAGAACAAGCTCGCCCCGGTTCAGAGCATCTCTTTTCTCAGCATGGAGTTAGACACCTCACCAACGAGCGCACGCAGTCGGTGCAGAAATGCCTCACCTTATTCAAGCCAGGCACAGTAGTTCCTCTAAAATATTTCCAGAGACTCCTGGGGTATATGGCATCCTCCGTGGTGGTCATGCCACTGGGGTTGATGCATATGAGACTGCTTCAGCACTGGCTTCAGACTTGAGTCCTGAGATGGACATGGCGCCGCGGCACATACTGTGTTTTCATCACCACTGCCTGCCGCCAAACTTTCAACCCTGGACAGACCTCTGTTTTCTGTCAACAGGCGTCCCCCTACAGCAGGCGTCCTGACGCATTCTGGTCAACACAGACGCCTCAAAACAGGGTTGGGACACTCCTGGACGGGACCTCGGCTGGGTTGGCACATCAACTGAATAGAGTTGCTGGCTGTAATCCTTGCCTTGCGGAGGTTTCTCCCGCTACTTCGGGGCAAGCGTGTCTTGATTCGCTCAGACAGCATCGCCATGATAGCGTACATAAATCAGCACCCTCTGGCATCCACGCCCAGACCTCTGGATGCTCCATGTCTGGCCCTTGGATAGGATGTGGAAGATCAAAGTGGCCTACCATCTGCTGTCGTAGACACGATCTACCAGGCAACTTTACACCCTGAAGTGGCGCTTGTTCGTGAATTGGTGTTCTTCCCAAACTGAAGACCCGCAGAGATGCGCAGTCGGGTCAGTTCTCTCATTTCTGCAGGAGAGGCTGGAGGGGAGGCTGTGATTGAATAGGGACCCCTAGTGTCTCTTCACTCGACACAACGTCGAAGTGAGTGCCAGATGGGGAACATCTAGGTTTCTGTTGTAACCTCCATTCCCTGTTGGAGGGAATGAGACATTGTATTCCCCCGGCCACGAGACTGAACCTAGCCACTGTAACGGCCAAACCTTATTCTCGGCTCCTCAGTGCAAAACCTGAATGAACAGATGCATGATTTCCTCCCTTTATACACATATGTCCGGGGGAGGGACATGCAAATTCTGTCTGCCAAATTTTCATTAGCCTTTTCTCAAGTTCAGAGGTAACCGAGGCCTTCAAGAAAGTCCCCTAGTGTCGCTTCACTCGACACAATGTCTCGTACCCTCCAACAGGGAACAGAGGTTACAACAGTAACCTAGACATTTTTGTAGAATACTGCTGTTTATGATTTTAAAATAAATAATACTTTACCAGCTGCAGCAGCAACACTTATTCATCAACTCTTAGTCTTTACCTCACAAACTTATTCCCATAGCATGTCAGATCATGAACCAGCTGACTCTGAGAGAAGGGCATGGTCCGTATTAAGCTTGCTTTCCATCTTGCTTCAAAATGTTGGTTTACCTAGCCTTTTGTTAGAATTTGTTGGTTCCTGCTGACAAGGTGCCATTTATGCCATTGCTTTATCAGGCGAATCCATGACAAGGTTGATCTCCACACCTTGAGGGCGTCATCAGTGTCACTTGAGTGGTCAGAGCTGTTGCATAGGTAAGCTAAAACTGTCAATGGGGAATTTCTCACTGACATAACAGGTGCTTTGTTGTAGCTAAAATTGCATAATCTATCAGTCAGCACATTTGATGTCTTCAGTTCGAACATCTACATAATTCTACAGGCTTACTTATGTTCGTACTTGGAATATATAATTTATGTTGTGCATTGCATGCCTTATTTTACTTTTTTTTTGCTTAATATAAGAAGATTAAATTAACAATAAGGGAGATTAATATTTAATTTATGGTTGTAGCTGAAGTCCTGAGTTCAATGAAATGTGTTTATTGGCTTATTTTGCAGTGATATTGCCTTGTGACTGCCATACATCTCTGTATTGAGTTACAGTATATCATATTAGCCCCCTCTAGAGCCATTAGGTTTTCTCATGAAGTCGGAGTGAGTAATTGTTGTTGTTGTTTTCTTTTTTCTTAAGCCAGATGTACTTTGTTAGAGGTTTTGTTCTTAAGGCTAATTCGCATTGCCCCAGCAAACAGAAAGCATGTTTGTTGGAACAGTTTGATAAATGAATAGTTAATGGAAACATTTAAATTATCTTGTAATTAACTCACTTTGGAATTACTTTCCAAACCTGTATGTTTTTCACATAAGGAAAAAACTCATACAATATGAGTAAAATTTGACAATTTTCATTTTTGGGTGAACTATACTTCCCCGTCTGTCACTCACTTTGACGGTGTGCCGAGGAAATGACACTAGGGGTCTCTCTTGAGCACCGAATATGCCTCTGAACTATGAAAAAAGGCCAATGAGAAGTTGGCAGATTTGCATACCCCGCCCCCTACGGGTATTTAAGTGGGCAAATACGATGAGTTCATTCCGAAATTTTCTTTCGGAGCCGATGGTAGTGCATGCAGTCTGCTGCGAGTCACACACACCAGTTCCTGCTTTTCCCTCTGATGCTCTGCATGCTGTTGGATTGAACAGCGGCTTTCTCCTTCTTGCATGAATGTGCATTCTGCCCCTTGGCGCTTCTACAGCGCAGAGAAAAACACGAAAGAGTTATTAAAAGAGTGATTTTCTTTGTAAAAGAGTATTTCCTCTAAAAGAGCAAAACACAACAGCGTTGAACATCCTTTTCAGGACGCGTCTTTGTAAAGATGCCTTTCTGCCCCTGTGTTGTTCCTGGATGCGGTAGAGTGCTCTCCACTTCAGACGGCCACAGGCTATGTCTCGTGTGTCTGGGCAGCAATCACACCGAGGCTTGTGTTTGTGGATGGTTCATGCTCTCACTTCGAGAGCATGACCATGGCAACGTTGTGGTCACGGCTTGCTTTCAATAGAAAGCAAGCCACTCCAGCCGCAGGTCTAGTGGATGTGTACTTCCACTAGACCTGAAGGACGTGGAAGTACACGTCCTTCAGGTCTACCCCTGCACACGGAAATCGCTACCCTTATACTCAAAGACGCGAATGAAAAAGGGTTTCTACAGCCCTTACTTCATTGTACTCAAGGAAGGCGACGGCTTATGACCGATCTTGACTTGCGTCCGGCATCTAGATTGGTTCGCAGCGGTAGACCTGAAGGACGTGTACTTCCACATCTCGATTCTGCCTCGACACCGACCCTTTCTATGGTTCGTGTTCGACGGTCAGGCGTATCAGTACAAAGTCCTCCCCTTCGGCCTGTCTCTGTCCCCTCGTGTCTTCAAGAAAGTCACAGAGGCAGCTCCGAGAAGCCAGCATTCGCATACTCAATTACCTCGATGAATGACTCATCTTGTCCCACTCGCGAGAGCTACTATGAGACCAGGTGCTCAGGCACCTCAGCCGTTTGGGGCTTCAGGTCAACTGGGAAAAGAGCAAGCTCACCCATGGAGTTAGACTCAGTCCCAATGACAGCACATCTCACCAACAAGCATGCGCAGTCAGTGCTGAAATGCCTCGCTTCCTTCAAGCCAGGCACAATTGTCCCTTTAAACATTTTCCAAAGGCTCCTGGGGCATATGGCATCCTCCATGACGGTCGCGCAGCTGGGGTTGATGCATATGAGACCACTTCAGCACTGGCTTCAGACTTGAGTCCCGAGACGAGCATGGTGCCACGGCACGCACCGTGTGATGATCACCCCCACCTGCTGCCAGACATTCAAACTCTGGACAGACCTCTGCTTTTTACGGGCAGGAATACCCTTGCAGCAGGTGTCCCGACGCATCCTGGTCACGACCAACACCTCCAGATCGGGTTGGGGCGCTGTGTGCAACGGGCACAAAGCTGTGGGCCGTTGGAAAGGGCCCCTGCTGCGCTGGCACATCAACAATGTTTTCCTTGCCCTGAGGACATTTCTCCTGTTAGTTCGGGACAAACATGTCCTAGTCAGGTCAGACAGCACAGCGGTAGTAGCGTACATAAATCCCCAAGGCGGCGTACGCTCCTGCCACATGTCACAACTTGCCCGTCGTCTCCTCCTTTGGAGCCAGCAGTGACTACGGTCACTGCGTGCCACTCACATCCCCGGCAACCTCAATGTGATAGCGGACGCGCTGTCACGACAACGCTTGCCAAGTGGAGAGTGGAGGCTTCACTCCCAGTCGGTACAGCTGATTTGGGAACGATTCGGCAAGCCCCAGGTAGACCTGTTGCCTCCCGAGAAACCTCCCACTGCTGTTTTGGTATGCCTGAACAGAGGCTCCCCTCAGGGCAGACGCACTGGCACACAGCTGGGCCACGGGGCTCCGCAAGTACGCATTTCCCCCACTGAGCCTTCTTGAACAGGTGCTGTGCAAGGTCAGGGAGGACGAGCAAATCACCCTAGTGGCTCCGTACTGGCCCACTCGGACTTGGTTCTCGGACCTTACGCTTCTCGCGACAGCCCCTCCCTGGCGAATTCCCCTGAGGAAGGACCTTCTTTCTTAGGGACGGGGCATGCTCTGGCATCCGCACCCAGACCTTTGGAACCTTCACGTCTGGCCCCTGGACGGGACGCGGAAGATCTAGCCGGTCTAAAACCTGCTGTCATAGACTCGATCAACCAAGACAGAGCCCCTTCCACCAGGCACCTTCACGCCCTAGTGGCGCCTGTTTGCGAATTGGTGTTCTTCCCGGGCTGAAGACCCACAGAGGTGCGCAGTTAGGTCAGTGCTTTTATTTCTGCCAGAGAGGTTGGAGGGGAGGCTGTCCCCTTCCACCCTAAAGGTATATGTCGCCGCCATCGTGGGCCACCACGATGCAGTAGACGGCAAGTCTCTGGATAAGCATGACTTAATTATCAGGTTCCTAAAAGGCATCCGGAGGTTAAATCCCTCCCGGCCAAGCCTGTTCCCCTCCTGGGATCTCTCAGTGGTCCTCACGGGCCTCCAGAGACCTCCCTTCGAGATGCCAGAATCAGCTGGACTCCGGGCCATCTCTCTTAAAACGGCCCTGCTGATCGCGCTCGCCTCCATCAAGATGGTCGGGGAGCTGCAAGCGTTCTCTGTCAGCGACACTTGCCTGGATTTCGGTCCGGCAGACACATATGTGATCCTAAGACTGTGGCCGAACTACGTGCCCAAGGTTCCTACCACGCCCTTTAGAGACCAGGTAGTGAACCTGCAAGCACTGTGACCAAGCCCTTTCCGTTGCTGTGTCCCGTATGTGCTTTGCGTACCTATTTGGACCGCACGCGGAGCTCTAGACGTTCTGAGCAGCTCTTTGTCTGCTTGGGGGGACAGCGGAAAGGGAACGCTGTCTCCAAACAGAGGCTCGCCCACTGGGTCGTTGATGCCATTTCATTGGCTTATCACGTCTAGGCCGTTGCGTGTCCAAGCGCACTCAACCAGAAACGTTGTGTCCATGTGGGCACTTGCCAGGGGCACCTCCCTGGCAGACATTTGTAGAGCAGCGGGTTGGGCAACACCTAATACCTTTGTGAGATTTTACAATCTTGAGTCAGTATCATCCCGTGTTCTCTCAGGTCCGAGCCCGTAGAAGTTGGTAACACACTGACGAACTGGCCGGGTGAATCGCTTGCACCTAGCGCCCTTTCCCTCAGCTGAGGTAAAACCGTGTGCCTTTTTCTCCCAGGAGATCCCATCTCTCAGATCCCTGGATGATTCCTCCCTAGCCCTTGTAGGTCCGCAGTTCAGCGGAGTAACTTGCCGACCCAATCCACTGCGGGTACTTAATCTACCCTGTACTGGAATAGGTGCTCCACAGGTCAAGGACTCCTACACAGACTCCTCCTGTGTGTATTATCCGCTGTATGGTCCCCTTACAAAAGTGGACCCACGTCTCCCTTAGGCAGTCCCAACTGCCCTCCGGTCACCGTGTTGTAGCATCTCCCCCCTCTTTGAGGCGGAATCTACCTCTGCGGCACTTTCCACATGTCGCCTAAAAACCCATGTGATGTATTCACCACCTTTACCTCCCCTGCCGGGCAGGTGTGGTCTCCACAGGATCTTCCTCTATAAGACCCCCTTCCATCAATGCGTGTAAGGGCTCCCCGGCTGTTCTGCTCTATGCGGAGAAACATAGAGAGAAAGAGGCCCAGCCAGGCTTTGCCCGTTTCCAGGTTGGCAAACGTCACCTTGTTCCCCTTGTTAGGGTACCCAGAAAGATTCTGATGGCTTTATGGGGCATTGGGGAAGGGTACGTGCAGTCTGATACAGCTGGTCACGTTTGCACGTGAGAATTCTGTATCAGCAGTTCGGCTCAGCGCATGGCAAGATTTAATTGGGACCCGTAGTGTCGCTTCTTTGACACAACGTTGAAGTGAGCGACAGACGAGGAACGTCTAGGTTACGTATGTAACCTCCGTTCCCCGATGGAAGGAACGTGACGCTGTGTCCTCCCTGCCACGTCGCTGAGCCTAGCCACTGTTGTGGCCGGACCATTTCTGGCTCCTCAGAAAAATCCTGAATGAACTCATCGTATTTGCCCCCTTAAATACCCGTATGGCGGGGTATGCAAAAACTGTCATGGCCTTTTTTCATAGTTCAGAGGCATATTCGGCGCTCAAGAGAGACCCCTAGTGTCGCTTCTTCGACACAAAGTCTCGTTCCCTCCATCGGTGAACAGAAGTTATGTACGTAACCTAGACGTTTCAACCTTGTTGGTGTTTGCTCGCTAAGTGTGAATTACCCTTTAAAGATGATTACATTTCATTTGTCACATTTTATTCTTTATGATCTAAATAACATTGATTTCAACAATAGCATTGTGTAGACCATTTCAAGGACTATTCATCGGTTTAAGGATGTGTCCTAAGGATGTGATCATAGTTTAGAGATCTCTATAGTTGAACAAAATGTATTAAGTTTGAAAGGTAGAGCTTTAAAAGTGACTATAAATCCATCCCGTTATAAAGATTGAAGCCGCGCAAGTCATTTACTTTTACATTTAGTCATTTAACTGACGCTTTCATCAAACAACTTACAAATGAGGAACATAACAAGCAATCTGTAACAAAGTCAACAATAATTTAATATTTTTTAATCGCATCTCTCGCGTAGACACTAATTATGAACAACATGTCTGGATAAGTCACTTCAGATACATGTTTGAAGTTCTTTGAGAAAATAGGTTAAATCAGAGCCTCGTTTAAAGGATCTGGTAATGATAGTGGAAATGCTTCAAGTTCAGTAGTGTTTTAATTCCTTTGTTTTTGTTTACATCCTTGAAATGGTCTATAGTGATTGGAACTGATTGGAACTTAACTTTGCTTCGTTAAATGCAACTTTTCAAACTGGCTATGAGTGAACTTAAGTGCACAAAGACCAGACAAAGAGATGGATCATATTAACATTTGTGAGTTGCCATGGAGACAGCATCAAGACCGTGTTTCATATGTTCATCATCCATAGTGACATTTGACCATAACACATTAATCCGCAGCTCTGATGACTCCCTTGCAAATTAGTAGCCAGCCGGACAATCACGGTAAAGCTCTCAATCTGAAAATTACACTAATGGTGTGGGCAGCTTTGTCTGTCTCATAGAAGCAGCGGCACAAAGTCTTCTCACTAAGGGTCTGATTGATTCAGGGTGTGATCTGCAGGCTATTTTCACACTCTCTAATCATCAAGGCACTGATTGTTTTGGCTTAGACCAATCGCAGAATCCCCTGCTCCCATTAGCTTGGAGACTTCAGATTCAGGAACTCTCTCATTGACTGACCTTCTCTAACTTCCTATGATGTGATACGATGTGACAACCAAGTATGTGCCCTGGACAGGGCCTCCACTCTGAGTGCTGTTGACTGTGCTTCTATGTCGAGCACCCATCAAGAGACTGACCCTGCAGTCTACATTTCTTATGGTTTCCACTCCATCCCGACAGCTCTGAGTGGTTGAAGGGCAAGAATTAATTGACAGAAAAACGTTAGAACACCAAGAAGGTTGAACCTGCTTCACACTTTACTGTTTGATTTTTTTTTAGCTGGCTTGTGTCTTTTATATCAGACACATTTTGAAACCTCTCGGTAGGGCTGTGTACAGCTGTGGCAACACTGTCTGAGAGAAATTGAGTGTTTTGAGTGAATGTTAAAATTTACCAGCCACGGTTCTGGCTGAGAGACATGAGTCACCCTATTGGAAATCAGTGCAACCACTGGCATTTAAAATGAGGCTTGATGAAATGTGTGAAGTGACCAAGAAAAAAGGAATTAATTGATCTAGGAAAGTAAGCATATTGAGAGCTGAAAGTCACTAGGTGTGCTTCTCGTATGTCTGTTTGCATGGCTTCACTACTGTTTCTATCTGGAGAAAGTCAATTAAGATACCCTGCCAGTTTAGAAAGTTTGCCTTTTTGGAGCAGGTCTTACCAACAGCTACTAGTAGCAAATTAGTCAGAAAAACATTTATTGTTGCTGATAGAAGACCAGTTTGTGTCTTGTCCACCTGACAGCAAACAGCTTAACCAATTTTAGTTCTACATGTGCAAGTGCAACTCCTACTAGGCCTTGCAGACTGATCTCACAGTGATCAAATTTTCTTTAGTTTAAATCCTTCTGTACTTACTGAAAAGCAAAACACTGCCCCCAGTGGCCAAAGATTTGAGTGTTGTTGGGTGTATGGGCACATGTGAAATCCATTTTGTGTGTGTATTGTCCATGGAGGGGTGCCAAAAGTGAGCTGTTTTCAGCTGCACAGGCTTTTATACATTGCATACTTTATAAACTGTAAACCCCAACCAAAACAGCAAACCTAAACCTAACCATCAGTGAAGTAAAATGGAATGTTGGAGGGAAAAATGCAACCTCTGAATTGTGTCATCACTGATTATTCGAACACGATCACTGCCTGATTTCAACACGGGGTTCTGAACCCGGGTCTTCCAACCTGCTGACTCGTCGTACTTTCGGTCACACCATGGGGAAGGTAAACATGCAGGAGCTGATGCAACATAGTCTGATAGGAGATGCCCTATCAATGAGTTGGCATATTTTAGCTGATCCTAGGTTACCGAACTCTTGGAAACAACTGGCCGACTTGCCATGTGATCATGTTGTTACATGACTATTCATTTTTACTAGACAACCAATCATATAAAAAAAGAGGTGCTTTGTGAATGCAAAGCGCTATAGGAGCACTCATTGTCACTTCTGAATAATTGCAAATATGTTTTACTCTTACAGTCTCATTATAGAATTGTGTTATAGGTAGTCATCACTGACTACGTTAATATGGACACAGGAATGCGGCTTATTGTGAGAAAGTGGGTTATTGTGAGAAAACAGCATTCTGTTTACAAGAACTATATAAGCAGCGTTCTCTTTAATCCTATACAGTACATGCAGCTCTGCCAGTAAGCAGCTTTTTCCACAGCAACATAACTTCCCCATGATGCTTGTGCAGTGTTGGGTAAATTACTCTGAAAACGTAATGAATTAATAACTACTAATTACATCTTCTACAGTGTAATTAGATTATTGTACTAATTACTCTGTCTGAAAAGTAATTGCATTACTTATTACTAAATGCTTTCTAAAACCCTTATCAACCTCGACTTACTTCTTTAACCTCCGTTCCCTGATGGAGGGAACGAGATGTTGTGTCTATGTAGTGACACTAGGGGTCACTCTTGAGGGCCAGAGATACCTCTGATCTTTGATAAAAGGCCAATGGGAATTGACGAGTGGTATTTGCATGCCCCTACCCCGGATATACGGTAATAAAGGAGGGGGACATGCATACTGCTCATTCAGGTTTTATGCTGAGGAGCCAAGTATAAGGTCCTGGCCATTTCAGCGGGCAATTCTGCGTTGTGGTAGGAGGGAAACAATGTCATGTTCCCTCCATCAGGGAACGGAGGTTACGGAAGTAACCAGGACATTCCCTATCGGTCACTCACTCCACGTTGTGTCGATGTAGTGACACTAGGGGTCCCCTACAAAAACACCACAACAATCTGAACTGGGTTACATAGATCGGCAGTGTGAGATGACTTCTGTGCACTGGCTGCTAAATGTATGAGTGTATGATGTATGAGTGAACAGCCCTTTTGGGGACAAGTCGACTACCCAAAGGATGGGGACAGGCTTGTCCTAGTCGTGCCTCTTTTCTCTCTTTAAATTTTCTCCCCAGATAAAGAGAGGATTTGCAAACCGACCGGGACGCCAGTGTCCATGTTGGGGGGGGTATCGATCCCAAGGGGAAGACACCACGGAGACCACACCATGCCCAGAGAGGGGGGGGGATATCAAGTGGAAATACATCACATGTGAGGGGAGTGTAACTGTCGAAAGCTTCCGGGTTTGAGTATGTTTGTGCTACAGCTTGGTGTGCAGGGGCACGGAAAATTCCGCCGGGGCACTGGACCTGCCCGAGAGAGATAAAAGATGGTGGTCGGGTTGACGGCCGAACACATTGGTTATGTGACCCAGGGACTGAGGAAACTGCTCTTTTGAATATTTGGGTACCACAGCTACTGGAGCATGCGGCAAAACAAAGTGAAAAGGAAACAAAAGATTCCTCCTCCTGGCCCTCCACCGGGGATGGAGTGGTCTGCTTACCAGCTCCAAGGCAGTGGATCCTCATGTCCCTTGGTCGCCCGTCTCAGGGGTGCTTCGAAGTTCTCTTCATACCGGGCGGCCGTGAGATGGGTGGCTCGACGCCGGGGCGAGGCCGCAGGGGCGGGCTGAGGCGGAGCTGGTGCAGCCGCCGCAGGGAGATGCCATTGGCGACGAGCAGACGGGGTGCAGGATCTTGAGCCACACCGGGGCAGGATGTGCTGAATAGCCTCCGTCTGCTGCTCCACTGCTGAGAACTGATGGGCAAAGTCCCCGACAGTGTCGCCGAATAGGCCAGCCTGGGAAATGGGGGCGTTCAAGAAGCGTGTCTTGTCGGCCTCGTGCATTTCGACCAGGTCAAGCCTCAGATGGTGCTCCTGGACCAACAAAGTGGACATCGTCCACCTGGGAGACTGCGTCGTGACCTGCATTGCCCGGAGGGCAAGGTCGGTCGCCGAGCGCAGCTCCTGCATCAATCACTTAATCATAGATCAGAGGTGTCTCGGGCTCTCAAGAGTGACCCCAAGAGTCACTACATTGACACAACGTCAAGTGAGTGACAGAGAGGGAAATAAGGATAGGTATGAAATTG
This sequence comes from Xyrauchen texanus, assembly GCF_025860055.1. Classification (NCBI taxonomy): domain Eukaryota; kingdom Metazoa; phylum Chordata; class Actinopteri; order Cypriniformes; family Catostomidae; genus Xyrauchen; species Xyrauchen texanus. The sequence goes on along the minus strand of NC_068293.1, from coordinate 17,148,571 downwards.
TTCTTTTAAGTCTTTCAAATAAATTATATAAAAATCTAATAAATTATGCATGAACTGGCCAAAGAATTTAAATTAGAAAACATACATTTTAACATTAGACGTTAAATTTCGATTTTTAAATTCACTTTTGTTTTATATAGAATTGTTCTATAGTCTATACCAGGGTTCGGCAATCTATGGAACTCGTGCCAGCATTAGCACATGGAGGGGTAATCACTGGCTCACCAGCAACGGCGAGAGAGGAGTAGTGTTTATTTATTTTAAATTCCACACTTGCATTCCAGTCTACATCTTGATGTAATCCACCCTCATTATCACACAGCATGTTTTTATGAGGTGAATGGGAGGCTAAACAAAAAGTCAAAATGTGATGAGACTGCAGTATACCCAACAGACTCTTGTAAGCGCACACAAGCCATTTGTATGTCACGAGCAGGTAGCACTTACATTTCTGTCAATCGCACAAATAAACGTGTCTGTTTTGCTTCGGTCAGAGTGCGAGGATGACAGACTACATTCCATTCCGTGTATTATTTGTTTGTTGTTTGCTTTCAGAACAACACATAATGCAATAACAAAAACACCACTATTAATCTTGATATTTCCAACCCAGCATCCAGGTACACCCTCCTTAAAACTTGAACATTCAAAATTACATTAAATGATTAAAAGAGAAAACATAAAACCACATGGTGGGGTTCAAGTCTATTCAAAGTATAAATTAATCCTGGAAATAATATTTTAGGATTTTGCAGATGATATTCTCAGAAAAGTGCTAATAGCTTGTGATGGACGAATGTCTTGCATGCACAGCACGAGTCTCGTCACACTTTAATAGTGTTTAGTTTCCCATTCAGCTGATGAAAAGACGCTGTGTGATCATGAGGAAGGATTGCATCAAGATGTAGATTGGAATGCAGGTGTGAAAAACGATAAAATAAAATAAAATAGCCTGTTCTCTTTCGCTGTTGTTTGCGTGCTAGTGATTAAATGATTACAGTGACATAATATAAGAAATATTTAAGATTCCACACAATTTTGTGATCAGTCATCAAATAAGCACATTTGTGAAATTAACTTTGTTAACTCATAACACTGACTGTCGGCACAGCCATTGACCAAGAAAATAACAAAATTGCACTCCATGTCAAAAAGGTTGCCGACCCCTGGTCTATACAGTATTTAACACAATTTCATCAGAAGTAACTGTAATTAAATTACTGAAAAATGTATAGTAATCCCTTAACTTTTTTCAATAAAACGTATTTAATTACAGTAATGAATTACTTAGTAATGCATTACAACCAACACTGCTTGTGTAAATAAAAAACAGGGAATCCAAGGAAGACTTTTTGCTATTTTATTCTCTGTTGCTTCACTTTATTTCCAGATATTCCAGAGTTGTTGCTGTGTTTGTTTTCTTAACTTTCTATTGTGAATTTATGACCTATAGCAGAATTGCGATGCAATCGTGGTGTTTCCCTCTTAAGTAAAACTCTGGAATTTCCCTAATGTACGAGCGCATATACATGAACGTGAGGGAGAGTCGATATTTTACATATGTTTGTATAAATAGGTATAGTTTAATTATGTATGTGATTTTTCCCACTGTACTCCCAGAAATGTTGAATTATTTCTGCTTTGTTGACTTGCTGTTGGACTCCATCCAATGGCATTTGTTATCCCAGTCTGTCCTACACACATAGACTCTTCAAACACCCATCAGAATGGCACTTCTGCGTTTACATGACCACATTTAGCTGCATTCTCCGAGAGAAACCTAGGTGTGTTAAAATGCTTTCTCACAATCCTTTAAGTGCCGTGAGGCAATCAGCGTTCTAGTTTACATAACATTTCAGTTTTCTTAAGTGTATGTAAACGTGGTCACTCAGAGGCAGTAATCTTCAGAGCTCTCGGCAGTGGTTGCTGAACAAACACTATGTGGCTTTGTGATCTGTTTGAATATCTTCATCTGGGCATATATACATACTTTATCATATCAACCCCTTTGAGTTGCAGGAAGAGTTCTCTGTCTCAAGATTAGAGAGGAACAAGTGCTTGCATGTTTACAGCCACCGTAAATCCCAACTCATTTCTTAACACTAATGATTTTCTCTGTTGCATCATTTTTAGTTTGGCAGCATCTATTGTTTAGCACAATCTCCAAAACTACAAGAACTATACTGTCAAGTGAAATTTTAAAAACCACATGAAATGTAAGTATTTCTTTCTCAATGCCCACTGTAAAGCTAATTGACCGTTATGTTTGTGCCTTTAATTTAAGAAAATTAATTATATAATTTCACATTTCTATTATATAAAAACATTATAAATAATCTGCAAAGTGTTGGTCATAGTTCATTGCTGTCTCTCAGATTGGCAAGATGACAGCTGTTCAGGCCATTTTCAGCTACTTATTTTAAGATGATCTCTCCAAGTATTTGAGACTAAATGGTCATTAAAAGCTTGTAATCACTTAATATGTAAGTCATTAGCCTTTTTGGATGTGTTAACAGCTGTAAAGCATAGCCGGTAATTTATTATCAAAATTAATTAGCATCCAACCAAATTCAAACCGAATTTTTGCACTGTTTGCATTTTCATAAAACAGGTGGCTTGTTTGGCACTCACTGTGAAAAGTATAAGAGCACCTATTTCAAAAACCATCATTTTTTCCCCCATGTCCATTCATGTTTGTTTGCTGTGATGTTTATAGCACTTGTTCATTGAGCAATGTCCATTTCCAGTTCAGAGTCCATTTATGTGCTATCTGTTGGCATTTAAACCATTATTTCTCAACATAAGGTCAAGTGAAAGACACAAACAAAGAAGATTTTGAAAATCATTCATTCATTGTCCTTGGCAAAGCGCTGATGCTGTGGGCTTTTCAAAAGGGAGCTGATGTGACATTTCTTCCTTGGACAATCCACAACATTAACCTGATGAGCGAACCAAGCACACGCACTCTCTTTATTTCTTATTCCATCCAATTTTTCTTCTTCCAAACCTACTTTCCCTCAGCCTCCCTCACCGCTGTGCTCATATTTCATGCTCATCCTCTAATCAGAGTTGTACTGTTAATGTCAGTTTGGAATGCTTTTCTTGGATGAAAACAAATGAACAGGTACACAGTGCGTTGGAGCTTATTTTCCCACCTACCCACTTTTTCTTTTCCAACACAAACTTGTTTTTATCTCATTGGGGAGATGGATGCATTCATCCTCTCACCTTCCAGGAATGAAAACTGAAGAACCCTTTGTTGACATTGCCATTAACACTTTGAGCAGGAGAGTTCATTAGAGACCAAAAAACACCTCTAAAAGGATGAGCTGAAATTAACATTCTGAATGCTTTAAATTGACAAGCAAAACATTTCTGTCTTGGAAAGGCTCTTGGCCCCATTATCATGCACCGGCTTATTTTTCTTCACTCTGATTGCTGTCTGTTGGAGCCAGTGTGTGAGCTGATGGAAAGTCTAAAGCCTCCAGAGATACTGCTTCAGCATTCCCTAAAAAAATAAACAGAGAGTGGGAGAAACATTATGATTTTAGCCCTCAGGGCAGCCGATAGCATCAGTGGTGCGGTTGTTCATGATGGGGTCTGGGGCCTGGCTAAGGCGGAGGGACTATCATGAGGGATGCCAACCAGGCCTCCCCTACCCCTCCACTGAGTGATCTCAGTCAGTCAGCATCAGTGAGCGGAAAGCGTGTGTCTGCAACAAAAAGAGGGAGATAAGGGCTTCCCATACCCTCACAGTTTAAACAGGGGGATTAAACTCTCTTTCCTCCATCAGTCCTTATCTGGCCCCCACCTCTTCGTCTCCACCGACATTTACCACCATACATTTGAACAGATGTCATGAATAGCATAATGATGCTTTTTAAGCAAGTACAACTCAGATTCTGAACATGGTATATATATATATATATATATACACTGGTGGCCAAAAGTTTGGAACAATGTACTGTAAAGATTTAGCCAGATTTAGGAAGGAAATTGGTATTTTAATTCACAAAAGTAAGATTCAACTGATCACATCAGGACATTATTGATGTAAAAAAAAACAGCACCATCACTATTTGAAAAGTAATTTTTTTATCAAATCTAGACTGGCCCCATTTCCAGAAGCCATCACTCCAACACCTTATCCTTGAGTAATCATGCTAAATTGCTAATTTTGTACTAGAAAATCACTTGCCATTATATCAAACACAGCTGAAAGCTATTTGGTTTGTTAAATGAAGCTTAACATTGTCTTTGTGTTTGTTTTTTAGTTGCCACATTAAGCAATAGACTGGCTTGTCTTTAGGTCAATATTAGGTCAAAAATGGCAAAAAAAAGTAACAGATTTCTCTAGAAACTCATCAGTCAATTAATGTTTTGAGGAATGAAGGTTATACAATACAAAGACAAAGGACAACTGGCTCTAACAAAGACAGAAAGAGATGTGGAAGGCCAGATATACAATATATATATATATATATATATATATATATATATATATATATATATATATATATATACACAACAGTTACGGTCCTCAAATCTGATTGGACGAGAGACGGTTCCATGAGCACTGATGGTCTGACACCATCAGCACTCCGACGCTTCACTGTGTGTGTCACTCCGCTTGTGTTCGTGGCATTTTAAACTAAAGTGTAAGAGCTGTGCAGATATGTTAAGAGTTATAGTTTGTCTTTTTTTTTTTACATGACATATGTTAGCCAGCAGGTGCTGGCAAAAGATCGTATTTGTGTATAATATGAGCCAGTTAGGTGACGTGAAGTGAATCTGCGTCAGCCATTTACATACAACAGCTCTTCGTGATCGCTTACTATACTACTAAAGCTGGGAAATAGCTTTAAATAGCTTTAAGCAAACAACTTCAGCTTTACGGCTCATCACAGCTGAGAGACACAACAGACTGATTAATTACACAATTGGTGCTGTTTAAAACAGCGGAGGACATTCCGGTTTCTATAGTGATCGACTCTTGCGCACTGGCTACCACGAAATAGTAGAAATACCCCACTTGGACGCTATTTTTCCACTGAGAAAGCTGACCTTCACCTCTGCTTGGGTGTGGCAACAGGTGATCGCACACACTCCGTCTCTCTCTCTCTCTCTCTCTCTCTCTCTCTCTCTCTCACTCACAGGGCTGGACTGGTAATCTGTCATACTGGGCATTTTCCCAGTGGGCCGACGTACTTTGGGGCCGATCAGGGGCGGACTGGCCATCGAGAGAACCAAGCGGGCCAGTGGGTCGGCCGCAAAACGGGACGCAACAAGCTAAAATGAGCTGCCGCATTATGCAAACGGACCACAAAACGGCGCCGCAATAAGCAGAAATGGACAGCAAACACCCCAGTTGCTATGTAAAATCCCCGGCCGATTTCTCTTCTCAGTCCAGCCCTGCTCACTCACATACTTACACACAAACGCACATACAAACGCACACACACACGCACACACACATCCATTCTTGTTTATTCAATAACTTGTTCGAAATAGCACAAGCCATGATACTATTTCTGAAGTGAAATTTTTTTAATTACTAATGGAGGCTTGGACGCATCATTTGGTTTGAACCAGCAATGGCAGATTTTGAAAGCGTTTTTTTTAACGTACTCAGTTTTTCCTAATTTTTTTTATTTACTTCTTCATTGAACTGTTGTATATAAGCAGTATCTCACTTGCAATCATACTATATGGCCCTAAATCAGCACTGCTGTGATTATCTACTGCTAATCACAGCAGTATTGATGTAGGGCCATATCGCACTCTTGCTCGTGTGATATTGCTTAAATATCTATCTATCTATCTATCTATCTATCTATCTATCTATCTATCTATCTATCTATCTATCTATCTATCTATCTATATATATATATATATATATATATATATATATATATATATACACATATACAGGGTTGGGAGGGTTACTTTTAAATATTTTCCACTACAGATTATAGAATACATGCTGTAAAATGTAATTTGTAACGTGTTCAGTTAGATTACTCAAGATCAGTAACATAAATTACTATCTGTATTAAGTGAGCAATTCTTAATTTTTTAAGCAAACTTTCAAACATCTAGGAAGGAAAAATTGACAAAGCAGAAGTACTGGACATTTGATGTGTCTAAAATGACACATTTACCAAATTACAATAGAATGATATCTATTTTTCCCATATTCACAGAATGCAATAACTTTGAGGATTCTGTTATTCATGTTTGAAGTAATGAAGGTCCCGGCAGCTCCAGTAAATTGAGAATGCTATAACACTGTCCTCAGCTGTACCACCCTGAAGCCACTCAGTTGAAATGATTTGTAGATATTTATTTATTTTACTGCCTCAAGGCCCTCCAAGATACCCTCAACTAAAGAATCTGACTGACCTTTTTTTTCTTTCTTTTGTTATATTCACTCTCATGTCTGCTATGTAAAATGTTATCTGAAAGGAATTCACTCAAATGAAGTTATTGTTATTTAGATAGTTCAGTTTATGATGTAGCCTTAGGTGGTCTGTGCTGTTTCCATAAAGAGTTAAGCAGCATGCTCAAGTTCGTAGACATGTAAAATTTGAGTTCATGCTGTTTTTACAATTTATTGGAAAAAAATATATAAGATTTTGTAAAAAAATAAATAAATAAAATTATATTTAATGACTTTACAAATGTAATGTGGCACAATAATTAAGTAAAATGTATTAAAATAGTTTCCTTGCACCTTGAATCATTCATTTCAAAAGGTTTTCAAACAGGCTATGTTTTAAGATGAAAAAGATAAAAATATCATTGTTTAAGTAAAGAATATCAATACGTTTTTCATGGTTGCAACAAATGACTTGAACAAAACCTTTTATGATTTTTGTGTTGTCACATAACAACAATATTTCTACTTACATGTTGGTAACACCACATGACTTTGGTTTTGTGGACAAAAGTTTTTTTAAATATTAATAATATTTTAAAATAAAACTGTTAATAATAATAAGAAGAAAAGACTGGCAAATATATATGTTTATATATATTCTATATATACTGTATATAGACATATTAAAGCAATAGTGACGCTGTTAGCTACTGGAATGCTTCAAACAATACATTTCCTCCACATTTTTGAGCAGCTTATTGAGCATGCTAACCACTTAAACAACTTGCGGTAATTTTTCAACATGATGCTGAAATGTGAATTTATAAATATTTTTTTTGTTATTTTAGGTTTAATATTTAATAGTATAGGTTTGCCTTTTTCACACATTTTGGGGACTCATAAATAAACTCTGAAATAAACTCTTAAGTATTTTTTTTTTTCCCAACATAATTTATAAAAAACATACAATTCAGACTTCTCTGCTCCTTCGAATCAGGGCAGTTTGTGCAACGCTAAGTACACCACATTCCAACATCCCAACGTCAGCTATTAGCATAGGCACGCTCTCTTGAAATCACCTGCGATAAGAGGGCCAGTGATCAAGCAACTATGACATTCCATTGATCCAGAAAATTGCTGCGAAGCCAGCCTTGAAATTAGTTTAAATTGCTGAATCAAAAAATTGTATCCCTGATTTTGGCAAGACCAGCGTAAACCCCTCTCCCTTAATCCCTGTCTGATGTGAATAGTTGTTAGGGATCGTGTCATCTGCCACCCAGCTGATGGGAGAATTTGGATTGCTTGTGACAGAGAGACACACAAACAGGCAAGCAGGATTTGACGTAGAATAACACTTAGAACTTGGCGGGGTTGTGATTTTCAGGCACTGAGTAGTTTTTCAATGTGATCTGCAGAGGCTTTGTGCTTTTCAATTAAATTATACGCCATTCCTTTCCTCAGATCTGCAGTAAGTAGTCTGTTGAGTCACAACACACAGCCCTGGTACACTCACTCAGTGTTCGGCAAGAGAAATAATTTAAAGTCACTCATGCTCTTATTTTTCAACCCATTTTGGGTTTCCTAAATTAGAAGAGAAATGGAGGTGCTGGTAGGCTGGGTTTCCTGGGCTGAAAACAGGGCTAATGTGGCATAAGTGCTCCTAAGAGTATTACTGATGCAAACTGAGTGGGGTTTAATGCCCAACTCAAGCTATATCCATCTAGGAAATGCCAACCTTTTCATCATCCACTGTCCATTACTGAATACACTCAGAGAAATTACATTTTTAGACACATTTTTATATATTTCTCTCCAAAAATGGAACCCTACCCCCACCCATAGTTTTTATTTAAAACACTCACTTTTTAAAGGAGTAAAATCCAAATTGTTGAGCGCTTTAACAAGGGATGTACAATAATCATGCTGCATGTTGAGCATTACTGGTACATTATAACACGGCTCTCTGGAATACTTGGCTCTGACAGGTCATCTAGTGGTCTGATATTTCTCAGTAACAACAGCACATCAACATATCAGACTGCTCATTTGGATATCACAACCATCTTTCCTGCTCTTTGGATCACTTTGCATTCTCTAAAAGTAAACTAATAAAATAATTTAAACCCAAATTTCATGTGCACCTATTTGTTTATTTGGCATGTAGTCTTGTAATAGGCTGAATAATGAAGGGTCAGACAGTCATTTTCACAAAATAAACACCAACAGAACTCTAATGCAAACCAGAGTTGGATTTCAGCGGTTCATAGATTTCTTTATTGTAACATATTTACATAATTTTAATACAAATCAATATTTTATGTTAATGTTTTAATTTATTTGGTTAGTAGCCGTGTAAAAATTAGATAATGTACAGTCAGCCTTTTGTTGTTGCAAAATAAACCCCTTCAGGGTGATACAAGATACAAGTCCTGATCTCCCTTTCGGGGTTTATTTTGTGATACAGCTGGCAGACTGCACATGATTCCTTATGTAATGAAATTAGTTCATTATCTTCTGTGATACTGCAAACATTTTAAGGACCAGAGTATGCCGCAGTGTTCATGTTATATAATTAACAAGCTGCAAGACAAATTAATTACATAATTTCTAATTACACTGTAATATTAGGAGAAATTTTATGTAAAAATGGGATAACATTTTAAATCCCTTTTCTCAAAACAGGTATAAGGTTTTCATGGAAGCCGCATACTAATTGTCAAGTTAAACATAACACAGCGGTGTAGATGGTTTGACTAGCAAAGCTAAAGGTATAGATGTTAGCTCCACTTATTAAAGACAATAACATACTTAAAGAATTAAAGACAGCTGCTTAGCTTTCACTGTTTTTCAAATCCTCCACCAGATTTTTGTCATGAATTAAGGTGAACAGGAAAATGGAACAAGCAAACAAACAAACAAATTTCAGCATGCAAACTTTTGTCTCACAATAAACAAACACAATATTATAGTACAAATTTGTAATTCAAAACCATGAAGTTACCCAGAGCAGATTCAGTGTTATTTGGAACTACATTGCTTTGCTCTTTATGAAGTACAACTTCAAATTGCTAAAATTGTGCCCTCCTCTTGTCATCCACTGTTGGTTTGCTTGTATGCAATTTTGTCACAAACAATGGCATAGATTTGGTTTGAAAATTGAGGGGGACCAAATGTGGGATGGGGGGTATTTCGTTTGGGAAGTGTTAAAAAAGTAAAAAAGTATATTCAATGTAGGGATGTGAATCGATGATGCGGTGTGAGTTTTTGAAGGTTAGATTACAGTGTGAGAAAAAAATTGAGGCTAACTGGTTTTACAATTATTTGCAAATTTTCGTATTATGCAACTGCATTGATGCAAAAAAATGCATTTCACATAACAACTGTCTAAATATCTAAGTGGACGTATTTCTGTGGGAAATGTGGATGCTAAGGGAAGCCCTATAATAAGAAAACTGATAAATACACACACACACACACACAAAAGGAGGAAGAGACACTCCAATCTAGGGCACGACACCTATTAAGCACATCCCGAGATTAGTGATGTGCTTAAGTGTAAACAGAGTGCTTCAAAAGTGCATAAATATAAGATTATTGTGGGTGCGCAACATGTAGTTAACTGCATTAAACAGTTTTTCTTCTGCATCAGTTTATTAAAGCAACCAATGACTGTCAGACAATAAAGAACATTTGAACTGTTTAAAGCAGGCAGTTTAAAGTTCGATCATGACTAAAAGTTGAATGCGGTGATATTGTGCAGAAGCAATGCTTTAAATAATGAGGACGATTTAAGATACTCGCTGATAGTAACTACATGCACACTGTCAGCATACAAAGTGGCATCTTTAATCCATCACTTTAAAATCAACTCAGCTAAAAATATTAAACTTACTAGTTTGTTGTTGGACGGCTAGTGGAGCATCCTTTCCCATTTGTAGAATGTGTTTCTTGCTAGGACTTCTGTGTGCTTGTTTTACATCCGTCATCTTCAGTCAGTTATTTAAATGCTGCCAAACAGCCGATTTAAGTTGCTTTTTTGATGGATAAGAGTATGGTAGATCGAGTTCCTCTGTTATATTTTCGAAATTTGTGTGTTTAATCTTCAGTTTCACGTGAATTGAAAGTTCACATTCAGTCCATGACACCTGGCCCTTAAAGCAACATGCAGCCACCGTCTATAACCATAGCAACAGCTCCAGTACTCACACCATGGACGGATTATTGAACGGGCCAATGGGGCCAGTGCCCAGGAGCCCTTGACTACCAGGGGGCCCTTGAATGCCCGAGAGGGCCCTGGGCTTTAAGTTTGTGCAATGTAGTTTGGTGATCCCCACACTCTAAAATGCCTTATGGGCATGAACAACGAACACCCCCATCAAGTCTTAATCTGTACCTGACCCACATAGAGTTTTCACATTTTAGGCTTACAAAATCTTATGATGTATATTTATACATTATATATATTATTTTGCAAAGAGTAAATAAAACATTTCATGGTTTCTAACCATGGATTCAAAATTGTATGGTTAAATTAACCGTGATATTGTTACTCGTGGTTAATCAGAATCAGAATCAGCTTTATTGCCAGGTATGCTTACACATACATGGAATTTGTCTTGGTGACAGGAGGTTCCAGTGCACAACAATACAATAAAGCAACAAGGCAGACATAGTAATAAAATAAAAAATAAATACAAATTGAATCATTTTTTTAAAATAGAAAATAAAGCATATATAGAATACACAACAATACAATATAAGCACCTAATCCCTAATTCAATGAATACTCTTAAATATCATTAGGGTTAATATTTCATAAAAAATTTTTACCCTTACCTGCTCATCTAAAATGCCAGGCTGCTTTTTTGTGGAACAACCACAACCATTACCTAGAGTATATTCTATGTATAAATTCAAAGAGGAACATTATTTTCCTTATTCAAGTGAAAGAATCATGCATTCACAAATGTAATAAATATTTTGTAAGATCATCCTGAAATGTATTTATTTTAGGGCTGTCAATCAATTACATTTTTAATCTAATTAATTGCATGGTGTCCCGATTAATTAATTGTGATTAATCGCATATACAAATATTTGCTGAGAAAGATCATCATATAACAATAATTCAATAATGATGAAATAATTATACATAGTTATCTTTAAATATTAATATATATATATATATAAAATAAAAAAATATTCAGATAATTAAAATGCATTACATTATTGTGGCAGAAGAGTTAATCATTGATAAGACAATGCAAAAGGGGCTTTAGAATACAATATATTGTTTACTACCATATTATTGATCATAAGTCAATCATTGCCATACAGTTTACAGCAATCCATTTCACAAGTGAATTTGTCAATCAGTTGGAGATTTATTATGAGGGCTTGTTTAAGGACCCGTCAATGTACACCTGCGTCAGACATATTATTTTTTTTTTAAACAAGCCTGAGGTATACATAGTACACAATACTACAGATATATTTTACAATAATGCCAAGAGATAATATTTATTACATAGTGCAATGGTTTTCTATGCTTTGGAGTTGTTGGAGTTACAAAGAGTATTTAAATAATATTTTAAGTCTTTGCAAAAAAGTGCCAATAGGGGCTTTATAGACATCAATTTAAACTTATGTATAAAAAAAACTTGGCAAGAAAATAAACAGATTAATCAGAAAATATTAACTTAAGTTATCAAAACTGTGATAACCAAATAAAACGTCTTTATAAAGCAAAGAAATCTAGTTAAAATAGAGGTAGCCTACGTACAAACAAACAAACATTTTTCAAATACTAAAGTGTGGACACGTTCCCAAAAAAGGTGAGGGGCAGATTCATCTACAGCATTACAGAAGGAGCAAAGTGGATCTATTTCAGGGAGCATGTTTCTTAAATAAAGACTGACTGGGTAAAAACGGTGTAACAGTTTAAAGGACACCTCCTAAACCTTGTTGGTAATTAAATATTTGTGAGGTAAAGACCATACAACCAGCATCAGACATGCTTGTGTTGCGTCTCGGGTGTGTTATGTCATAAAAGTAAAATGTTTAGGTCACTGTGTCAAGTTAAATATAGTTTAATACTCAATCTATAAACACATCTTGTGATCCCTTGGTTCGCATTTGCGCTCCATCAAGTGTTTTGAACGCAAGAACGTATCGCACATTTGTGTTGTGTGTCCTCTGAAGGGTTGTTAATGTTTTGTTCACTGTAATAAACTGTGTGTTGCTCACACAGCTGAAATTTCACTTACTGCCCTCTGGAGTAAACAGGTGGTACTACAAGCTAGCATTTCTCAGGAATTTCTCAGGAAAGCATTGCGATTAAATGCGTTCATATTTTTAACGCATTATGTTTTGTAAAATTAATCGCACGTTATTAACACGTTAAATCGACAGCCCTAATTTATTTATTTATTTTTGAACAGATATTTCTACAACTCTAATCCCCTGATCTCCTCAAAAAGATCCATACTGAGTGGGTGAATTGCATGAAATCTGCTTTTTATGCTGTTCATCGATAGAGAGAATAGAAAGCCTGAGTCAGAACACAAGCTGGTACATGAAAAGCAAAGATTTGAAGCAGCTAAGCTTTCCTCTGTGAATTGCATGAATTTCAGCTTGTATACATATCATTCTCACAACACAGCCCTCAAAATCCCATGCATATGACACAGGTCTTAGGATCGATTTAGTGTGATATTTGCTCATGCACATTAATAACAAATGCACCGGCCTTCAAAAATAACCACTCTATTGAACAGAAGCAGAGTAAAGCAAGAGGATGCCCAAAGGAATTAAACACTCTTCATGAAATAGATGCATCAATAGCCGCTCTGATTAAAACAACAGTTCTTCTGAAGAGCCAATATTGCACACAGCTTGGTATTCCATCTGACCAGATGTTCTTCTAGTTTAATTAAGACATTTCAAATCTGAGCATAAAACCTAAATCACCTCCCTTCCAATGTATATTAATTAATTTTCCTCTCACAGTAGAATGCATTCAAGATTCAATCTCTTTATTGCCATTGTGCAGGCTAGGACCAAATTAAGACTCTTTTGTGCCCCTGGTCATTAAGACCCAATGTTATCTTCCTCAAGGGGACTTTCCATGGATACATATTCAAATCTCAATGTACTGTATGTCTCATTGGAGAAATTTGTATACTATATCTATTCAGTAATTTGGCAAGCATGAAAATTTACTTTGGAATCTTAAGAAGGTGGAAGAACAGGATGTGCCATGACAAGACCTAGATATCAGAGGTGATTGACACTGGGAAATCCCAATAGAAATTGCCGATCTGAGAAAGCACAGAGGCAGTACTCACCACATGTGAGAACAAGCATGCAGCACAAGCTCAATAGTGCAGTCGTCTACAACACCACAAAGACCCAAGAACTGTGCAAGAAAACCGACCCAAAATTGTGACAAGGATCAAGAAATGCAGATGGTAATAGAAGAGGCAGTCCTAAATGAGAGTAACATCAAGTAAAAGTTGTATGAGAATTGTCTAGGTTATGGATGTAACCTCCGTTCCTGATGAGCGCAGTTCCTGCAGCACGTCAGGATCAGGACTACCCAAGTGCAGATTTTTAAGTGCCTTGGCCTGGTGGACTTGCAGGAGGGCCATGGCATGCAGGGCGGAAGCGGCCTGTCTGGTGGCGCTGTAGGCTTTGGTGGTCAATGAAGACACAGGGCGACCCCGCCAGGTTGCGTCGTTCTTGGGGCACAGGTGTATTGCAACTGCTCTGTCCACCTGGGGAACCGGCGTGTACCCGTGGGCCGCTCCACCGTCGAGGGTAGTGAGAGTGGATGAGCAAGTGGCTTTGTGACTGGTGGAGAATGGTGTCCTCCACGAACTCATCAGCTCATCATGCACTTCCCGGAAGTGCCCGGACGGAAGTCAAGGAGTGGATGGAGTTGCATTCCTTCTGAGGAAGGAAAGCCGCGACCGCAACGTTGCGATGGTCATGTTCTCGCAGTGAGAACATGAGCCATCCACAAACGCTGCCTCGGTGTGATCGCTGCCCAGACACATGAGACAGCACCTGTGGCCGTCAGGAGCGGAGAGCACTCTACCGCATCCAGGAACTGCACAGGGGTGGAAGGACATCTTTATGAAGACTTGTCCTGAAAAGGACATGCAACGCCAGCTGTGTATATGCTCTTTTAGAGAAAATAACTCATTTGGAGAAAAAAACTATTTTACAGCGCTGTCGAAGCGCCCAGGAGCAAAGCTGCACTGCCGTGCAGAGAAGGGAGAAAGCCGCTGATATGCACCGTAGATCCAACAGCAATCGCTATTCAGAGATGGGAGGAACAGTGTGTGACTCGCAGCTTGCTGCATACACAACCAGTCAGCTCCGAAGAAAATTTCTGAATGAAACAGACACAACGTCAAAGTGAGCAACAGACAGCGAACTGGAGAATACCAGAAATGAAGGAAGAGCTAGAAAGTGGCAAGTCAAATTCAAGGTATTCAAATGTTGACTGTGGCTCTCAAGACTGTGAAGTCCCAGCTTGAAGAATTACCAGGAGAAAAACCCAGAGATCTCCATACCGAAGAGCAATTATTCCGGAAAAGCCTAGATCCATTGAATACAAAGGCACCTAGGCTAGGCTTGCATAGGTGAACAGTTTATTCCCTCTTCTCCGAATCTCAGTCAGGCTCTGACTGCAAAGTTCTTCAATCAATCCATTGTGCAAGTGCTCCAAAGCTTTTCTGCATACTCTTCTGTATGTTTTCAAAAAGAAACCTGTTTCCCCTAACCCAAGTCACATTTTACACTGACCACCCAGGGATTGGTCTTGAGCACAGTTGGTAATTACATGAATAAATTAGCTATTTGCAAACTGCGCATGTTTTAGAAGGCAAAACAGATTGATTATGTATTCTGTGTTCCAGCACAATCAAGTCCTATTAGATCAGAATTGGGACAAGGCTGATATTGTGCAAAAGCACGTTTAATAGTGAGGTGTCATTGAAAGTGCAATCCCACAGTAGATGTGCTGAGATGGCTATCAAGTGACAGGGGTGGATAAAGTCCTTACCTTGTGCTGACACACTGTGGGCGTATTGTTAAATACTTTCTTTGCCCAAGATCTCAAGGGAAATTAAGCTGTATCGTTGCAAACATTTCACAGCTGACTGGAGGACTCTCTGGAGAGGACACTTTTACATGTTTTAAATTATTACATTTTTTAATAAAGGAGACCTTGAATCACTGCATGACAGACTGGGTTTTAATTAAACTGGGATTTTGAAGGGGTCAGGGTTGAGTTTCTAGAAATGCTTTTTTGAGTTTCTAGAAATGCTTTTTTTATCACACACTTAAAACTAATAGGAAGGGTCTTAGGTCACAGGGAAATGAACATCACACTAGAACACACATGTACAGTGCACATTCTTTGTGGGCTGGAAAGGAATTTATACAAAATAGGGTGATGCATGTGGTTTAAATAATCTTATATAAGTTATGAACTGATGATAATGAGAATTGCAAATGAGACAAATACTCACAAAGGTTCAAGCTGTCCATTATCTCTTACACAAATGGAGTCTTAAATAAAAGTTTGGTTGGAGCTTGCTCATCTAAATTGCCAATCAACCTGCAGGCTACAGAGTATATAAGCCATTGCTTACCTCTTTCTACTGACTGTCTTTCCGGCATCCTTCCACCTCCCTATCTGCAACATCAATCTTCTAAGTGTTCCTGCTCTATAGCCTCTTCCTCAAGCCCCACCATTGCAAACAGTAAGAGACATAAGTTTATACTTTATCTCTCAAATATTCTACAGATAGCCAAACTTGTGAATTTATTTATATTCTTTGATATCTCATTGAAAATTTTAAAAGAGGAAACAGCATGTCCAATCATGGGCACACACCTTTGCTTCCTCTTTTCAAAGTAAATATTGTGCTTAAAGGTTTCCCTAGAATGGTCAAACTTTCTTGGGAATTTTGAGAAAGACTGATGCAACTTTTGCAGCTTATAATATTTATGAAGATCCTTTGTAAAACAAAAATAGAAATAGAAGAATGTTTACAATGACACATCCAATCTTTCTTTATTTTTACTACTTTCCACTTTTTAAAATAATAATAAGTCATCAAAACTACATAACACAAATGTGTAATCATGCAATGACCCAAAGCTGCTAAACAACTGAAAACTATCATTCCATTGTGATTTTGTAAAGAAATACATTCAGGCACAATTGATGTTTGTCAACAACTCTAATTTCAATCATGTCCAGTAGCATAAGCCTTTAAATCATGGTTTTCAACATCATGAGAAACATAAATTCAGTGAGCTGTGTACAAACCTATGTCTGATCTTGTATTTTTAAATGTACAAAAATCCTTAAAGTAAGCAACAGTAAAAGCAAATTATACTTCTTGCATGCTGTCACACATTTATTGAGTTTGAATCTTGCAATATGTCTAGTAGTCCTTTAACTTTACATATTATCCATTTAATTTAGAATCAGAAAAGAACAAAAAAAAGTTTATTATTGTAACAGATGTAGTGGTAGCAGATAACTGGTAATTAAGATACACTTTAAAGTGTCATGAGACAAGGTTTAAGATTTATAGCTAAACTAAGGAGTGTGAGAATGATGGATGGGAGATCAGCAGTCTTGCCAGTGTTTTTTTGGGCCTCGCTGTGTTTAAAAATTACCCATCAAGCAAATCTGAGGGCAGCTGCTGATGGAAAACTAGGAAGAGGTGGACATGCCTGCTATAGTAAACATTTAGCATCACTCCTGCACATGTATTCCTGGGCTCAGAACAAACTCCTGGACATCAGTATCAGATGTCTGACTTTAACCTTTAGGAAGGTGTTGGTGCAGCTATCATTATGAGTACTCTCCATAGACATAGGTTCGTTTTTTCTAACCTAAATAGTGGTCACTGTTGCTGCGATACTTAGTGTGGAAGAGCTATAAATAAGACAAAGCTCATACTTGTACATTAGCGAATGCATTTTTGAATTATTTTTATTTTTTTATTTTTTATGTTATCACTATCGTTTATATTCTTGGAGTGCATATTTAGAGATTTTGAGGGAGGGCCGCTCGTCACAGGCAAACATTAAAAAAATAAATCTAGTTTAAAGTTTCTAGTATTCTACTTTTGATGAAACACCAGGCGACCCCCACAAGTTACATTATTTTGGCCTTAGGGGGGGTCCAGAACCACAGAACCTCTGTTTCCAAACAAGATGCCCAAAAACCCCTCTCCCCATTTTCCATTGGTTGGACCAAAACATTTTCCCACCCTTCATTTATGCAATAACAGCCTAATGTTTGCAATGGAGAATTTGAAATGTACACTATTTTGAGCCTTTCATCTATGAATTTGGATTTTTTTCATTCTACACCTTATAAAAATTACAATAAAGCAATAATAATATAGGGGGATACATTGATCACTTTGAGTTTACAAACAGGTTAAAACATGCAACATACATTTCTTATGGACATGCTCAGAAGATTTTATGCTATACTAGAACCCAGGTCTGTGATTAATTTTGTTCCTTCATCTCGGGGACCAAGTAGTAAAATACATTTCTGCCAGCTCCCCTTTTACTTTATATCATGTCCACATCTAGTGAGAGAGAGAGAGACCAAGAGAGACCGAGAGAGAGAGATTGCATCTGTCTGACAACTTGGTAATTGTCTTGCTCTCTAAATAAAATTTTTATGGATATCCAGACCTCTGTCCTATGTTTATTCACCAGTCAAAACAGATTTAGGTTATTACTGGAAGGAAATTCACCAGAGACTAATTGATACAGTCGTAGCACTTTACAATAAGATATAACATTAGCTAGTTAAGGAATGGTTAACATGAACTAACAATGAACTATATTGTACCGCATTTATTAATCTTGGTTAATGCTTATTGTGGCAGGGCGGAGGGCGGGGCCGAGTCGTGATCCTACACACCCGGTCCCGTATTAGGCTAATTAAGCATCCAAGGGATAAAGGTTGACTGCAGGGGATCGTGCGGGAGAGAGAGATCCCTCTGAGGCTTAATTAGCCTAATACGGGACCGGGTGTGTAGGATCCCGACCCGGCCCCGCCCTCCGCCCTGCCACACTTATTTATACAACTGTTAGTGTAAAAATATATATATGTATATGTAAACATAAATAAAATATGACCTAACAAACTATAAAAAATAGCATTTTGATAAATTTACATTAACTAAGATTAATCCATGGTGTAAAGTGTTACCGATACAGTTACATTTTTTAAATTTTAATACATTTGTGTATTTTAAATGTAAAAATGTAAAACATTAACATATAATAAACCTGTGTTTCAAGATTATAATCTCAAAGCATTAACTCGCAGCTTTTTCTTATCTCACCACCAGCATGCTGAGCTGTTTACATATAAAATACATATTATTGGGAATTCTTAATGCTTTCAGTGATGAAATGCAATACTTTGTATTCTGCTGAGATTAGGTTCAGGTGTTTGAATAGGTAGAGTGAAAATCTGTCACCCACTATAGTGGTCCCCAGCAGATACATTTCCATTTCTCCTGTCTCCTCTTTTCACGACCTTGAAATTTGATGGAAAAAATAATCAAAACAAGATCAAACTCTATGAAATTTAACATAACTCGGGCTCTCGCCCTATTCAGAGTTCACAGCTCCGTTATGAATAGAGAGGCGCATCAGATAAATTTAGAAAATATTAACTTCATTAGGTGTAGATAAAAGGGTGGATTTTGAAGCATGTCACTCAGCTCACTTAGCCCATCAGGTGAATCAATCATTTAACTTGTCCTTTATTTCTCTTTTAAATACATAAATAAATTTCAAGGTTGGTGTTTATGTTATCAGTGATGGCAATGGTGTCATTGCAGCCACTTCAGACAACACAGGACACAGGCAGAATCAGGGCTAAGCAGAAGGAAATTAATTTGTCATTGCGATTGCAAATGCAAAATCAAAAGGAACCTTTACAAAATGAAAAATTCTAATTATGTTTGTGCTAAATGCAAATGGAAAGCAACAGGCAATTTATTCAGATGCCCATTATTTGACACCCAATAGTTCAGCACTATTGCAATGTTAATAAAATGTGAGTTTGACTGGAAGGGAAGGATACGTTTTCACATTGTTAAGAGAGGAAATAAGCCTCTCTTTTTTCTTTCTATTTTTAAGGACACAAGAACAAAGTTATAAAATCTACAAAAATGTTTATTCTGTTTACATTTATTTTGAGAATTAATTTAATTTCAGTCAAGCTGGATATCACCTGCATGGCATTTCACAAAAATATGTTGTAAGGCAGCAGTAGGTGAGGGAGAAAATATAGACCCCGCTTTTCTGCGACTTAGTCTATTTATATTTATCCATACCTCTTCTTCCATACATTCCCTTGCATCTGTATATAACAGATTTGTATTTGTACATACATATACACAGATATAATGTACAGATTTTGCTGTTTCGGAAGGACATTGGTAATTTAATTCACTAAAGTGGCATTCAACTGATCACAAAGTGTAGTCAGGACATTACTGATGTAAAAAACTACACCATCACTATTTATATATAAGTAATTTTTGATCAAATCTAGACAGGCCCCATTTCCAGAAGCCATCACTCCAAGACTTTATCCTTGAGTAATCATGTTAAATTGCTAATTTGGTACTAGAAAATCACTTGCCATTATATCAAACACTGCTGAAAGCTATTTGGTTTGTTAAATTAAGCTTAACTTTGTCTTTGTGTTTGTTTTTGAGTTGCCACAGTATGCAATAGACTGGCATGTCTTAAGGTCAATATTAGGTCAAAAATGGCAAAAAAGAAACTGCTTTCTCTAGAAACTCATCAGTCAATCATTGTTTTGAGATTTCATACAAAGGTGTAACTACAGGCTTCAAAGACAAAGGACTACTGGCTCTAACAATGACAGAAAGAGATGTGGAAGGCCCATATACAACTAAACAAAAGTCTCTCGTTTTAGAAATAGTCGTCTAAGCTGCTTAAAAGGTACAGTTAAATGAATGAAAACTTCTGACCACTGGAATTGTGATATAGTCAATTAAAAGTGAAACAATCTGTCTGGAAACAATTGTTGGAAAGATTACTTGTGTCATGCACTAAGTAGATGTCCTAAATCAGTGGTTCTCAACCGGTGGGGCACGCCCCTTCTGGACACTCTCCCGCGAGTAGGCTACGATGGAAGGGGAAACAAAAAGAAGACTTGGGAGGCGGCGCCGAAGGAGGCGTAGGCAGGACCGTGGGGGGCCCAGGAGGCGGGGCCGAGGGAGGCCCAGGAGGCGGAGCCGGGAGAGGCGGAGCCAGGAAGGAACTAGGAGGCGTCGGAGGCGAGGCTGAGGGAGGCTGAGGAGGCGGAGCCGGGAGTGGCTCTTGCGGCGGGGCCGTGGGAGGCGGAGCTGCAGGAGGCGGAGCTGTAGGAGGCTCGGGTGGCGGAGCCGTAGGAGGCTCGGGAGGCAGAAGCTCGGGAGGCAGAGCCGCAGGAGGCGGAGCCGTAGGAGGCTCGGCAGGCGGAGCTGTAGGAGGCTGAGCCATAGGAGGCGGAGCCCTAGGAGGCGGAGCTGTGGGAGGCTCAGGAGGCGGAGCTGTAGGAGGCTGAGCCATAGGAGGCGGAGCCCTGGAAGACTCGAGAGGCCCGAGGGGCGGGGCCCTGGTAGGCTCGAGAAGCTTGAGGGGCGGAGCCCTAGAAGACTCACGGGACTTGGGAGGCGGAGCCCTGGGAGGCTCGAGAGACTTGAGAGGCAGAGCACTGGAAGGCTCGAGGGGCTTGAGAGGCGGAGCCCCACGAGGCTCGGGAGGAGGAGCTCTGGAAGACTCGAGAGACTTGAGAGATGGAGCCCTGGGAGGCTCGGGAGGAGGAGCCCTGGAAGACTCGAGAGACTTGAGAGGCGGAGCCCTAGGAGGCTCGGGAGGAGGAGCCCTGGAAGACTCAAGAGACTTGAGAGACGGAGCCCTGGAAGGCTCGGGAGGAGGAGCCCTGGAAGACTCGAGAGACTTGAGAGGCGGAGCCCTAGGAGGCTCGTGAGGCGGAGCTCTGGAAAACTCGGGAAGCTCGGAAGGCAGAGTACTAGGAAGCTCGGAAGGCGGAGCTCTGGAAAGCTCGGAAGGCTCGAAAGGCAGAGTACTAGGAAGCTCGGAAGGCGGAGCTCTGGAAAGCTCGGAAGGCAGAGTACTAGGAAGCTCGGAAGGCAGGGCACTGGGAAGCTCGGAAGGCAGGGCACTGGGAAGCTTGGAAGGCGGAGCTCTGGGAAGCTCGGAAGGCGGAGCACTAGGAAGCTCGGAAGGCGGAGCACTGGGAAGCTCGGAAGGCGGAGCCCTGGGAAGCTCGAGAGGAGCTGACTCTTGGACGAGCGCGACCACTGGCGCTGGCCTTTGGACGGTCGTGGCTACTGGCGCTGGCTCTTGGACAGTCGTGGCTACTGGCGCTGGCTCTTGGACGGTCCTGGCTACTGGCGCTGGCTCAGGGACGGTCGAGGCTACAGGCGCTGGCTCAGGGATGGTCGAGGCTACAGGCGCTGGCTCAGGGACGGTCGAGGCTACAGGCGCCGGCTCACTGACCTCTGAGGCGACAGGCACTGGCTCACTGACCTCTAAGGCGACAGGCTCTGGCTGGGTTACCGTGGTATGAGCCGGCTTGGGTTCGCTGGGCGCAGAGGGCAGAGCCAAGAGGGGTTTAGGGCACGGGGCTGCGGCAGGCGGAGGCTGGAGAGCAGAGACCTTTCCCCTTCTCCTCTTCCTCCGGGCTGATGCGACTGGCGAAGCTGGGACGCTGTTCCTGGTCAGCGTGGCTTCAGGTTCGCTGGCCATGGCTGGCAAGGGCTCCGGCTCGCTCACCGTGACATGCGTGGGCTCTGGCTCGCAGACCGGGGCAGGCGTGGGCTCTGGCTCGCAGACCGGGGCAGGCGTAACAGGGAGAGCCTGGGACGGCTGAAGAGACTCCACAGTAGGTGGGGAGGTAGGGTCCTTCCCAGCATGGCCCACGGTGAACGGGGAGCCGCACAACAATAAGGTCAACTCCAGGAAGTCGCGGAGAGTCCAGCCGCGTGATGCCGGCGGCAGCCGCTCCTTCAGCCAGCCACTCAGATTTTCCCTGAAGAAGACCACAAGGGAGGTGTCCGGGAAGTCCGCAACAGCCGCAAGACCAAGGAAGTCGCGGACGTGGGCCTCGGACGGTCCTCTTGCCTCAGGCAGAGCAGGTGGTATCTGGCACGTAAAACCGCTGGATCCATGGTGGTCAGTCGTTCTGTCACGAATGTAAGGCAATGAAGGCAGACGAAGGTTGAGGATCCAAATGCAGCTTACTTTATTGTGAACAAAAACAAAAAGGAAAACCCTCAGTGGGGAAATAAACATAAATAGAGAACTCGGCCAGGGAACACAGACCAGGGTAACAACATTCACAAACATTCAACGACTGACAGAGACTGAACAAACAGACAGGGTTTAAATACAAAAACATGGGACAAAGGGGCCAATGAACAAACAGAACACAAACTAGATGACAAGGTGATTAACAGAAACCAAAGGCAAATTAACAAGGGCAGGTGAAAACAATGACAGAGAACACAAACGCTAACAAGGAGACTATGGAGTTAAACAAGGGACAAAAGTGAAAACTAAGGAGTGCAAAAGTGACAAAAATGGCAAACAAAAGGGCAACAGTGAAACAAGACAAGGTATACATAACAATACATAACTCCTGAATAAAAATTAAAATGTGTTTGGACTGATTTAAAAAAAAAGTTTTGAACAAATTTGATTGGTTTGTCGATAGTGAGCGCAAATGCAGGTGATAAGCATCAGCGGTTTCATTAAGCGAGTCATTGAGTCGTTCATTCAAACGATTCGTTCAAACGGCCAATTCATCAAGAATGAGACAGATGTTTGTGAATGGGTCATTGAATCTTTGACTCAACCGATTCGTTCACAACACTGAATCATTCAAAACACGATTGAGTATTGCTGTGAGATGCGCTATGCTAAATAAATAACAATACATTGTTGTAACAGCAATATCTCCAAGTTTTGTTTTTCACTGTAAAAATGTCATGATTTGCCAACGCAAAGAGAGTGCCGCCACCTTTTCCCCCACTTCAAGCACTGATTATAACACAAACAAATCATCCTTCTGGCGGCTTTTTTTTTTTTTGTCAAAAGCGACAAATCCAGCGACTTTTACTGGTGTTTTTGGAGACTTTTGTGGTGTTTGGAGACTCGAAAGCACGAATCACTCTGCAGTTAGTCCTACTGTGCTCAACGAACAGCGGGTGCTGCCGTGAGCCCCTCTCCCGTCCACAAGGGCGCCGTAAAGGGGTGGAAGGTTAGGACGATTCTAAGGGCCCAGGCTGATTTAGGGCCCAGAAGAGCAGACCCCCTTTTTCTTTTCTTATTTCTTTTCTCTTTTTTATACATACATTAAATGTGCTAGGGCCCCTCATTCACTAAATGTGTATTTTGTCCGTTTTGACCATAGATTTAATATTTAAAAAACAAATAATTTATTTACTGTTTCAGTCACACCCCTCCCCCTCACAATGGTTCATTCCACCTGCGCTGTCCGAGCTACGATTGCTAGTGTAGCGTCTCTTGCTTATTGCACTTGCTATGATGCAGTGCAGACAATGACACGCAGGCATGTCACATCAAATGTCAAGGCATCAAAAACGGAAAGCAAAGAAGGAAAGAGAAGACAGAGAACGGCGAAGTCGACAGTATGTCACACAGTTTTTCAAAAAGAAAGGTAGCTTGCCCTATTCCTGTATTCCAAAACTTTCAGAGTTACTTATTTTTGTTGCTACATGACCTGCTTTTATCTAGCTAGCTTAGTAAAATAATTACTGAATTATGATTTATACCCAACAATAATAACATCTCTGCTGTCTCCAGGGTTAATATGTCTTGTAGACACAGATTCAGCAGCTGCTGCACACCCACGTCCTCCTTCCCCCACGTCCCCCGTCCCCGTCTCAGCCGAACAAGATGAGCCTGAGCGCGAAACTTCACGAAGATTGAAGCCTCTAAACACGTCTTATCTACTGTGTTCGCCACATGATGATAACTTTACAAAACAAAAAGTAATCTACACGCTTCAAAAATTACAAAATCAGTTTGCCGTGTGTGTGTGTCGTGTGTTCTGTGAAGTGACAGTGCTGCTGCTGTCAAACTTGACGTTTCTTAATGTGAATAAAATGCCCCAGAAAAAATTATATAAAACTGAATAAAACGTGTCTGTAGTAACCATTGGCTGTAAGGAGTTTACAAAATAGATATTTTAATATTTTATATTAAGAAAACTAAATAGGAATGTGCTAAGTATCTTTTTTAAAGTATACTGGGCATGTTTATTGGGTTAAATTTTATCTGTAAAAAATTTAGGGGGCCCAGAAATTTTGGTTTCCATAGGGCCCAGAATTTCTGGCGGCACCCTTGCCCGTCCAAAAGCACTCACAGGCGGTCAGTCTCTCAGTAGCCTCGCGCAGCAGTCAGAGCAGAGAGGAGACACACACCCCTCCGCGTCCAGGCTGGAAATGAATCGTGCATGCGCATGGCCGCCGCCGTTCCTGCCCTGGCTTACAGAGCGGGGTATAAATGTAAATGTTCACTCACTCTCACACAAAAATAAATCACTGCATTTAAATTGACTCACGACATAGCTTTCCATTCACTCTAGTCTAGTCTCTTGCCAAGTTCGCTCGTGCCAGCTCTCGCTAGTCTTATCAATCTCGATTTACATAGGCCTTTACTACAAAACCCCAACAGTCTTTTTTAAGACTAAACCCACAAACATTCTTTTTTAAGATTAGATCAAATCTCAGCCCTAGCCAGTATTTTTTTTTAACTGCTAGGCAGTAGCTACACTTAGCTAAAACTACCCACACGACATGCATGGTCCATAGCGAAGCACTAGCTGCTAAAAAAACCTGAACCAATCCATGAAAATAATAAATCTCATCAAATCACGGCCGCTAAACTCTCGCTTGTTTGGGGTCCTCTGCCAGGAGATGGGGTCAGGGCACGAACAGCTGCTTCTGCACACTGAAGTTCGCTGGCTCTCCAGGGGGCAGGTGTTACAGCGGTTGTATGAGCTGCGAGAGGAGGTGAAGTGGTTTTTGACAGAAATCAAATCAGATCTGGCGAAGCATCTGGATGACACTATGTGGCTTGCGTCTCTGTCTTATTTGGTCGATATATTTGATCGCTTGAATGGCCTCAACCTGTCTTTGCAAGGCCGCGAAACTCATATTTTGCTCCTTGCAGACAAAGTGCACACCTTCACACAAAAACTAGACCTCTGGCATGGCCGCATCAGTCGAGGGAACTGCGAAATGTTCCCCAGCCTTGCAGACTTTATCACTGATGCAGGCACGTCACACGATTTCTCCTCCCTATTTCAATCAGCGTCTGAGCACCTGTCAGCATTGAGAAAACAATTTGTGACGTACTTTAAAGAGGATTATTGCTCTTTTGCGTGGGTTCGAGATCCGCTTGTGTGCACAGCAAACGAGCTATCAATTGATATGCAGGAACAGCTTATTGAGCTGAAGAGTGACAGTAGACTGAAGGAACTCTTTAGCTCCTGCCCTCTTTCGTCATTCTGGGCAGCATTGATGCAGGAATACCCTGAACTCTGTGACGTCGCCTTGAAGATTCTCCTTCCTTTCGCGTCGACATATTTGTGTGAGGCAGGATTCTCAAAAATGACTGCACTCAAAACGAAATACCGCAATCGTGCACAAATCGAGGATGATTTGAGGCTATGTTTATCAAACATTGAGCCAAGAATTGAGGATCTTTGCAAGGCAAAGCAGGCTCAGGTCTCACATTAACATCACCTACCAGCAAGCTTCTGTAAAAATGCAGATGATGCCTACTATTAGGCCTAGTAATAATAACAATAATAAAGCATAAATTAATATCAGAGGTCTGGTGCCAATTCCCAATTATAGCAATAGCCTAGTAATGATAATAGGCCTACTACTACTCATAATAATAATAATAATGCCTGCAAGCTCACATTAGAAGTCTGGTGCTACTGCCAATTATAATAATAATAATAATAATAATAATAATAATAATAACAACAATAAAGCATGGGGCGGGGCTGGGGGCACTGGGGCCCCAACTGCAATGAACCAGCTTTGGGGGGGCCCAGCTTGCAAAAGGTTGAGAACCCCTGTCCTAAATGACTTGCCAAAACTATAGTTTAAAATCTGTGGAGTGGTTAAAAATGTGGATTTAATAACTAAGTGTAAAGTGAAATGTATTATTATCTCTGTCTTGTTTATGTATTGTTTGTGCACTGTAAGCTTCTGTCACCAAGATAATTCCTTGTATATGTAGGCATACTTGGCAATAAAGCTCATTCTGATTCTGATTCTGATTCTGACATTCAGTTCTGCAGATGTCTGTCTCTATCTTGTTAGTTTCCCATATAACAAATCCATAGAAAATATGTCACTCATTCTGCAGGGGAGGAGAAAAACTATTTAAGAAATGTTTGCCAGATAAACTTGCAAATCTAGCAGCTGCAAGTCAGCAGTGTGAAACTTTGTGAGTATTGACCATCCGCTTGGCCTTGATGTTAGCAAGTATGAGTGGCCTTTCTGGAGTACCCTACAGTCTCATGATCCCAATTTGGCTAGCATGGAGTCACATGCCAAACATCTGTGACGATGGCCCTGCTCCACTCAACTAATAACACAGCAGCAGTTCTAGATACTTCTCTCCACTTATAAGAGTGAGAAAAGTGTACAGGTTCTTCTGTATGTGGAATTGTGAAAGCTTTTTAAAAAAATAAATTAACTTAGTCATATGCAATCAGACTTTCAACTTTTCCAACTGTTATGCTTGATTATCTTTTGACCTGTACTCAATTTTTGAAACTTTCCTCAAACAATTTTTTCCCTATGTAATTGTAGCTATTGCACCATCTTGTGAATAAATAAAGTGCTGCATGTCTTACTTACACACACTTTAGGCTGAGCACTTCCGAAACACTGTATGCAACAACTATCTAGAGCTTGTTTTGCTTTCTGATTCCAAGGGCAATCAAAGCACAACAGGGTACTTAATTCACAATTTTTTTATCCCACAGATTTAATTAGGATATGGTGTAGTGCTGATAGCATATGAGGAAATTATTATCAACAAAATGTTATATGCTTTTTGTATATATATTATATCTCAGCTATCACAGGTATCATAGAACCACACAGTGAATTCTAAATTCAAAAGAGAAGATTGAAAGCAGGGGAAATAGGCTTAAGTTAAAAAGAATGACACCTTAATTAAAACCAAAGGAAAGAAACTGTGCCACAAAATTAAGGTGACAGGGTTTGTTGCAGCAGCCAGAGCATCTTATTAACAGACACGGTCACCAAATACTGAGTGCCAAAGTGCAAACAAGAAGAAAAGGGGACAAACTAGTCCAGAAGCTTACAACAGTCCAGATGGTGACTCAAAAAGGAATTCTTAGCTAAAGTGTGTAATTTTTGGAACATTTAAATGCTTAATCCTGTCCCAATTTAATGTGCGGAGACAAAAGTGTAAACTCTGTGGCACCATCAAAACATTTCTCTGTTTGTTTGAGCATCCCAACGAGCCAGACATAGCAATATTAGCTCAACTAATGGAATGAGTTTTTAATGCCTTTACAATGCATTATAAATATGGGCTTCATAGAAATTGTTACCAAATATTCTTCTGATCTGCAGATGAAAGAAAGTCATACACATCTGGGATGGCATGAGGGTGAGAAAATGATGAGAGTATTTAAGTGTGTTTTACCTATTCCTTTAAATATTCTTAGCCTGTAATATTTGAACGGTGCTAAGACATCAAAATATTTTAAATCAGTAACTCCTTTTGTTTAGAGCAAAATAATTTCTTGATTTTTAAATTGATAATCTTGAGATTATCGATATGAGCCTTTTAATGGGATGGCTCTAAGGTGGGATGGCTTCTGTGGGTTTTTTTTTCACTCTCTCTGGAGGCCTGAGCAAGAGTGCTGAGGAAGACAGTGACAGTTTGAGATTAAGCCATGGTGACATCCCACCTTGAAGCAGAGAGCAAGAGTCAAGCAAGGAGAGCACACAACACTTCTTCACATTTAAATCCTGTGTATAGTGGGCATATCTGCCCGCTGTGGACCATAAAACACAGACATTTACATGAAATCATCAAGAATGAGAAAACATGGGGAATGCTTCATGAAAGGTTTATGCACTGATGTTTAAAATGTGTCATGCATTTTGTCATACATGTTCTACCTTCAAAACTATTTAGGATCAATCAACAGCACCTCTGGCATGGTATCGATTCATTTAGACAGTAATATCAGCACATTCCCAAGTTTGCTAAAATCTTCTTTACAGTAATAAACTTACAATATATATATATATATATATATATATATATATATATATATATATATATATATATATATATATATATATATATATATAGGGGCAAGGCAACATATGATTAGTTTGATAAACTCAGTAACTAACCTTGTTTGTGGAAAGATATTTCCAGACTTTCAGCTCCTGTGATGACCATGTAAAAACGCCAAACCACACAGGAACTTAACATGTTGCTACCTAATGTTCTGGTATCCTGAAATTGACCCCATTCTGCTGATTTACTGATAAGTAGTCTCCCATTCAACATTATTGAATTAACCTTTTTGCATGTACAATCAAACCGGTGTGATTACACTAGGCTGGGCTCAAACGCGCATGATCAAACCGGTGTGATCTGAATGTGATCTGTTTACCAGCTAAATCAGTTGTCATAATCACTGAAGCAGTTGTCATAATGAACCAGCTCCTCAAATAGTCTTTTAAACATCACAACATCTTTATTTTTATATGTTTCAAACTTCAAAACAGTCACTAAATAAAAGTATAAAGCTGTTACCATCGGGGCGTACTGTTTAGATGCAGTGCTGGGGCCATGTTTTCTGACAACAAATAATATACATACTAGTCAGTCCACTCAAGCTTATCCATTCATCAGTCACTCATTCTAAAATCTTCAGAGACAGGGCTAGGTTTTTAGAAACTTCTATGCTCCTCCTTTGTATGCTTCTATGATGATACAAACTCAGAATCCCATCTTGCACAGCAACAAAAATATGGCAGTGCGCATAGCCGGCAAGTGCATTCGCGATTGCATCTTATATATCATAATCAATCATTATAAACATCTAAAAAACACATTATATGTTTGATAATATATCATCTGACTTTTAGTGCACCCACTGTGATATAATCTGTCCTCCAGTGCAACTGCTGTGAAGTGTAAGGTAAGATTTAATTAAAGTGCACATTAAAGAACTCATGCTGGGAGATCCGTCAGTACAGGAGAAACTCACATGTGAAAAGGTGCAATCAAATGTGTTTACCTTTTACTGTGGTGCTACTGATAGAGCATTGTGTGAGCAGCCTATGAGACATGGGATCAGGTCCTGTGGGATCCAGAAAGTAATTGTGTTCACATGAACATTGAGTGTGATTCGTAGGTTGCATTTTCCCTCTAAAATTAAATTTTTACATCACTGATGATTTTGTTTAGGGTTGTGGTTTGGGTTTGTTGTAGGGTTAATGAAATATATATTCCTGTTTACTGTAATACATAATTTACAACTAAAAATTGCTTGTTTTTGGACCCCCATTTAATACAGAAACTGGTGCTCAGTCATGCCCATACTTTGATTAAGACTTCAAGATTCGGCCACTGGGGGCAGTAGTTCCAATTTTTGCCAATTAAACAGTGAGATCAGTCTGGTACTTTTCACATGAGTCTGTGCATGCAAGGATACTAGAAAGAGAAAAATCACCAACAGGACTTATGTCTGTAATGCATAAGAAGAACAGTACATTCATCTGTAACAGTAGTCACACTATTACAATGACAATTAAGACAAGCATATCAGGCTTAAGACAAAGAGTGAATGTGTATATATTGTAAAATAATTTAATTAATGTGGTTACCTGGCAAGCTTTTGAAGTAGTCTTTTAGAAAATTATTTTGAAATTGTCTTAGAAAATGATCTATAAAGTATAAAGTAGAGCATTATCACCCTCAGATTAGAACTAGAACACTGTAAGACTAGTAAAGGTGCAGTATCATAAAAGTAGTCCATACGACTTGTGGTTACAATTGTGTTTTTAGGTTGTGGCAAAGACAGTGTCATTTAAAGTCTTTATTCAGAAAATAATTACATTTAGCACCTTTACTATTTTCAAGGTCCTAGGAGGACCATTATTTTTGTGACCTCAACATCCATGATTTTTCCTATGAGCCACAATGGCAAAATGAAAAGTGTAAAGCTTTGATGTTATATTGAAAGTATTTTTCCATTATATTTTTATCACTCTCTCATGCTCCCTTAGACTTTGAAACATTTGACTTAGAGTCTTCTGTCCTGTGATTACTTGATGTATTTTTCATTGTATTGTTCCACTTATGAACAGTCACAATAGAGGGACTCTATTTACCAGTGAGGGTCATACTTTTTTACTGATACATCCTGTCTGAGTGTCAGATCTGCGAGCGTCTCCATCTCAGCTTAATGTAGGGTGATAAAGAACTCTGATAATCCTCTGTGTACAAGTGTAAGATGGTGTGATTTCTCTGCATGTTATGCATGATGAATAAGCTACTTAAGAAAAGATACTGTAAGTTAGTTGTTTAATTAAATTTAGAATTGATACAATAAATGTAATGTGTTTGATACTCTGCCAAAGAGACACCACAGATACAGAGTTGAGCGGCTGCCCACGAGAGCTGAACTAATGGAGCGTAGCATTGTGCGGCACTTACTTTCCAACTAAACAGTTTAGTCTGACTGTTTAAATGTTTCCAGCATTTACTCTAAAGATTTTAGAGTAAAGTCTGTTTAAAACAACTCCCTTAAATTAAACATGTTATATTAATCATACACATACTGAATAAATGGTTTACTGATTGAGATGGGAATGTTAGATATGATATAGCTGCATAACTTGAAAAGTCCCCCCTCATCATGGTATGCAAGAATAGCGTTCGGTTCTGTGACTGGAATTGTGCATCATTTCAGGTATGTCATTGCCTGCCAAATTCAAGCATTGCGGGTAAATAACTGTACAATTGCGCAGTCAGCTCAAGGTGCTTTTTGTGTTACATTTGACACTGATAGTTGCATGGTGTTTTTTGCTGAAAAAACATCATGCAACAATGTAAAAACAGGTGTCTACCTTGCAAGCAAATTTGATTGAAAATTACTGCGTGTAAATGTGGAAAACTATTTGGTGCTGCTGAATGTTTGACACCTGTCATCAAAGCTTATGAACTTATACCATCATAATCAAAACTCCCTATGCATCTAACCTTAAATACAAATGGCGTTTTAAAAAAGACTAAACTAAAATCGTGGATGACTGACATGTGCGAGTCTGTTAAAACAGTGAAGTATTTGAATTGCAATGACTAAGCTACATCACCTACTAGCAGTGTGCTGGGCTGGCGAAAAAAGATACATGTGTGATGCACGACGAATGAATCAATGCATTTTTTTTGTTTTACCGCAAATGATAGGGTTATTTCATTGTATATTTTTCTGACCTTTATGACAACCATTTTGTTGTTTCTACACTAGAGGGCACACAAAATACTTTTTGCCAGTGAGAAATACATGAACTGGGTTTGAACGTTATTATAGACTGTGATGAAATTGAAAGAATGGTAAATCTCAGAATGTTATTCACGTACCCCCATTGTCACCTCACGTACCCCCACACTAAATAATGACAATTCTCTCATTATTTACTCACCCTCATGATTTAGGTGTGTATGACTTTCTTTCTTAACCAGAACACATTTGAAGAAAAATAGAAAATATTTTAGCTCAGTAGGTCCTTAAAATGCAAGTGAATGGAGATTTCTCTTTTGAAGCTCCAAAGATCACAGACAGTCAGCATAAACATCATCCATATGACACCAGCTGTTAAATTAATGTCTTCTAAATCAACACAATCATATTTGGCATGAAAAATATAAATATTTAAGTACTTTTTTAAACTCAAAATAATGCTTCTAGTCAGGAGTGGTACGTGCTTGTGATGTGTCAGTAACACTTTGGTGGCTTAATACATGACATATTCCACATGTCTTGTAACATGAATTTCTGGATAGAAAAAAAAGGTTAGAGTAATTGAGTAAATGACCTGTGTAACTGATTGTGGACACCCAAACATTGACCCCCCTCACAATTCTAACAGCACTGTGGAAGCAGTGGAGTCATTCAGGTTCCTGGGCTCTACCATCTCACAGGACCTGAAGTGGGAGACCTACATTGACTCCACTGTGAAAAAGGCACAGCAGAGGTTGTACTTCCTTCGCCAGTTGACAAAGTTCAACCTGCCACAGGCACTGCTGATACAGTCCTACTCAGCAGTCATTGAGTCTGTCCTCTGCACTTCAATAGCTGTCTGGTTTGGTGCATCTATGAAATTGGATATCAGAAGACTACAAAGGACAGTTCGGACTGCTGAGAGGATTATTGGTTGCCCCCTGCCCTCTCTTCAAGAACTGTACACTTCCAGAGTGAGGGAAAGGGCTGGTAAAATCACTCTGGGCCCCACACACCCAGCCCTCTACCTTTTTTAACTGTTGCCTTCTGGCCGATGCTTCAGAGCTCTGAGCACCAGAAATTTCAGGCAAAGGAACAGTTTTTCCCCTCAGGCTATCCATCTCATGAACAGTTAAAACTGCCCCATTGAGCAATAATTACGTGCAATATAAAGCTTAGTCTCTTTATATTTATCCAACACATCCAACTTCTTCTGCCATTTTATTCTCTTGCATTGTATATAACAGATTTGTATTTAAATTTGCACTACGTATGTGTATGTGTATATGATACAGAAAAAGCTCAAATGTGTTTTCCCCAATACCCATCAGGCATGCCTCTTGGATAAAACAAGATGTTTGATTCAACATCCCATCAATTAAAGCACCACATCTGACCATACAACACAATTTTTAGGATATTTTACACTCTCAACAACCCTGATTCTAAAAATGTATATGATCCTTATATCAAATCCTTAAAACACGAGTGCTGAATTTAAACCCACTTTTATTCACAGATACTTTAGGCCAACTCACATACAGCATGTTAAGAAACTGAAGTTCTCGTGTAGCTTCCCTGGATAATTTAAGAACAACGAGCTGTGGAATCCATCTGGCTGCCATAAATGAGAGGCTTTTGGTTGTGCTTCATTTTGGTGTGGAAATTCAGTGCAGCAAGGAAGAGCAAGTAATAGGAGAAAAACAAAGTAATTTGGATGGGAAAATACTGTCTGAGGACAGCTAATGGCCAGATATTAAGCTCAATTAAGTAAGTCTTAGTGGAAAGGAAAGATTTATGCAAATGCTTTTCAGTCAGTCTTTTAAAGGGGTTGCTGCTGAAAGCTCGCATTTTAGTAGTTTTTCTACTAACATTTTCAAAGGTAAGCAAATATTGTATTTGCAAGAATAAAATTATTCTCTCCTCCTCCAGGCTGCTAAATTACTGTAATTTCTAATTCATTAAATTCAGGTTAACTTTTGCTGATGATGTTGCAATGGAATAGAAATATTTATCCAAAAAGGGCGTTCTATATTTTTCCCCAGGTGTAACACTGAAATGTACAGATTTTTGATGGCATATTAACATATGGAGAGAAGAAATGCTTTTCAATCTAATATACATACAGATACAGATACAGAACCAGTGTTAGATCCAGATCTATTTGCTGTAGCTCAACTGGTAGAGCATGGCGCTAGTAGCACCAAGGTCATGGTTTTAACTCTCCTTGAGCATACACTGTACATACTGATAAAATGTGTATGTTTTCAGTGCACTGTTATTTGATTTGGATAATATCATTGTCAAATATGTAAATGTAGATGCACTTTAGATAAAAAGATTTAGATAAAAATTTAAATGCCCATAATTTATCAAACAGAGACAGCTGTGCACTGGGGGTTTTAGGAGCAAACTACAGCTGGGTGGCTGTTTCTGGGAACAGGCAAAAGTTGACTGTTTACCTTTGCTGACTTTGGGCGAGATGTTACCAGAGAAAATGGTCCATCAATCAGTGGTGCTCTGGGCACTGGGCTCTAAAGCAGTGAAATGAGGCAGAAGAGACTGTGCCAGAAGCCGTTTCCACTGCTGCATGATGGGAAAGCTTCCATTGCCCTCCTAAAACATCATTTGAGAACACAAAGCTCACTCTCCCCTGAAAGTTGAAGTTTTAAAGCAAAACTGTGGGATAACAGCATAAGCAATTCATCTTCAGGAGACATTAGTACAAAAGTGCTGCATTACAAAGTTTCAATTGCATCAGAAAAATACTATCCAAGACAGAAATTAGAGGACAACAAGAAAAAATATGTTTGTTTTTTGTTTTTGTATTTATTATTTGTTTTATTATTTGTTGTCTTCAACCATATATTCACAATATAACACAGCTCCTCAAACCTTATTGCTTAAATATGCCTATGTGTTTATATATTGTCTGTCTGTATGTAGTCTGATTGAATTAAATTATGTTTATATCTGTGTTCTTTTATCCAGTTTTACCACCGTCTGCTTGTAAAATCAGTGTCTGTCACCAGCTTTAACTGCAGCTGTATGAGGAACTGTGTCCACAGCTGCAGCTGGCAATTACTGCAGGCACATACCGCTCAGAGAGGCTCGCTTTGATTCGGCACAGAGCCAGCTGAGATCAGACTCCACACGCAGGATGCTGAATGAACAGTCATGTGTTACATGCAAGTGTGGCCCCTTAATGTCACTCCTCATCAGAACAAGCACTGCCATCACAGAAATGTGGCTGATTTATAACAATGATTTTTAAAGTCAATCACCCTGCTGAAAAGACCATCTTAGACCAGTATGAATTTCTAAGATATTCCAGGCTGCTTATGCTGGTCTAGCAGGATAATAACCATAGCCATGCTGTTCATGCTAAAGGTTGGAACCAAAAACGTTCTGGTCAGAAAATGTCAGAACAAATGGGTTTCCAGGTCCCCAGGACTAAAGTTAAAAGCTCTATCATCTCTAGAACTTTCTTTGACAGTGGTTGATTTTATTGCTTGTTGTTGTTCTGTATTCTGAGGCATTGGAAACCCATTTAGAGTTCTTGTTATTACTGTGTCAACTATCTGTCCTTTTTGTTGATCTATTCCCTCCTGGCATTTATTTGTCAGTGTTTTTGTCTTTGATTCTTGAAAATTTCATTACAGGACTCTGAATAATATTCTTTTTGTCACTTTTACTTGAAGGGAGAAAAGAACTATAAACATCAAATGGTGTGCTTTTTTTTTCTTCTTTTTTTTATTTGGTGGCTGTGGTTTAGGGAAAGGTTATTATGTCCAGCTTCAAACGTTTATTGATATTGATTGTGTCTACTCTTATCTATTTTACCCATATGGAGCAATTATTTTGATGTGATCAGTTCACTTTGGAGGAGAATTTGTTTTCCTGAGGATGTGGACTATTCGTATTTCTCTTCTTTGAGGAACAAACACATTGCATGTTAATGTAGTATGGACTGTCTCAATCTCTTGTCAAAATGAATATGACAGGATTGAGATAGAAAAAACATTGTTTGCTTTCCCACAGAATACAAATACCCACTGACAGGGATAATGTATTTTATTTCTCCTTTCATTTACTGAAAGCTGGAAAACATTCTTCTAAGTCTTCTGTAAAGATTTGAATGCCTCAAAACTTTGGATGTTTAAAGTGACCTTTTCCCACTTGAATCATAAACACCTTCAAAAGGCATCGCTTTGAGGGATCAAAAGGTTCATCCTTAAGATATTAAACCCTGGATAAACAAAGATTATGTCTCCCAAATGTTCCAGCATATTTGTTGTTTTGGCCTCCCCAATGCCAGACTCTGACATTTTTAATGATTCATGTTTTTTTTTTTTTTTTTTTTTTCATAGGTTTATACAAGATACGGGAAATGCTACACTTTCAATGGAAACAAAACAACCTCCAGGAAGACGAAGCAAGGAGGGATGGGAAACGGGCTGGAGATCATGTTGGACATTCAACAGGATGAATATCTGCCAATCTGGAAGGAGACAAGTGAGTTTTAATGACATACTGAGGTGATTTCCCCCAGTGCATCTATTTTTTTTTTTTATCTGTGGGGGCACTAGTATGTACAATTAAGTAGTTCTTTAAACAAATATAAGGTGTGTAAGTCTGCTGGTAGAGTATTTACTTTGTATGCAAGAGGACTTGTCAATATGTTTAAAAGCTTGGAGTGGCATGAAGGTGGGTAGATGATGAGAGTGAGACTATGTTGAGTTGAAGCAAATGATCTGTAGAAGATGTGATTTAAAGAGTGAATGGGTTACTTCTGCCATAGCATTTTTTTTACTTACATTAATTGTGCAATTTAATTAAGTTCCAAAGTCATCCTATATTTTCTGGTTCTCAGAGGTGTGTCTGCACAATCTGTAGATCAACATTTTCAGTTTCAGTTCAGAATTTCAAATTCCAGTTTTATTAGTTGTTTTTCTCATTTTTATAGAAGGATTTGTGAGGCTTATCTTTGTGTTCTCTGCCCTGTTCTGCTCTCTTACTCTTTTTCTTTCTCATCATTTTATTTATTTATTTTGCAGATGAGACATCTTTAGAGGCAGGAATCCGTGTTCAGATCCACAGTCAGGAAGAACCACCCTACATCCATCAGCTGGGCTTTGGAGTCTCTCCAGGATTCCAGACCTTCGTTTCCTGTCAAGAGCAAAGAGTATGACCATTTCTTTAGATCAGTGCTTCTCAAACTTTAAAGGTCAAGTGTGTCCTGTGAGCAGATCAGACAATCCAAATACCTAGTTACAAGTCACAACAATGTCCCTCCTACACTGCAATAAATAAACAAAAAAGAAAGAAAGAATAAACTTCACTAAATTTAGTTATTTATCATCATCAGTCCCTTTTTAAGATTTATTGAAAGACTCTTTCAGGGTTCACGTATGGTAGAGTAACAAAGTATTTTTAATTTGATAAAGGAATAGTTCACCCAAAAATGTAATTTCTCTCATAATTTACTAACCCTTATGCCACCCCAGACTTTCTTTCATTTGCTGAACTCAAATGAAGATTTTTTGAAAAATTTCTCATCACTTTTGGTCCATACAATGCAAGTGAATAGGTGCCAAATATTTTAAGCTCCAAAAATCACATAAGTCAGCATTAAATTAATCCATGTGACTTCAGCTGTTAAATCAATGTCTTCAGAAGTGATATGAAAGGTGTGGGTGAAAAACAAACATACAAACAAACATTCTCGCCACCGCTCAGTCAATCTCCACTTTAACTTTCACTTTATTCTTCTTGTGTTTTTGGTTATTCTAATTCATCATGCATATCACCCCCTTCTGGGAAGGGAGAAGAATTTCTAGCTCAAAAGGACTTAAATATTGACCAGTTTCTCACCCACACCTGTCATATCAATTCAGAAGATATGGATTAAAACACTGGAGTCGTATGGATAACGTTTATGATGCCTTTATGTGCTTTTTGGAGAAAAGGTCATACACATCTGGGATGGCTTGAGGGTGAGTAAATTATGAGATAATTTCCATTTTTGTGTGAACTATCCTTTTTTGAACATTATAATTTTACTCCACTACATTCAAATGCATAATATCTTAATTTTGACTCATTCCAGAAAACTGCTGTCCCACACAAATGGGGTGCCTGAACATTAGGCCCCTCTCTGCTTAAATTATTAAATACAAGCATATTGAATTGCAACAGTTAAAAAAATATAGAGTCCATAAAAACCATTACTTTTACATTTGATACTTAAGTTTGAAGTCCAAGATGGCCGCCAGTCCAGTCCTTTGTTTGTGTGCTTGCATATGAGCTCTAAATTTTATTTGTTTTTCTGTGTTTTATACTGACAATCCAGCTAAGGATAGTGACTTTTTACATCTACTCAAGAGAGGTGCATAGTGAACTCTCTTCTGGCTTTTTTCAACAATCCAAAAGTGATTATTGCTGCTGGGTTTTAGAAGACCTATGTGAGCTGGTGGAGGCCTGATGTAATTACCTAACCTGCCTGCTGGTCTGCTATTTGTTCATTAGTGACCACATATGGTTGAGTGTAACTGGATATTCCTGGATATTCTACTGTGCTGTGCGCGCCCACCTAGACCCATGCGGCTGACTCAGTGGATTCTGCATTGCTACTCCATGTGCTTTCTCAACAACTCACAATCCTGAAGCCAACTCCTCGCTACAACAAAGCCATCTGAGCATCTCTTACTTTATTCTCTGCGTTTCTTTACGCAGGCATCATGTATGTGTTGGCTTATTTATTCCATAATATGTGTCTCCTTGGTCTTGCTGGACTATAGTGAGTGGATATTCATCATCTCACTCTTTAAGTCTTGATGCAGCATGATCCAGCAGATGGAAGTGACTTCAATAAATCAGATGATTTGTAGAATGAATAGCAACTTTAATTTGTAAAAATTAATCAATTAATAAAAATGAAATAAGGAATACTGAGAATAAATGCGATAATACAGAAAATACAGTTTGATTATAAATATAAAGAAGATATATCCTAAGGATATGCCCAAGGAATAAACCTAACAACACAAAGTCTTGTCTTTATCTAATTAACTATGTAAGTAAATGGTAAAAGTACAGAGATGAGCTGAGATGTGCCCTCAAAGTTGGAGATTAGATGCGGAGAGCTAGAGAGCAGGAGTGGTTAGTTTTAGACAAATATTCGTAAGCCAGTAGGCACTTCCTTATTAGGTACAGAAACTTCTGCACAATGATGTAATAACCCTAAATGTCAGGTCAGGCTGTTATGACCTATAGAAGTGTGAAAATTGTGGTTTAAGTGGAAAGACAGACTACAGCCCCACTCGTATATTTATTTATGCAAACGACTCGTAAATGTACCTATTTCAGCGAGATACGAGGACAGGTGTTTCGTATACATATCCAGTTGTGTACTAGGTCTATGTCTGTACTATGTCTGCAATAACAGTCATAAACTATGCTCTCTCATTCCAGCTCTGAAGCCTCATGAGGTCAAAATGGTAACAGGCAGGTCAAAAGGGTAACAAACTCCTATATTAAAGAACCAAATGAATACATTTGGTCTCACATGTGTATCTCAAGGGAACATTGGATACATAAGGCATAAAGCATGAATATAATGATAACATTACAGTGATGATATGAAAGAAAATAAAACTGAGTACATATATGTGAATATATGAATATGATTGCATAGCTTCTGATTATAGTTGATATCAAGCATAATATAAATAAGCAAAAATATAAAATATAGAAAACGACTCTTGCCTTATGCATCAAGTCTTATAAACTCTCTGACAGAGACTCATTTAATCATCATAAATAAATTCGCCCCATGCAACAGCAAATGTATTATAACTCCCAGACACAAGTGAGCATTCTGCCGTACCTACAATCTCTGAATGCTCTGAATGACGTTCTCATTGTGCAAAAGGACTCCCTGCACTTTATTTCCAGAGACGCTGAATATATTATCAATAAATGTACTGGGAAATTAAAGTGTGTTATTTTGCTGCTGCTGTTGTTATCTGGGAATTTGCAAACAAACCCAGCCCTATGCAAAATATACTCACACCAGCAGACTTTAAAAGTAGATCCAGACTTGGCCGTGTGCATTTTAATGTTAAATGATAAAGCTCTGGACTGTCACAATGGACATGGATATTATGGTTTTATCAGAAACTTGGTTAAAAAAAAAAAATACCTGACAATTTGACTCTAATTGATGGTTACAATGTTTATAGATCCAATCGAGTTGGTAAAGGTGGTGGAGTTGCGATTTATGTTAAATCCAAAATTTGTAGCACCATGTCACAGTCTATGACTAAAACTAGACAGTATAAACTGCTCACTGTTAAGGTGAATATATCCAAATATTTTCACTTTACTATCACTGGCTGTTATAGACTGTTGTCAGCTTCAAAAGAAGCCTTCTCCTCTCTTTCTGATGCCTTACACAGTCTAAATGATTCTGAATTAATTCTCTTGATTTATCTAATTTGGGATTTGCTTTAATCTGCATCAGATTGCATTAAGGTATTGTGTGATTCTCTAAATCTCATGCAATTTATAAATGCTTCTACTAGGCTCAACCCCAA
The DNA here is from genome assembly GCF_025860055.1 of Xyrauchen texanus. Classification (NCBI taxonomy): domain Eukaryota; kingdom Metazoa; phylum Chordata; class Actinopteri; order Cypriniformes; family Catostomidae; genus Xyrauchen; species Xyrauchen texanus. The sequence continues at coordinate 17,107,938 of NC_068293.1, read as the reverse complement.
ATAACAAAATAAATTTAATTACCCAAGTTTATGTTTTTAAAAGGTAAAAGATTTGAAGGACAAGCATTTCTGCATGATCTGTACAATGTTGATATTGAGTATGTTTAATTCATGATGTGGAGTGTGCATGGGAACATTTGTATAATTATTTCATGTCGATTTGCAATAAGGATGCCCATGTAAAGAAATTAGGAATTATTCGAAATTATTATTATCCCTGGGAGGGACAACCCTTTGTTCACAGTTAAATTATCTAACCTGATCAGGGAAAGGATCGCCTTCTGGGCCAATGCTAGATCCAATAAGTCTCTTGCTTTTAGAGCTCTGAAATATAAATGCACAAGTCAGACTAGAACATCTAAGTCAGAATATTAGTTAAAATCTATTTAGGAAAATGTAATCAATTCTGGAAACAGATAAACTCATTGTCATGCTCCAATTCCACTTTAGGCCTCCTTGAGCACATTTTGGTTAACTCAACTGAAAGTAAGAGGAAATATGATGTTGTTGGGCATTTTAAGAAACATTTTATATAAGCAGGGTCTATTTTAATACATATGTAGTAGATTTGGGGAGCTATAATTCTAAATTTATGATATCTTTATCATGTACAGACTTACATAGGGATCCCTTTGTATTTACGCCTGGACCCGAGAATCTGGATCCCTATCTCCTAAAGCTTGCAGCTGATTTTATTGCAGAGCATATTGCTTATATGTTTTTAGTCTCCAGACTAATACCATCCCTAAAATTTGGAAAGCAGCCTATGTTCTCCCTTTACCAAATGGTGGGGACCCTTCTGATTTAAACAACAATCACCCTATATCCTAACTTTCTACTTTTGCTCATTTTTTGAAAAAAATGCTTGGCTGACAATAATATCTTAAGTGAAAGACAGTCTGGTTTTAGATTAGGTCATGGTACCTGTCACACCTGAGACTTTTGCCCAAGTGGCCACCAGAGGTTGCTAGGTGTTTAAGAGACTTTTAGTTTAAAATGTTGTGTTTCCCTTCTTGTGTCTCTGTTCCTGGTTCCTGCCCTGATTGTTCCCAGCTGTTTTGTGTTTACCTTGTTTGCCCCAATGTATTTAATGTCCTTGTGTTTGCTTAGTCTTGGTCAGTTGTTGTTTCCTGTTACCCCCATGTGATGTGTGTTCTGTTCCTGAGTTTTAGTTTAGTTTAGTTTTTTTCTATGTTTTCCAAGTTTTGTATCTGGACTCATTTTATTATTAAAGTAAAGCTGCACTTAGATCCTGCTCTCTTGACTTCCTGCATTCGTTACAGAGCAACTGACCTGCAACCATGTATCTAGCGTCTTTGCAACTGCTGCATCTCAAACAGAGAGACCTAATCACAGAGCAGTACATGGAGTGTTTCTGCAGTCTCACCCAGGATTTTGATTGGGGAGAGCTTTGTTTTTAAGGACATCTATCGCCTTGGACTCAATGAGCCGGTGAAGTCCTGCATGTCTAGAGGCAGTTGTGAACTCTCTTTAGTAGAGTTTATTGACCTTGCTTTGAAGTTCACATTCTCTCTTTACACTCTGGGGTATGGAGGGAACACCGTGTCGCTACCGGCGCCCACACCTGCCACAGCCAACGAGCCAAAGCCCATGCCTGCCATGGCCAACAAACCTGTTCTTGAAGCCTCTTCCGTCCCAGAGCCGGCGTTGCCAGCCTCGTCCGTTCCAGAGTCAGTGTTCACGCCCGTTTCTGCCCTAGTAGAATTTCCATGGCTCCGCCATTCAAGCCTCCCATGACTCCATCCTTCGATCCTCCCATGGCCCCGCCTTTTGAGCCTCCCAATTCTCTGCCTTCCTTCATCAAGCCTCCCACAGCTCCACCTTCCGAGTCTCTCACAGCTGTGCTCATTCCCGTCCGTAGCGGAAGAGAAGTAGGGCTCCTACTCCCCTGTCACTGCCCGTGTTCATGACCACGGTGGCCGTTCCCCTGTCGCTGCCCGTGCTCACGACCAAGGTGGCCATTCCCCTGTCGCTGCCCGTGCTCACAACCAAGGTGGCCATTCCCCTGTCGCTGCCCGTGCTCACGACCAAGGTGGCCATTCCTCTGTCGCTGCCCGTGCTCACGACCAAGGTGGCCATTCCCCTGTCACTGCCCGTGCTCACGACCAAGGTGGCCATTCCCCTGTCGCTGCCCGTGCTCACGACCAAGGTGGCCATTCCCCTGTCGCTGCCCGTGCTCACGACCAAGGTGGCCATTCCCCTGTCGCTGCCCATGCTCACGACCAAGGTGGCCATTCCCCTGTCACTGCCTGTGCCCACGACAATGGAGGCCGTTCCCCTGTCACAGCCTGTGCTCACGACCACGGAGGTCATTTCCCAGTTGCTTCCAACGCTCCTGACTATGGTGACTCTGCCCTCAGAGTCTTCAATGACTCTGTACGCTCTCTCAGAGACTCCTTCTCCATCTGTTCCATCCGCCTTCCCAGATACTCCTCCTCCAGCAGTTCCATACACCTTCCCAGAGACTTCTCCTCCATCGGTTCTGGATTGTCCTCCTGATTGTCTGCAGGCTCCTCCTTGGTCTCCTGGCCATTTGCCTGATCTGATCTGCTCTGGTTTCCTTGGTCTCCTGGCCATCCGCCTGATCTGCTCTGGTCTCCTGGCCATCCGCCCCTGTGCTTTCTTGGACTGCTGTTTCCATAGTGTGCTGCTCCTCCCATTAACTTTTTTTGTTTTTTTGGTGTTATGTCATTCTCAGAAAATAAATTCTCTATAAAAGAAACAAAGTTTCCATTCAGGATCAATTAAGTAGAACTTCTGGAATACAAAACCTAACAAACATATTCAACAAACAAAGGCTCTTCAACACAAAATCTAACATAAAAGAGAAACATTAACAATCATGAAATAAAACAGCACTTATTTGAGTTTCTCAATCAATGATTTAGGTGTGGGACCATAATACACCATGAGGAATACAAATTGATCTGCCTCTTACTCTTCTGCTTCCTCTGTATATACACCCAGGGTACTAACAGTGACTCCTGATGGCAGGGATTAATACAACACCAAGAGAAAAATATTAATTTACCCTGTGACCGGCATATGACTTTTACAATGTTGGTAACAAATTATATTATCAATGCCTTGGACAGAAAGCAGCATTGTGCTGCTCTGTTTGTTGATCTGTCTCAGGCATTTAATTCTGTTGACCATGAGCTGCTGTTAGGCAGACTCCGTGATATTGTTGAGTGTCAAGGCTTTAGATTGGTTCAAGAACTACCATGCAGATAGAACTCATTGTGTATATACAGATGGATATAAGTCAAGCTTTTTCAAGATCTCTATGGGAGTCCCCCAAGGTTCAGTTTTAGCCCCTGTCTTATTTTCTATTTTTGAAAATAACATTGGGAAGGACATGCCTACAGCTAAAGTGCATTTTATGCAGATGGTACTATAGTCTATTCAGTTGCCTCTTCTCTGAGCGAGACAGTTGATGAGCTCCAAGTCTCATTGTATGATCTTAAGTTGGTACTTAATACTAAGCAAACCAAATTCATGATCTTCTCCAGAGCTCACTTTCAGACCACAGATATTGTTGGCATTCATACTTTAGGAGGGAACTCACATAGAGTGCATATTGAGCACCTAGTGAAGAAGCTGAGGATTAGGCTGGGTTTGTATTATCAAAAAATTGCCTGCCTTAATTTTGTAGTTAGGAAAACACTTGTACAGGTTATATTCTTAAGTGCTCTAGACTATGGGGATATTTTTTACATGTATGCTGCCTCCTCTATACTTCACTGTCTAGAGTCTGTGTATCATAGTTCTGTATGTTTTATTACCAATTAGTAGCCTAGTACCCATAATTGTGTACTTTATGATTTGGTCTCTTGGCCTTCATTAACATTAAGGAGACAGCATTGGTATATTTTTATTTACAAAGCCATACTGGGTAAACTTCTATTACTTATCAATAGCTGTTATGATTCTTGATCCTCTAGATGGCTTCTTCACAGGGTACCCAGGATTTACTCAGAACTTGGTAGAACAGCTTTCTCTAATGTTGCGGTCATGGAATAACCTTCAGAACACTACAGCTTAATCATTTTGTCTCCTTGAGAGAGTTCAAAACTTTGATTAAAAAAAAAACTGTTTAACTGAAGAGTTAGAAGACTTTGTTTGTATTAATGTGTTTTCATTTTTGTCCTATTTCTGTTTTTGTTGTGCTTGATTTTATAATTTTGTTATTTTGTAATGGTGTCCTTTCTTGGCCAGGTCTCCCTCGAAAAGGAGATTAAATCTCAAGGGACTTCTTGGTTAAATAAAGGTTAAATCAAATAAATAAATAAAGTACTGTACAATCAAAAGTAGGTACTTTTACTCAAAAGCTAATTTAAATGGAGCACTCATACATTAACTGGAGTAATATTTCATCAGGTTATCAGTACTTTAACTCAAGTGCAAAATGTATTCTAAAATTCCTCCAAGAGCACAACAACGACTCATCCAGGAAGTCACAAAAAAGCCAACGACAGCATCAAAGGAACTGAAATCCTCTCTCGCATCAATAAAGGTCACTATTCATGACTCCACTATCAGAAAGACACTAACCAAAAATGCCAACCATGGAAGAGTGATGAGGTGAAACCCATTGCTAACCCAGACAAACATTAACGCTTATCTGAATTTCGCCAAAAAACACCTTGATGATCCTCCAAAATTTTTGGGAGAATGTTCTGTGGACTGATTAGTCAAAAGTGGAAATGTTTGGAAGACAGGGGTCCCGTAACATCTGGCAAAAATCAAACACAGAATTCCACAAAAAGAACATAATACCTATGGTCAAGCATGGTGGTGGTTGTGTGATGGTATGGGGATGCTTTGCTGCTTCAGGGCCAGGGCAAATTGCAATAATTGAGGGAAACATGAATTCTACTCTTTACCAGAAAATCCTAAAGCTGAACTTCTGGTCATCTGTCCGTGAGTTGAAGCTCAAGCGCAACTGGATATGCAGCAAGACAATGATCCTAAGCATAAGAGTAAGTCCACCTCTGAATTGCTCAAAAGTAGCAAAATTAAAGTTTTGAAGTGTCAAAGTCCTGACTTGAACCCGATTGAGATGCTGTGGCAGGACCTTAAATGGGCAGTTCATGCTCAAAAGCACTCAAATGTGGCTGAACTAAAGCAGTTTTGCACAGAAGAGTGGGCCAATATTCCACCACAGCATTGTGAAAGACTGATCTGGAAGAGTTTGGTTGCAGTTGTTGCTGTTTAAGATTAAGGGGGCAGTTAGATTTTCGCATGGGTGATATAGGTGTTGGATAACTTTTTGCTTCAATAATATATATATATATATATATATATATATATATATATATATATATATATATATATATATATATATATATGAAACACTTATTTTGCATTTACTCAGGTTGCCTTTGTTTTATGTTATATCTCATTTGAAAATCTAAAACAATTTAATATGAAAAATACACAAAAATATAAGTAATAAAATCAAATCCTTTTTCACTGTACTGTTTCCATTCGCTCCCATAACCTTTATATATATATATATATATATATATATATATATATATATATCTTTCTTTCTTCTTTCTCTCTCTCTGTTTGTAGTTGACCTACCTGCCCCAGCCTTGGGGGAACTGCCGCTCCACCAGTGAGCAGATGATCCCGGGTTACGATACCTACAGCATCAGCGCATGCCACCTGCGTTGTGAGACTCTTGAGGTGCTGCGTGAGTGCAAATGCAGGATGGTGCACATGCCGGGTAACACTACACCACCACAAACGTTTCCTACTCAGCCTACTCAGTGTGCTAATGTATTTAGCTAATTGCTAAAATACTAAATAAATAAACTCGTCTTATCTAATTTACTTCAGGCAGTGGAGCTGAAAGCTTAATGCTAGAATCTAAATTAACTTACCGTCAATACAAGGAGCTCTGTTTGCTCATTCAGTGATTGGAGGGAAAATTAAGATAATCACAATCTGACAGACATCCCTCGAGGAAAGATATGATGAAGCCAGCACGGCTAATTTCTTATGTTCCACATGAGCTGGCTCACTAACCACAAAAACAAATACGAGTACTTATTTTCTCTTTTGAAGCCCTCTCTGAGAAAACCGACAACTTATGGACTAAGGGGCATTCGGAAACCCAGAAACCACTTTTCGAATTAACTCCACCACACCTGACTTGTTATCAGTGTGGCTTTTTAGGGAGTGTTTGACTGGTGGTGGCTGGGCCCTAACAGAGGCTCTGCTCCTCTGCCTTTCTACTTTCTATGCTCCCAAATCAATCTCCTATAATGCAAATTGAATAGAGTAACTGTTCCAAAAGCATTACCTCAAAGCCCATTTTTCTTTTACAGTAGGTGACATACATATTTCTCCAGATTGGTTGCTGTGTTGATGGATTTGGGTGGTGAACTGGACCTCCTGTGGCATTTTGTGTCAATGGGGTTTGCTTTTTAAAGACTTTATAAATGTGCCTTTGGGGAGGGTCTGGATTGGCCCATTCTGGCTGCAATTAGGCCTAGACAGATGCTTATGATGGAGATATGGGCAAATGGAATCTCCCTCAGTCACATGCTGTCCTACATCTTTTAGGATGGATAATAAAGCGGATCTGCGATTTCAATGTGCTGCCTCTTTCTTGGCCTCTCATGCTTTTTCTTCTCTGGCAGTTAAATAACAGCAATTATTTAGCTTTTGATTGATCCGAGTCATTATGTATTTTTTTCTCTCTCAGGGGATGCCGATATCTGTACTCCCAGCAAAATCAAATGTGTGGACAAAGCACTTGGTAAGCAAGCATTTTTCATTTTTGCAACTCCCCTGGAGTGTAATGTCTCTGGAGTTAGAGGCTACAAATCATTAAATGCCTCATAAACAAACATTTGCTTGGTGTGGTGTGTTGGTTAGCTGGGGTGGGGAACTCAGGATTACTCTTGTGATTATTTGTGTTTCATGAGAGCTGTAGACTGAGAAAGAAGTTTGTGCCCTGTACCCTCATAGCACTCTACATCCTTTACACAGCATCATAAATTGGAGAGATCCCTGCAGCGCTTTAGACTCTAATATCCTCAGAGCGTTATCGTTCACTGAAGGCGTCTCGTTCCACTGATTTTATTATGCTCATAAATGGAGCGGCTCATGAAAAGTTGATGATGAGAGATGTATCAGTACAATTATTATGGTCCTTATCTAATAAGCCAGACATTTAATTATCTCCCCAGTCAAAAGGAATCCTGACCCCATTTAATGGGTAGCTGAGCTAAATCCAGATATACAGTATCTTAGAAGAAAGGACTACTTACATTCAGTGTTGAGCTATTCAGATATTCAGACTAAATTCTCTACTTTCGATAGTTAACTTTAATTGAAATGTATGTCTTTATTTGCATTGTATGGTGGATGGTTTTTTTTTGTCACCTAAATCCAGGACACGTGGAAATATGGAAATAAAGAAAACACACGGAATAATATGGTTTAACAAATCTGCATATAAATATGTAAATCATATAGAAGTGTGGTGGCATGTTTACATAATTTTTTATTGTATTCTAAAAGGAGAGAATTTCAAGTAAATGTTTGAAGTATCTTGTGTTTCCAAATTCAAAAGTATGATAGTTACTCTCAGGAAAGCTGTGCGTGTGTATGTGTGTGTGTGTGTGTGTGTGTGTGTGTGAGATGGGCAAGCTCTCTCTTCTGGATGCCCTTCAGAAACCAAATTATATCTGAACAACATGCTGAGTGTGTTTTTTAAGCATCTTATGAATGATCATTTAGCAGTTGGTGTTAACTCCACATTACTTTGATGAATGAAGAATGGGTTAGCAGGAGTGGGCACGAACACCTGCACTCACACACACACACACACACACACACACACACACACACACACACACACACACACACACACACACACTTGTGTAACCCATTCGCATACAGCTTCTTCTGGCTCTACTGCCCTGAACTAACATTCTGTGTCCTGTTCTCTGTGTATTTTAGCATTGTTACAGAAAAGTTCAAGTGACGCATGCTTCTGTGAAACTCCCTGCAACCTGACACGTTATGGTAAGGAGCTTTCCATGGTAAAAATCCCCAGCAAAGGCTCTGCTCGCTACCTATCAAGAAAATACGACAAGTCAGAAGAGTACATAAGGTGTGCCAGCCTTTCCACCTTCATTAAAATTTTATCAATATATCAAAATCTTACACTTGCACTAAAAATATCAAATCTTATATACTGATCATACAGATATATGATATCCACACAAATAGTTTAATATGAAGATTTTTCTGCTTTATAATGTTTTCTCCTTTTATTTAAGAGACAACTTCCTGGTATTGGACGTATTCTTTGAAGCTCTAAATTATGAAACAATAGAACAGAAAAAAGCATATGACGTTGCAGGATTGTTAGGTGGGTCTCATATGCTTCAGTTTACCAATTGCAAGTTTCAATCCACTTGAACTGGAACAGCATTTCTGGGCTTAAATGTGCTCTCAGTAATTTTGTTTGTTTATGGTATGCTGGCTGACATGGCAGTTGTCTTGTACTTATTCTGACACCAATTGGTGTGGAGTTAGTCATGAGTAATTTATTCCTTGAGCAAAGTGTACAATAATATGGGGTTACTGAGATAAAAAATTAACAGTTTGTGTTCAACATGTGTTCTCAACATGGTGGCCCCCATGAGGGTGAACTGGTCCATATAAAATATTACAGCTTTTAGAAGACTACCGATAAGATTGGAGTCTTCATATAATGTGAATGCACATGATTTAAAACAAAATCAATGTAAAAAATATGTATATTTCTGTAGAGGTAAAACTTTATTTTATAAATACTGAGTTATAATACTGAGCATACCTTTAAAAACATTTTTGCGGCACAATCTGAATTCTAGAGATCTATGTTGTTATCATCTGCCTTTTTTTCTTTTACTTTTTTTTGCTTTCAGGCGACATTGGTGGGCAGATGGGTCTTTTCATAGGGGCCAGTGTTCTTACCATCTTGGAGATTCTGGACTATGTATATGAGGTAACCATGTTTTGTTATGGCCCTCTGTGTGTATTCTGCCTCCATTCATTTTTAACCAAAAGCTGTGCCCTTGCAGATAATCCTGCAGTGTCTTTCATCTCTCTCTCTCTCTCTCTCTCTCTCTCTCTCTCTCTCTCTCTCTCTCTCTCTCTCTCTACATTCTAAAGAGTGTTTCTGGACCTATAAGAGCAGATAAGACGAGACCTCTGAGCTCAGTAGCAGAATAGCTGATGTTGCAAAACTCTGTTTACAACCCCTAAGCTGGGTGTACATGGTGCGAGTTCTGACACTCTGATGGTCTTGAGCCCCTGCACTTGTTAAGAGTCAGTTTATCTGATAATCGAATAGATGCAGTGGTACACGACACGACTTAACGACCTGGCGAATTCTGTAGCAATCGCACAAATCCTTGCGCTATTTTTCATTATAAGGCATAAAGCCAGAGGAGGATATTGCTTTCATTCATTGTAGCTTTCGTATGCCCAGAGGCTGCATTAGCTGAAAACTCATCTGCCGATTTAAAGAAGATTGTGGCAGGGCGGAGGGCGGGGCCGGGGTCGTGATTCTACATACCCGGTCCCTTATCAGGCTAATCAAGCCTCCGAGAGGGATTAAGGCTGAGTGCGGAGGATGGTGCGGGAGAGAGAGATCGTTTACGGATATGTCCATCGTGTGTGTGTCTGTCTTTTGTTTAAGTTAATCATTAAAATATTATTTATGTCGTCAAGCCGGTTCTCGCCTCCTCCTTTCCATTGAGCTGCGTTAAGCTGGTGCAGAAACCCGGGAAGGAGGAGGGATACATCGTAGTAGAGTTCTCGCCACTACCGTCCACCCCAATGGAGCAGTCACGGCCATCTGCTGGGGGACAAGGAGCCCGGCCGCCTGGAATTGGAGGAACGGCCGCCGACCGCGAGGGGAGAAGGGGCTCCTAACCGACCGCTGCCAGTGGCGGAGGAGTCCCCTACCAGCCGCTGAAACGCCGAGCGGGGAGGGGCTCGCTGCTGACCGCCTGGAGCGGGAGAACCCTTCTGTTCCCCGAGAACGCGGCGGGGCATTCCATCCGCCAGGTGCCGATCCGCCTGGAGAGGTGTGGCTGTCGTCCGTTAGAGGGTGGAGGAGTGGCCGAGGAACATACTATGTCGTATCGGAGAACTTGCGAGTAAGTGATTTTTAAATTTTTTATCGCTCTCTCCTCTCTCTCTCTCACTGCCGCTCTGCGTAGGCTTTTTCCCTCTCGTTTAAATTGTACAGTGTTTTTTTTTGGGGGGGGGGGGGTACACTGTTACAGGAAGTACCCCCCCATTTTTAGTATTTCTGTTTTCCTCCCCTTGTCCCCTCCCTCATCCAGGTAGATGGGGATGACCTGCCGGCAGACGGGGCGAAAGGCACGCCCCTCCCCAGGGAAAGAGGTGAGGGGATGTACGGCATGCCGGGGGCTCCCCAGCCTGAGAGAACGAGGAAGGAATGTGGCAGGGCGGAGGGCGGGGCCGGGTCATGATTCTACACACCTGGTCCCTTATCAGGCTTAGGGATAAAGGCCGACTGCGGAGGATGGTGCAGGAGAGAGAGATCGTTTACGGACATGTCCGTCGTGTGTGTGTTTGTCTTTTGTTTAAGTTAATCATTAAAATATTATTTATGTCGTCAAGCCGGTTCTTGCCTCCTCCTTTCCATTGAACTGCGTTACAAAGGTATAAAATAAAAAAAAATAAAATAAAAAAAAAAAATATATATATATATATATATATATATATATATATATATATATATATATATATTACAAATGCTGACCAACATTTGACAGATTCAGATTAAGTTCAGATGACGTTTAGTACATAATTCTGAGTTATTTTAGTGGAGTAGGCTATCTGTATTATTCAGCTTTAGATGTAGGTTACGTCCTTCTCATCTGTGTCACACTGTCAGTGCTTGCATCCATGTAAATGGGCTTTAAAGTTGCACGTAGCAAAGTTTAAAAATCTTGTTTTAGCGCAGCAGTTGATTGATAGGTAGAACTTTCAACCTAGAAGTCCTTGGTTTCACCAGACTCGCTCTTGGGTAGTTCATAAATATCTCTCACATATCCACTATTGTGTACAATCATAACGGATGCTTTACCCCCCTAAATGTCACTGTAGAACTGAAACGAATGTAAGTATGATGAATAAAAATATACCATGATGGACATTTCACACATTTTCCCACCAGAATGAAGACTGTTTTCTAGCGCAATCCAGTTTTCCCATGATGTAGTTGTGAATAATATGGGAAAAACACAATTTTAACACAACCATTTTCTCCAAATTTGTAAAAGCTTCATGAACACTCAGTTTTCATTGATTGTGTGAGTTGTAACACTTTGTACTATTCTACTATTGGTCAACTTTAGGTAGATCGCCAAATCAGATCATTCAACAGCATACACCACACGAATTCAAGCCGACAGCGGACACCTTTTTTAGACAGTTTTTAAAATTATTGGGAGGTCGTGAGCTGCTCGTAAGCCACTTGGCTCTACTCGTAATTCCTCTCACACGATGTGAGCCGCAACCACACGAGCACCAACATTTTCTCTCCTGACTGGAAAAAAAATCAGTCAGGAGCTTGCACGGCAGTTGAAAATCACACCGTGTATGCACACCTTAAATTGTCCTTCTTTTCTTCTGCCCTTTTCACCATCACTCTCCCTCGCTTTCTTAGGTGATCAAACACAGACTGGAGCGCTTTTTCAGGCCACAAAGAGAAGACAAGAAGCAAACCCAACAGCAGCAACAAGCCAGCACAGTCGCCACAGTAAACCTTGAGGAAATGAAAGCTAAAGTGAGTAGGGATGGGCGGATTGATACTACAAATATCAGTACATTGCACGGCACTTAATTTGTAAATTATAAGAGCCCCGGTAAATGACTGGTGATGGATCCAGTAGCATATGTGATCAAACTTAACATATTGTAGATTATAAATATGAACAAAACAATGACATACCTGCTTTTGTTTTACTGTTTTAAGTTTTTTAATGATTCTTACAGATTGCAAATTCTATTACCCTATAATTTAATAATAATGTTTTCTGCCCAACATATTCACAGGTCACAGTATAAATTTCTTTCAAAAGTGTGTGTTATCCACTATACTAGGTGCCACATCCAATTTTAAAAGTGCCAGATCCACATCTGGGTTGTTCTGGCACAAATGAATGTGCTATCAGAATAATCCTACTTCCCACTTCTGAAGTGGTAATTACGAATATGTCGCATTCAAGTGCTTTGTTGTCGGAAAGAACAGGAAACATAGATGGCGTCGGGTTCATTTAGTCATATTGTTTATGAACCTTTTTTTGACAGCATAACACATTACTCAGTTAGCCTGATGATAATGGAATTTTGGTCAAATACAAGCTATTTTCATGATGTACAAATTTACAAAATGCATCAAATGTTTGCTGATACACATAAGTTAATATGACCAGAACTGCAAGTGTTAACAATTAGCTGAATTTAGAAAAATTTATAAAACCTGTCATTCACTACAGAGACCATAGTCTCCTCCACCATGTTGAAAGTTTAGGACTCCTCCAATCTGGGAAACTCGGGTGTCAAATTTATATCTGACTTTCCCAGTCATAATTACGACTTGAGGGGTCGTTCATGTGCAACTTTCAAGTAGGAAACTCATATTTCCAATAATGAAGGCAGCATAAGCACTGACTTTCCAAAATTATGTTTTAAAATGAGCGATCTGCCCATAATAAAAAAAAACAATCCTAAGTGTTTTTGTTTCATACAAATTATTTTATTGTTTATTTTGCTTGGAATTAATGCATATAATAGCCTCAAAACTGACAAAAAACTGAACTTGAGCTGAAATGCTGAAAGACACACACAGTGCTCATTTATATAATTTATTCAAACAGATAGAGCAGACAGAGTAATGACAGTAAAACCAGGAGTTGTTTCCCTCCACTAAATCTCAATCAAGCTAAATGTTGCATCTATTAAATATTTTTGGGGTGTTTAATATTATTTTAAACTAAAATTAATAAGACAGTTTGCAGGAATTTGCAGTTTAGGCCTATATATGTTAAAGGTGCACTAAGTAAGTTCCCCTTCTGTCACTCACTCGACATTCTGTCAATGTAGTGACACTAGGGGTCTCTCCTGAGGGCCTCAGTTACCTCTATCTTTGAGAAAAGGCCAATGAGAATTGGCAAACAGAATTTGCATGCCCCTCCCGAGGACATACGGGTATAAAAGAACGGAAGCATGTGTCTGTTCAGACACTGAGCGGTTGTGTTTCAACGAGCTGAATAAATCCACTGCTGTTCCACTCACCTCTAACAAGAGCATATGCTGTTGGAAATACGGCGCAAATCAGCGGCTTTTCTCTTCTCTGCACCCCAGTGCAGACTACACCCTTGGGCACTTCGACAGCCACCTAAAAGTGTTTTTTCTCTAAAAGACCAAAGCACTTGGACGTTGAACTTCTTTTTAAAGACGAGTCTTTGTCAAGACGCCCTTCCGTCCATGTACTATTCCTGGATGCGTTCGTTACCTCTCCGCTTCAGATGGCCAAGGGCGCTGCCTCACGTGTCTGGGCAGAAAATACACTGAGGCAGTGTTTGTGGATGGATCATGTTCTCATTGTGAGAACATGACCATGGTAACGTTGCAGTCACAGCTTTCCTTCTTCTGAGAGAAAGCCACTCCAGCCACCCCCCACGTCGCACCTTCTACTCACGGGTATAGGGCTGGCGTGGCTGGCAATTTCAAGAGTTAAACGGGCATGGTTTCACCGGGTGAATCCCTGCAGACCACCCATACCCCAGCATGCTCATCTGCTTCCGAGATGAGCCTGGCTCGCTTACGGCCAGTCTGATGTCTCTTTCAGATCCCCCGAGCTGGATGAGAGTTTCGCCGCTGCATCGGAGAGCATCATGGCGGACTCCGACGCTGAGGACTCGTACCCGCCCAGTCTGAGGCCAACGTCGAGCTGTCTGCTATGCTTGCCTGGGCCGCCGCGAGTGTTGGGCTAGACTGGAAACCTCCGTCCTCCCCTCAGCCCTCGCAGCTAGACGATTGGTTCTTGGGCACAGGGCGCTGCTCACAGCCACGCAACCCTCCAACCCTCCACCCTGTGTGCGGAGATCTCAAAACTTCTGCACAAGGACGCGATAGCGCCTGTCCCTCCAGCCGAGATGGAGAAGGGTTTCTACAGCCATTACTTCATCGTACCAAAGAAAGGCGGTGGGTTGCGGCCAATTTTTGACCTGCGAGTTCTGAACCGGGCCTTACACAGACTCCTGTTTAAGATGCTGATGCAGGAACGTATTCGGACAGGTCGCAGCAGTAGACCCGAAGGATGCGTACTTTCATGTCTCAATATCACCCCATCATAGACTCTTTCTATGGTTCGCTTTCGACAGCCAGACATATCAGTACAAGGTCCTCCCCTTCGGTCTGCCCCTGTCCCCTCGAGTCTTCGCGAAAGTCGCAGAGGCAGCTCTTGCCCCGTTAAGGGAAGTGGGCATTCATATAGTCAACGACCTCAACGACTGGCTAATCTTAGCACACTCTCAACACTTGCTCTGTGCACACAGGGACCTGGTGCTCACGCATCTCAGCTGTTTAGGGCTTCGGGTCAACTGGGCAAAGAGCAAGCTCTCCCCGGTTCAGAGCATCTCTTTTCTCTGCAAGGAGTTAGACTCAGTATCAATGACAGCACACCTCACAAGCGAGCGCGCAGTCGGTGCTGAACTACCTGAGTATGTTCAGACCGGGCACAGCGGTCCCACTGAAACAATTTCAGAGGCTCTTGGGGCATATGACATCCTAAGCAACGGTCACGCCACTCAGGTTGATGCATACGAGACCGCTTCAGCATTGGCTTGAACAGACTCGAGTCCCGAGTTGGGCATGGCGCCGCACATACCGTGTGACCCTCACCCCTTCCTACTGTCACTTATTCAGCCCTTGGACAGACCTCTGTTTTCTACAGGCAGGAGTCCCCTTAAATGCGAACAAGTACACATTTCCCCCAGTGAGCCTACTTGCACAAGTCCTGTGTGAGGTCAAGGAGGATGAGGAACAAGTCATTCTCATGGCCCCCTATTGGCCTACTCAGACTTGGTTCTCGGATCTCACACTCCTTGCTACAGCACCACCATGGCAAATTCCCTGAGGAAGGACCTTCTTTCTCAGGGACGTGGCACCCTTAGGCATCCGCACCCAGACCACTGGAACCTCCACGTCTGGCCCTTGGACGGGATGCGTAAGGTCTAAAACGGTCTACCTCCAGCCGTCGTAGACACGATCACTCAACCCAGAACTTCCTCTACCAGGCTTTATGACTTAAAGCTGCACTTATTCGCAAATGGGTGTTCTTCCCGATCTGAAGACCTGCAGAGGTGAGCAGTCAGTTTGTGATCTCTTTCCTGCAGGAGAGGCTGGAGGGGCGGCTGTACCCCTCCACCTTGAAGGTCTATATAGCTACCATAGTGGCTCCACCATGATGCAGTGGACGGTAAGTCGTTCAGGTAGCACGACCTGATCATCAGGTTCCTTAGAGGCGCCTGGATGCTGAACGCTCCTAGGCCATGCCTTTCCTTGAAGACGGCCCTCCTGATTGTGCTCAATTCCATCAAGAGGGTTGGGGACCTGCAAGCTTTCTCTGTCAGCGACCCTTGCATGGAGCCCGGTCCAGAAAACTTTCACATCATCCTGAGACACCAACATGCCCAAGGTTCCTACGACCCCTTTGTTTAGGGTACAGGTAGTGAACCCACAAGTGCTGCCCCAGGAGGCAGACCCAGCCTTAGCATTGCTATATCCGGTGTGTGCTTTACGCACCTACTTGGATGGCACACTCTTTGTCTGCTTGGTGGACAGTGGAAAGGGAACGCTGTCTCCACCTGAGGCTTGCCCACGGGATCGTGGACACCATTGTGTTGGCCTTCCAGACCCGGGTCATGCCTTCTTTGTTCAAGCACACTCTACAAGGAGTGTGGCATCCTCGTGGGCACTGGCCATGACACCTCTCCAGCAGATATCTGCAGAGAGAGCAGGCAGGGCAACACCCAATACATTCACAAGATCTTACAATCTCTGGGTTGAGCCGGTTTCATCCCATGTTTGACTGGTCCGAACATGTAGAATTTGGTAATATGGTGACAACTGCTGGCCGGGTGTATCGCTTGCACATAGCGCCTTTCCCCTCCACTGAGGTGAAGATGTGCACACTACTCCCCCAGTCGAGTCCACAAGTCACGGACCCTGGGTGTCCTTCCTCCCTAGCACTCTGTCTCCGAACTCAGCGGAGGAAGTTCGCAGCCTGACTTGCCTGTGCTGGAATAGGTGCTCCACAGGTTCTGATTATTCCTATATCTCCTGTGATGTATTTTCCATGGTATGGTCCCCCTGTCAGCAGACCCAATCTCCCTTGGGGAGAGCTCCCTCTGCCCCCCAGTCGCTGTGTTTGTAGAGCTCCTCCCCGTCAAAGCAGGACCTACCACCGCGCCACTTCCATGTGTGGCTGATAAGCCCATGTGACGTATTTACCACATGTTAACCTCCCCTGTTGGGCAGGATGTGGTCTCCGTGGGGTCTTTTCCCCCTGAAAGAATAGGATTGGAAAAGAACGCCTTCCCCGATTTGTGTTAGCCTATAGCGTTAGATTTCTCCAACCATATTGTAACATATTCAATGGAAAGGAGGAGGCGAGAACCGGCTTTTCAATATAAATAATAGTTTAATGATAAACTTAAAAGAAGACACAAACACACACATGACGGACATGTCCGCTAACGATCTCTCTCTCCCCCACGATACTCTGCAGTCGACCTTTAAACCTCAGAGGCTTGATTAGCCTAATACGGGAGCGGGTGTGTATGATCACGACCCGGCCCCGCCCTACGCCCTGTCACACATATCTAAAACTCTATGGAGAGAAAACATAGAGAGAGAAAAGGCAGCAGCTGGCGCGGCCTGCTCCAAGGCTAGTTACGTTGCTTCCATCCCTCAGGGATGTGGGTAACTATATGATGTGTCTTGGGGCGTTGGGAAAGGTTACGTGCAGTCTGATGCGCCTGCTATTTTCACACGCAGCAGCTTGCTTGCACCTCCATCATCAGCCCACGTAACACGTTCAGTGTTGTGGTGCTTTTAGATAGGGACCCCTAGTGTCACTACATCGACACAACGTGGAGTGAGTGACAGAAGGGGAATGTCTCGGTTACTGTCATAACTCCATTCCCTGATGGAGGGAACGAGACGTTGTGTTCCTCTTGCGACAACACTGTACTAAGCTGCTGAAATGGCCGGGACCTTACTCTTGCCTCCTCAGCTCAAACCCTGTCTGAACAGACGCACACTTCCCTCCTTTTATACACATATGTCGCACGCAAATTGTCATTGGCCTTTTCTCAAAGATAGAGGTAACCGAGGCTTTCAAGAGAGACCCCTAGTGTTACTACATCAACACAACCTCTCGTTCCCTCCATCAGGGAATGGAAGTAACGACAGTAACCATGACATTTTTGCAAATTAAAAAAGTTTTACACATAAACATATGAATATCATTTTAATTTTTGGGGGAAATACATTGAAAATGATGTACACTCACATTAGATGAAGAGTTCAGTCAGATCAGTCACCAAATAAAAGCTGTTTAATTTTACATGGAGCCGGTCACCCTCTCATGGGCACTGCCATGTTGACAGTACATGAATACATGTGTCATTTATACAGCGCTTTCAGCCAATGCTCAAATGTAACAAAACAAGCAAACCAAACAATAAAACAACAAATATACTGTCTGCTTACTAAAGACAACAACTGAGCCCAAGTCAACTGTATAGACTACAGAGTGATGGTGTGGTATTGATAAAGAGGAATGTAATCCACCAGACAGTCCATATTTAGTGCAAGTAGAAAGATAAAATGTACAAACAAGAAGTCTCTGCTTGAGTCGTGAAACAAACCTCTATGACCTGCAGCTCTCACACTGCAGATCACGGATAAACGGTACAACATCAAACGGCAAGTGGAAGCACAGTGGTTTTCAGTCAGGACAGAGAGCTTGTGAGCTGTGGCTGCACAGTCACAGTCAAGTATGCGACAACATTTGAAAATTTGTTTGGATTTGATGCAAGAATGTACATTATAGAGTTGTGTGTATTATGAGATGGATAAAAACTAAGACTAAAAGTAACAAAACAGAAGATACAAACATCTTCTGTTTGCAGAACATAGGCTATGTTCAGACTGCAGGCAAATCAGATTGTTTTTCTCAAATCAGATCTTTTCAGTCAGACTGTCCGCACTATTAATTGAAGAGATTAAATCAGATTTGTGCATTCAGACATAAACAACCTATCTGCATGTGTTGCATTGGTAACTACGTAGGGGTACCCACGTGACGATGCTTTCAAAGCAGATGCGGGAAAAATGGAGGTGCATCATCTCGCTCTCCAAAAAAGTGCCCTGTCCTGTCACGGTGCAGAACTCCTCCGTCGCACAAGAAAAACTCAGTGATGGAGGAGTCTGGTAATATTGTGATGTTCCATGCTGCTGTCACCGATATTTTACGTCATCCTTGTGTGTTGCGTTAAGAGTGACACAAAAGACCATTTGACTGAAATTTGATTTCAGTCCCAATTGAAACAACCTCCGGATGCGGTTTGAATCAGATTTGGAAAAAATCTGATTTCATGTGTTTTTTTGCTGTCCAGACAATCAAAAACTAATCAGGATACGATCTGAATATATCTGAAATATCTGAAATACTGGCATTCATAGTACTTGATATTGGATTGGAAAGACAATAAGCAATAACACCCATCCTGTAATGGTGAGCAACATGCTACTCTCTGAAGTGCTAGCGGCTAGCCTATAACAGTGTTAGGATGCAGCACATATCAACTCTATGAATAGGAACAAAGCCCAATGGGAAATAAGATATCTGCTGCAGGATATTGAGCCATGATCTGGATAACAGGATGTCTGTCAAATCAAATCTTCTTCACTAAAACTGATTGACTGAGAAATGGAGTATCATCCTAAATCTTATTTGAATTAGCACATGACCTATAAGTCCTGACTCAAGATTATTCAATATTTATACAAATAGATAGTTTCAGCTCTTAAATATGAATTATGCAGAAGTTGTTGTAAAATAGCACACTTGCGATCAGTTGACATAATTGACATGAATGTGTCAATTATTAACAACATTTGTAGTACACTGGAACAAACTTTCTTAAACAAGATACATTTACTTTACAAGCAAATGGCATAAAATATTTTGTCTTGTTTTCAGAAAAGCCTAACTACAGTATATTTAGTGATGTTTATGCTTAAAACAAGAAAACACGATTTGCCAGTGGGGTAAGAAAAATGTGGTCTGGCAAAATGTGCTGTAAGCATTTTCCATATATATTCCAACACATATTCCATATACCATTCATACAATGTCCTACTACCTGACAGATATCACTGAACTAAAATAATTTAAGTCAACATATTATTTATACTGATAAATAAATTTGACTACACAACAAAACTTTTTAAGGGTCAGATCAGGTAGAAATACACTAGCTGCACAGTTTAACTTTTAATAGTATGAAATAGGTGTCATAAGAAATCAAATCTGTCTCTATGACAGCGCTAGGCTCTGTAAACATCAACAAAGTGTCAGAGGAGCATCCCATGCTTTTTTGTGTGAGTCAGAAACACTCTCTGCCTGTCTTTTTTATTATAATATTATAAATTAATTAAAACATTGGTGTTTTTAATAATATTGTTGTTCCAACTTTTTTATGGAAGGAATGAGCAACTTAAGGCTGTGCGTTTATCACAGGTAAACTGTGGTAGAATCATTGTAACGTGATTGTATCATTGTATGGCATTTTTGCCTTATCATAATTTAAGACCATAAGTCACAATAAGTCACAGTGTAAGTCATATTTTTAGTTTTATTCACAATGGAATTATGTGCAAGATGTGGGAGTTAAAGAATCCTAAAAATAATAAGCTGTCTGACATTCTTTGTTCCTGTCAGGACTCTGGTGAGATAAGTCGGAGCCACTCTGAGGGAGATTACGCAAACACCATCCTCCCAAATCATCATCACCACCACCGTACTCACCATCGAGTGTTTGAAGACTTTGCCTGCTAGGAACATGCTTGGCAGTTCTAGTGCTGTTGATAACTACCGAAAGAGTTCTCTCTGTGCTGAGTTTGGGCTCAATGATAGACCCTCAGATCTCAGTGCTAATCTCTCTTGATGTCACCAGTTAAAGCTACAGCCAAAGTCAAACTCTAAACCCTTGCTTCTGACTGAAACGCAGGCACAGATCGGACACCACATTGTGTGGTCCAGCGGGAGATGCTCCGACTTCCCTTTTTTCCCCCATTCCTCTCACTGGAAGCAACATCTCTGGCAACTCTACAGTTTCTAAATGTACACTGAATATTTTGGTTCTGGACCTCTATAATATCCAAGCATATACTGCATGAAATCCAGATCCACTTAATCCTCCAGATTCTTTTTGAAGCATTACATGTCTTCATTTATATTTTCTCAACTTAGAGTTTTATTCAGTGAGTTCTCATAATATAATTCAGATTAATCTACAAATGTAAATTATGTATTTGAATCATGGCTATCAACCCTTAGAATCCAGAGAGTAAGATAAATATATTTCTCTTTCCTCTGGAAAACTCTTTAAATTAAATCATGGGAAAGGTGTAGAATAGTTTAAGTGTTTCAGAAAAGTAATGTGTATCCACCTCTACTGGATATATCAGGTAAATGTTTTATTTATCTAAAATGGTTTATGGTTAATTTAACTTAAAGTATATAGAATAGTTCACTAATTTTGTAATGTTATTTATAGAGATGTAACGTGTCAGTGGTAATGGGTGTCATTACCATAATCATCTTGTGAGGTAACTTCCCATTCGAGAACAAAATTATGTGTACAGTAAACCCACAGAAACCAGAAGATAACATTGTGGTATCATATGGAAACTCTATCAGTTGATGGATTCACATTCACAGACCTTCCCATAGTGTTTAATAAAACTGACCATATGTTCCTAGTTTCACTTTTGAACCTGAGTACAATGGCCCCACAGAGAATGATCGGCACACTTGCGAACTATGAATAATCTGATATTCTACAGATTATGTCTAGAAATGCAAAAATTACTTGATGAGTTTCACTAAGGGTTAGTCGCTGTGGAATATCTAGTTGTGTTTATTTGACCAAAACAAAGAGAGAGAGAGAGAGAGAGACATGCAAACCATTTCAATAAAAAATTTTTTTTTTTTTTCAGAGTGTGAAAATAAAGTAATAGTTAATTCAGAAATTAAAATGCTGTCATAATTTACTCAAGTTATTCCAAACCAATATACATTTATTTCTTAAGCAGAACATAAAAGGAAAACATTTAATGAATATACTGGTACGTTTTCTTAATGCAATGATTAAGGCTTAAAAAGGCACCCAAAATTATCATAATTGTAGTCCATGCGGCTCATACATCATATTGCAAGTCTTCTAAATGCATATGAGAAACAACCCAAAATGGAAGTCATGTGAAAATCTACATGTCCGTTTTTAGCCTTAAAAACAAAGCATTCTCTAATAAAGCTCATGAACGTGCAATGGACATCAAGAATTTTACAGAAAAATCAAGACTTTGAAAATGACACACAGCTACAGTACATTGGTACTTTTGGTGAGTCTTTATGAACTGTATAAAGACAGGTCAGAATATTTAATAAAATCAAGAAAGTCATATGGGTTTGTAATGACATGAGGGTGAGTCAATTTTGACAGAATTTTCAATTTGGGGTGAATTATTCCTTTAAGCAAGCATTGATATAATTCTAAGACAACCTTTTCTATTTTTAGCTTTTTCTTTCCCATTTTATCATTTGAAATTCCAAATATGGCTAATATTATAGTGTCAACGGTGTAGCACTAGCACCCCTTGTAATTTCTTTGGATCTTTGGCAGTGCATTACTTTAACACAGCCACTAGAAGTGCAGTTCTGGCAAAATAATTTATTTGTCTGATTAATGTCTGGTTATTAGGTTATAATTTAACCATTCATTATTATGATATAAGGCTTCATGATTTAAAACTTGTCCTATTAAATTGAAATCAGTAATCAGTTTAGCTAAATGTTTTTTTTTTTATCATTTTCTCCTGCACATTTACTTTACTATTTAACCCTGTTCAGTTAAATTCTTATATTTCACTTGGGAAATGGGGCACAACAAAATTCTCTTATAAACTTAAGTGGCACACAGAGCTGTGTATCCACTGTAGATTAGATGCTGTATTGGGTATATCCCATCAACAAGGAAGATTTTGCAGATTGATATTCACAGTTTTTGTTTAATAGTCCGAAACATTCTTTGGAATGTATCTCATTTTAGGATATCATGTTGAAAACATGCAGTGCATAGTCCATTAATATAAAAGTAATCATTGCTAATGTGGGCTTTTAATATTCATAAAACTGTATCACAGTGACATTTTTAAAGGTTTCCAGTCAGAGTCTTGATGGCTCCCTGAGCCGGTTATGCATAATAATGCAGTTTACTGTCATAAATAACTTTGCTCTCAGCAGTGAAAGCAGAAGACCTGACAAACCAGTGCATGTCCAAAAATTGCGCTGGAACAAATCACTCAGATTTTATTTGGCATTATCTGTCAACCTCATGCTTTTGTACAGCTGTATATTTCTGCATTTGTGACCTATCTTACAAGTGCAGAAGGGATTTCATCAATTGCTCAGATGCAATTACATCTGCAGATCTCACAGTCCTATCTTTCATTTTCCTTGACATTACTGTGAAAACTGTGTTTTCAATAGAGCAAATGACAGGGCTTTTCTGTGATTTGGTGGGCAGATCTACATTAAAAGGAGTATGAAGATACTGGTCTTGAAATTTGCACTACTTCACAAAATCAGAAGTACTATTTAAGGTTTTGCTCTTACAGTGATTTTCATTAGTAATTTCAGTTTCAATTAATATGCATTCATCTTCTGATATTATTTCATCTCCATCTGATGAGGGGTAATGTTCAGTTCTGTGTGTGTTTGTGTGTGTGTTTAAATGGGGTTATGCAGCTTTAACTCTGATATGCTGCTTCTTTCCACCCGCGTTTAGCTGCTGGACCACCATTTAGCTCCATGAGGGGGCCATAAAATGAGGCACCGAAGCAGCATATAGCGCAGACTGTTGAGATTTCCACACGATTAAAGCCATCAAGACTAATCAGGCTAATTACCCATTATGCTCCAGAACCTAATGGACTGTACACCAGACCACAGAGAACACAAAAAACAGTTTGTACAAAGGTCTGCTGTTATGACCGTGGTTTCTGTTAGAACACATTTTATAAATGTAATGGTACGTACTACAGTCCAGTAATAAAATCTTGATATATTAATTGCTTTGTTTTTGCTCACTTCAGTAATGAGATTTTAAAATCTTTAAAGATGTAAAAAAGGGTTACTTCACCCAAAAGGTAATTTACTCACCCTCATGCCATCCCAGATGTATATGTCTTTTTTCATCTGGTGAACACAAACAAAGATTTTTTTTAAGTATTTCTCAGTTCTGTGGGTTCATACAATGTAAGTGAATGGGTGCCAACATTTTGAAGCTCCAAAATCCATATAAGGGCAACATAAAAGTACTTCAGAGGACTCTGGTCTTTAAATCAAAACCTTCTGAAGCGATATGATAGGTATGGGTGATAATATTTAAGTCTTTTTTTACTATACATTCTCCTCCCTGCTCACTCAATCTCCACTTCAGTTTTACTTTCCCATTCGTCTTCTGTTTTTGGTGATTCACATTCTCCTTACATATCACTCATGGGCAGGGAGAATTTGTGATAAAACATTTCTTGAATGAGCTGTTTCTCACCCACACATACCATATCACTTCTGAAGACAAGGATTTAACCACTAGAGTCATATGGATTACTTTTGTACTCCCTTTATGTGGATTTTGGAGCTTCACATTTTTGGCACCAATTCACATGCATTGTGAGGACCTACAGAGCTGAAATATTATTTACAAATCTTAATTTGTGTTCTGCAGTGATGCCAGGAGGGTGAGTAAGTCATGAGAGAGTTTTCATTTTTGGGTGAACTATATCTTTATAAAGATCCTTTGATTGTTTTGAAGACATCTTAGAGAAATGTTCCAGGTTCATTACAAGTTATTGACAGGTCAATTACCAAAGGAAATATCATGGACACATCTCTCTGTGACATAAGACAATCATTTTATGTGTTATCATGAGACTGAAATATCTAACCAGTTCCATGCAAATTTATATTCAATATTTCAGCTCTTGTCATGACCATGTAAAGCCAGTAAACACTTTAACGTCTGCATAAAACAAAGACGCTATAGCTTTACAACTCCAATAAAACATTTATGGAACAAATCATATAATTGCTTTAGCAAGTGCACATTTCTGTTTTTAAACTGCCCCCAAAGGCCTTGACAAAGGCAAAATATTAAAACCAAAAAGATAGGAGTATGACATTACATAATTGTTTGAATATCCTCATGATGGTGGTCATGTTTCATTATATTTGGTGGTCATAAATTTGAATACATTCTCCAAAAATAATAATTTTTGCCTTTTAGGCATTTTTAGTTAAAAATACAATAAATGTCCGAAGTTTGTTAACTGAAAAAAATATATAAAATAAAGTAATAGAATGATGTAAATTATGTTATCGGAGCTGTTTAGGAGATAACTGGGTGATCTTCTAGGAAATGTCCAGATGGAGCGAAACTCCAACAAAGTAAAATGAGTGCCATATAATTAGATACTGCTGACTTCAGCTGCCTGGTACTTATATGGGTTCACTGTGTCCTCAATATGCAGCATATGTGATTAAGGGCTCTAAAAGAGAGGGCATTAAAATAGAGGTGAACAAACAGCAAGGTGAATTAATGAAATGCCTCAAAATTTACAGCTTCTCATTAAGCTTGAGGTTTAATCTGGACCTTACTGGATTTTGATTTGTAACCTTTGATTCATGCTGCAGTAATGGTCAGAACCAAATATATGGGGTTGCTTTAGTAAGACAGCATCTGCCTGAAATTAAATATCAATACAAAAGCAACATGAGTAGTTGACATGAAATAATTTTGGGAAGTTAACATGTCCTGTGGTGTGACATGCTATACTGAATTTCAAACTATTTTAAACAACATTTTGCTATTTTTGTTATTATAATTTTTTTTTTTAAGAGACTGCATGGGATATTTGTCGCCCTGCATAAATGAACTACTGTAGGCAAAGAAGTGACTAAAAAAAGGAGAAAAACCATGCGGCTACCTTTATCTGAGCCCTAAAAAACTCTTTATTAAACATTTTGTACAACAATATAAAAATAAAATAAAATACAATATATTTGTAGAGAATATTTATAAAGAAATATTCAACAAAAGTGAGGTTTATAAACAGTCTTGTGAAAGTATACATATCTGAGAGCAGTCGTAATCCAACGCTCCTCTGCTGACCCCTAAAGGCCAGTGGCTGCTTTAATCTGCTCATTCTGTGTCATTTAAAAGATACAACTCTTCAAGTTGAAAAACCTTTTTCACAGCTCTTATATGCAAAAACGTTTTGCTACCCAGCATCATTATATTGTATTACACAAGTTTTTGAACAATGTTTGACAGTGTACTAAATTTTTTAAGCTATTGGCTGAATTAAATAATAATAATAATAAAAAAATACAATCTTCTTAACAAATCACTAGATAAATCGAGAAAACCCAGGTACCAAGAGAAGGACAAAAACGAGACCAACAAAAATACATACATGCTTTGTACACTCACTTTAAAAAACAAATGAACATAAAATCTCTTAATCTTATAGCTCAATGTGTTGCCATGCAGACATGTTGTTTTTCATGAAATGTTTACAATCATACATATATAGGGTCTCTAAAGTGCATCTTAAAAAATAACTGGACATTTCCTGAAAAAGTATTTGAATAAATTGTGTAGAATTATATGTGCTAAACTCATCTGGAGTGTTTTCATCAACAGGCTCTAAGCAGACTCAATGGAGTACACAATAAATCTGAAAAGTATTGCAATAGTTTTGCATCCCACTCTAGAAGATGATTAATCAGCACAAACTAGAACAGAGTAACTCAACCAACAATCTTTCTGAGAGGGGGCATTATTAATTTTTTTGTCATGTAAAAAAATAGCCCACTGGACAGTAACAATGAAATGCTTTGATGCAAGTATTGTGAGACTCACGTGCAAGGCAGATTTCAAATGAAATTATTAGTTCAAGACTTTTATCAGCGCAATCTCTTTGAGGAATATTTGAGTCACACAGGGTAAACATATTTACATGCACAGGCATGGTATACTTGGTGTTCTGTTCAGGATACAAACATTAATTTCATACTTTATGTGGCTATCCTGGATGAAATGTCTTGGACAAAATAGTGTTTGAAACTTTTGGAAATGTGTGTTAATGTTTGTTCTTTGGCACGAAGAATGATTTTACCTTAAAATGGTCTTAAAATTACCTTAAAAATCACATTGTGAGTATTTTTTACAGTTATGCACTGGGTAGAGTTGTTCAGCCATGACGCCAATTTGTAGTCGAACCCGGAAGTCTAATTCCCCATGGGTTTCCTCTGGATTTTCCTATGGGGTTTTTCAATTTATGAGTAAAATAAGATTCACATTTGAGTTATGAAAGTGTGTAATATATGTTGTAGAGCAGCCATGTATCGTCAAGTAGTTTACCACAGACCTTATTTTACTCATAAATCCAAAACTCCCATTATAAAAACCGAGGGAATGGCGAATTCTCTTCTGGGTTTGTGGAATACAACCTGAACAGCTCTACTGTGTTAGAAATGCGTGTGACGTATGACTGCAGCCTTTGTAGAGGCAAAAAAAAAACACTGCTAAAATCAGTGAATCAGGTAGAATCAGGCTATAGTGCCTTCTGACTTATTAAAACAATTTTAAAACTGTTCTATTAAATATGCAGGGAAAGGAAAGTTTTATAAACAAACTGCTTAAATTGACTTGAGCAAAAGTTTATCATTTATTTTGACAGGAACTACACAAAGGTATTGTGAAAGGGCAGCATTGTTTTGAAGGCACAGTCATTTGGATATGTTACGGTAGTGATAGTTTTTACAGCTGACAGCTGTTTGGTCTAAAAGCCAACAGAAACCATGTTGCTCATAAGAGAAAGATAAAAAAAAAAAAACACCAAAGAAAATCATAAAGCCCCTGTAACCACAAAAAATAATACATATTTTTGATGTCTTTAGTCACTTTTTTTTGGTACCAACAGGATTTTTGATTGTTCAGCATTTTGATTTCACAGACACATACTAGTAAAACATCAGCCCAATGAAGGGAGAAGGATTTATCACCTCTCAGTCATTTCTCAATCTTTCGGATTTGGTTTTAAGTACTGTTGCCCTGGTCTTGTTCAAACAGCAGCATGGCGAGCTGAGAGCGTGATCCGAGGCTGTCCAAGGTGCTCTGTAAACACCTCCGGTATATATCTTCACTTAGGCGAGGATTACAAGGCTGGTAGCTATATTTCTGATGCAAGGCCGGCTCCACTGCTCGGAAAACATGAAGACTAGAATACTTCACAAACATTTCATATATGTCCAGGTTCTCCAGAATCTCTTCATTCTCCTGGACATCTGAGGACATGTGCGTCCGTGCCTCCATGTAGTCTGAGTTGTAGAAACATGCCTCGTTAAAGGAACTGCGATCAAAGAGGCCAGCCTCGTTGACCATATCGGCAGTTTTGGGAAGGGGCTGGTTGTGATAAGCGATGTCAGAATTGTAGTATTGGAAGTGAATGGGAAAGAACACCTGCCAGTTGTTTATGGAGTTCATCCGACAGCGATTGAGGAACTCCGAGTTGATGCTAGTTTTCACAGTAGCAATGAAGAACAATGTGTCAACTGGGAGCTTCTTGGATATGATGTCCATACATTTTATTTGAGAAGTACTTTCGCTTTTAACGCTGATCCAAGGGATTTTGACCATAGGGTACCTGTGCTCGTAGGCATTGATTTGTTCTTTTACACTGGCAAAGATGTCATTCTGGTTCACTTGCTGAGCCTCGATGGGATCGTAGATTAAGAAAAATGTCAAGATGGCATTGTCACTGGTCTCAAACACATTCGTGGTGTACACTTCCAAAAATTGGCGAATATGCTCTTTGTCTTGAAGAGTGACCGGTAAGATGATTTGGACTCTGGTTGCCTCAGTAACATAAGGCATGGGGATGATCTCAATGCGACTGAGAGGCCTCACCAGATGGACTCTCTTGGTGATGGAGTGACTGTGTTCTTTCTGGTTAACCACCTTCAACTGTAGATCAAGGGTGTACTCCATCCCTCTCGTGGGGTCAAAGCGCCTGTACCCATTAATCAGCTGCTGCTTCTTCAGGTGCAGAATGGGCTTATACTTCTTGTTCAGCTCCATCATAGCCATCTCAATGACATCAGCTACGTCCAGCTTATCAATTCCACGCAGCTCGCACTTCGGTGAGCCATCGATGCAGGAATACACGTGATCCTCTGTGAAGTAATCCCACCGTAGGACCTCGAAACGTGTTTTGGGCTCAAATGGTGGATTGATACCAACTGGCCACAGGGCACTATGGTTGCCTTCGAAAGCCACAGCACTCACATTTTTTATCTCTGCCTGTTGAAAAGTAGAGAACAAGATGTGTTATACAATTAAAGGATTAAAAAAAAAAAAAATCTGTCATCATTAAGGAGATGTCAGGTAGAATGACAGCCTCAGTCCCCATTCACCTTCATTGCATCTTTTCCCCATACACACTTCTGTGCTCCATGCTAAATGAGGGTGAGCAAATTATGATTTTTAAGCTTTTCCCCAACCCAATTATAGAAGAATTTTGATGAGGAGGATATTAGATGCATCTGAAAATCCATATATCTGCATAACAACCAGGGCACTTTGAATATTAAGAAAGTTTAATATTTATACTTAGAAATGTCAAAATGAACAGCAACAAAAAAATTATGCTTATAGCACTCAAAAGGTCAGGAGGAACCACCATTTCCTCTCAGTACGGCAATGCTAAAAGTCAAAATATGTTTAACAAGAGGTTACCTGCAGTTTTTCAATTTCCTCATATGTCTTCTGCAGTTCAATCTCAGTAAAGTGTTTGTGTAGTCTGTACATCTGCTCAGGATCAGATACTGGGTGGACGGTCAGTGCATCCTTAAATGGGATATTATTATCTTTACTGGGGTCAGAATTTTTTCCCATTTCATAATAATAATACTTCTGCCCCTGTAAAAAGAGAAAGAAACAACCACAACAAAAAAGTAAGGCTAGTGAGTTATTGTCCTTATTTATGTTAACCCCTTTGTATGAACGATCAGATTTCCTTGTGTCTGTCGAAGCATAAAAGATACTCAAATCATGCTGGGTAACATGGATCATCAGTTATTTTGGAGTCTATGCCAGCTCGAGTGCGGGCTGTCATGAATGCAAGAAAATTCCTAAATTCATGTTAATTTTTCAATTCAACATCTCAAATTGTTATGGTGATTATATCATTTGAAATTAATACAAATCTTGAAAATAAATAAATAAAAAAAGCATTACATCAGAAAAATGCTAAACTACTGGTCTGTTGACCCCACTGCAAAACAATTTTCAATAATTATGTATAAGGGGAAACACTTGGATTTCTTCACTGATTTCTGCTGAACATTGGTCACAACAAATTATGTTCCACGTTGTAACAAACGATGTTTCAGCAAATTAAAAATTCCACTTTTAGCCCTGCAGGAGCACTGTTCCAAAGGATGTGGGAGACACTTAAATGATGTGTTGAAATAAAATAGGTGTTTTGACCGTAATGGCAGAGGTGGATTTATAACTGGATAAAATGCCAAAATGGAGACAGTACATCAAGTCTAGTGAGTCTGATACACAGACTCTTTCAGACATCTAATGCTCCATCTTGCTTCAAGAAAAGATTAACCAAAAGGACCCCAGAACTCTCCAAACAAAAACAAAAAAGTATGACATGTGGTTTAGTCTCAAAAGGTGAGATTAAATCATTTTTTTTAAATAAAAAGGTGAAATTCTTAATGTTAATTTGCTATCTTAAATTGTTATTCTTAGTTGAATGACAACAAAGGTTTGAAAATAAAGTTTTCAGGGAAATGTATTACGAGTATGAGTCTGAAATGTGTATGGTTGTGACTTTGGTTAATTTTTTTTGGTTAAAGTTGTCTTTGATTAATTCCCATGCAAATTGTATACAAGCTAAATAAAAGGATTAAACAGAAGGAAAAATAATAGGTTTTCAGAACTACAGCTGAATCAGAAGTTTACACTAGTTAA
The DNA here is from genome assembly GCF_025860055.1 of Xyrauchen texanus. NCBI lineage: Eukaryota > Metazoa > Chordata > Actinopteri > Cypriniformes > Catostomidae > Xyrauchen > Xyrauchen texanus. Next base: position 17,077,456 of record NC_068293.1, on the reverse strand, counting down.
CTGTGCCTTTAAGCATCTTGGAAAATTCCAGAAAATGATGTCAAGCCTTTAGGCAATTAGCCAGTTAGATTGTCTAATTAGCTAATTGGAGTCAATTGGAGGTGTAACTGTGGGTGTATTTTAAGAACTACCTTCAAATGAATTGCCTCTTTGCTTGACATCATGGGAAAATCTAAAGAAATAAGCCAAGACCTCAGAAAAATATTGTGGACCTCCACAAGTCTGGTACATCTTTTGGATTAATTTTTAAAAGCTTGAAGGTACCACGTTCATCTGTACAAACAATTGTACGCAAGTATAAACACCATGGGACCACGCAGCCATCATACCGCTCCGGAAGGAAGTGCATTCTGTCTCCTAGAGATTAACTTAGTTTGGTGCGAAAAGTGCAAATTAATCCCAGACAAATATCAAAGGACCTTGTGAAGATGCTAGAGGAAACAGGTAGACAAGTATCCACAGCTGAAGTGAGACGTTAACATACACTTATGTTGAAGTCATTAAAACCTGGAGAAGTTTTGACATGCCTTGACATTTGTGCTTTTTTCAGTTGCTTAAAAACACATTCATGGCTAAAGTCTGATAACACTGTATTTAGCACAAACTGGGCTACAATAATATGTGAGCAAATAATTTGTGAGAAAATAACGTTTATGCATGCTTTTTGAAAAAAATAAAATAATTTAAGTCATTGAAATAAGGCCATATAACACATACAGGTGAAACTCGAAAAATTACAATATCGTGCAAAAGTTCATTAATTTCAGTAATTCAACTTAAAAGGTGAAACTAATATATTATATAGACTCATTACAAGCAAAGTAAGATATTTCAAGCCTTTATTTGATATAATTTTGATGATTATGGCTTACAGCTTATGAAAACCCCAAATTCAGAATCTCAGAAAATTAGAATATTACATGAAATCAATAAAAAAAAAGGATTTTAAATACAGAAATGTCGGCCCTCTGAAAAGTATAATCATGCATATGTACTCAGTACTTGGTTTGGGCCCCTTTTGCATTAATTACTGCCTCAATGCGGCGTGGCATGGATGCTATCAGCCTGTGGCACTGCTGAGGTGTTATGGAAGCCCAAGATGCTTCAATAGCGGCCTTCAGCTCTTCTGCATTGTTTGGTCTCATGTCTCTCATCTTTCTCTTGGCAATGCCCCATAGATTCTCTATGGGGTTCAGGTCAGGCGAGTTTGCTGGCCAATCAAGCACAGTAATACCATGGTCATTGAACCAGGTTTTGGTACTTTTGGCAGTGTGGGCAGGTGCCAAGTCCTGCTGGAAAATGAAGTCAGAATCTCCATAAAGCTTGTCTGCTGAAGGAAGCATGAAGTGTTCTAAAATGTCCCGGTAGACGGCTCCGTTGACTCTGGACTTAATAAAGCACAGTGGACCAACACCAGCCGATGACATGGCTCCCAAAACCAACAAGAAGTTTTGTCTCTTTAATTCTTTGTTTAGTCAATTTATGCTGGATTTATTCATTTATGATCCTGTTTCAACCATCAAAGCACTGCAACAACAATACACTGCAAGACAATCACTGTCGGATGTTAAATCCTCTGCTGTGAGTAATGTTCCCACATTTGTGAGGTGCTTTGGAGAGATTTCAGTTTTTTGTTGATTCTGTCTGGCACTGCTTAAATAATTGCAGTACAATCATTTTAAACTGTTTGATGTTGTGAACTAAGTGTGTACCCACATCATTAGTTTTGCACTTTTGAATGTGCAGTAATGATCAGCCTGAGACTCCCAAGTGCTCTGGTCATTGAAGCCAGTCATTCTGAGCTCAGGATGCGCATAAGCGATTTTGTGCCGCTCTGAGTCTTTCTTATTTATTTTTGTGCAATAAGATGTTATGATTATTTAGCTTATATTTTATTTGGATATTAGTTAGTTACCATGTTGAAGTGCTACACATAGTGTCCGTATAGCCCTCTGAAATGTGTCTAATCGGGGTCACGTGAACATAATGGAGCCTAATTATACATTATTATCCTTAACACCACCACATCCCATATAGTGTACACTTCACCTGAAAAACAAATGTCTCACCTCAAATTCCTCCACACAGTTGGTATCAGCATAGTTAATGATGCATCGCCCCAGCCACTCGTCATGTCTGGCGCTGAGGATGTCGTTCCGGCAGTTCTCCAGGAAGGGCTGAAGTCTTAACAAAAGACTGCGAGACAGCAGATATCCAAAACCCCCATAGCAATACCGCCCCTGCATGTCACCACCGATAAACTCTTCAGGGCTGCCCATGTACAGCACCCGGTCCATACTCAAGTGCTCCACCAGAGCCTTGATACGATCTGCGTGCGTGTAGGTGTCGTCCTGAGTAAGGTAGAACCAGTTGTACTCTGTTATGAAGTGTTCTAATATGTACTTGATGGTCTGGAACATGTTCCAGATGAGGCGCTCGTCACTGTGGGTGACCACAGACATGCCATGGGGTACCTTGCGGCTCCGCGAACCAGTGAAGAACAAGACATTGTCCAGATGATGGCAGATGGTGCGGTTGACAGCCACTCCCAGAGTGTTGATGGTGTATTTGGAGGTGAGTATTCCCACAAAAAGACGATCTCGGATTCCCAGCTCTGTGCTGATGTATTTTGCCCTGTTGGAACAGACAGGTTCCTGGTTAGTAATTTGATTACTATTAATAACGCATGACTGTACAGCACCGTAACTTGGTAACTTCATAGGGACTTTAGGTGTAACATAATTGAAGGTGTAACCAAAGTACTCCGCTATGAGAACACCTCTGTGTATTAGGGTTGTGCTGATAGACGATCTCTGGGATCGACGATGCTCAGAGTGATCGCCAATAGCGGAAGTCTTTGATGACGTCAAGACGATATTCGGCTTATTTTCCCATTAATGTATTTAATTCATATTATTATTATAACTAGACTAATATTATTATTATCAAATTAATATTACAAATAATTTGCCCCGTGGCACACAGACACCTGCTTGAAGAAATGCACTTTATTATATTATTAAGAACAGATGACAGAAAAGCCATCTATGCACATGTATGTTTGTGCAGAGGCGTGCAGTCTCGTGAACACACGCATGTAAAAGGTTCTCACTCTTTCTTTGTTTCTGTCTACTACATTTTGTTTAGTTTTTTTTTGCAAGAACAGTATTGTCTATGAGTGCAGCAAATGACATCAAGACATCTCAGGTTAGGAGGTGCTTTGAGTTCAGTTCGCTTTATTTCCACAGAGTGGTTAATTGTGACCACAACTCTGCAGCCTATACATCTGTGATTAAAACATAAAATAATACAAAAACACATTTAGCTTCAACATGATCTATTTTTCAGTGATTATTATCATCATTCATAATGTATTATTTTTACATTTATAATTGTTTTTATGTCTTCATTTGTGTAAGTCAAGTTCCACCTGCAATTTTAGATGAATACTTAGGTGGTACAATTTTATTTTAATGAAACTATTTTAATTGCTTTTTTGTTTCTTTTGGAGTTCAACTTCAAGTAAAAAATGTATTTGATTTAAATGTTTCCTTTTTTAAATAAATTAATTAAATTTTCAATTCAGAATCACTAAAGCAAGAATAGTCATCGTTCCCTCAGCCCGGGGGTTGCTGATGTAATCGGATATTGTGATATGTATAAACTCAGCAACAACAAAAAAAACGTCCCTTTTTTAGGACATTGTATTTTAAAATAATTTTGTAAAAATCCAAATAACTCTACAGATCTTTATTGTAAAGGGTTTAAACACCTTACGAGGGAACTCGCGATGTGTCGATGACGCTTTGGGAACGCCTTTGCGTGATTACCTCTGAAGCACGTATGTCAACTAGTCAATGGAATGAATGAACGCCACAGGCGGGTGACGTCATGACCAGGAAAGGATATAAGCACATCCGGTGCGTTACTTGCATTAGCTTTTGTGCCTCAGCAAAGCGCTCTGTGTCAAAACTGTCTGTCATATTTATTGTTGTCTGTCTCTCATTATAAAAGGATATTATGGCGAAACAACTATTTAAAGCCTGTGCTTCTCCTTGCCCTAGTTATATCACGGGTGGAGATACACATGAGCTTTGTGTAGTTTGTTTGGGAGTGGAGCATGCGATGTCAGCCTTTGAGGAGACTGACTGTCAGCATTGTGAGTGTCTGCCGCTCCGCATGCTCCGCTCCCGTCTGTCCACATTTGAGGATGATGGACAGGCTCGCGAACCTCAGGGTTCTGGACCCGCGGCTGCCGAGGCAGCCCGGAGAAGTCTCACCTGGGGTTCGCAAATGGATCTCTCGGCAGGGTTGGAGACGGGCTCTGCCTTATCTCCTCCTTTACCCGAGAGATCCATTGCTCTCTTGCCGGTGTCGGAAGCCCGCGCTGCGGCTTCTTCTGCCCGGGAAGAGAGCCTGACGCTTCGGTGCTCTAGCTCTGAGGAGGTAGAGTTACTGAGCATTTGTGAGAGTGACACAAACACTAACACAAGGTAGAGGATTCGCCATCCCTCTCCCCAGCATATGAGGAGCTTATTGAGGTGATAACTCGTGCTGTTAATAAATTAAATATTGACTGGCCAGCAGAAAAAAGAGATACTCGTCCTAAAAGCAAATTAGACGAGCGTTTTCTCACATCTAATGTTTCATCTCAACCACGGGCCCTTCCATTATTTCCTGATCTACATAGTGAGCTATGTAGATCATGGAATAAACCATATTCGTCACATCTTTTTAGTCCCCATGTTCACACATATTCAAATATAAAGGGGCTGAAAGATTTTGGTTATGGGTCGATGCCCCCAGCGGAACAGACGCTCGCGAGCTATCTGTCTCCTGGGTCAGCATCGTCCCTGAAGGATCCCGTGTTGCCGAATAAACCACTAAAAACCACATCCAATTTAGTGAGTAAGGCTTTTACGGCAGCAGGTCAAGCTGGAGCCTGTCTGCACACGATGGCAGTGCTCCAAGCCTATCAGGCAGATCTGCTGGGGGATATCGATAGGAGTGAGGGAGTTAGTCCCGACGAAATTCGAGAACTTCGTCGGGCTACAGATCTTTCTCTCAGAGCTACGAAGGAGACCGCCTGTGCTATTGGGCGGTCTATGGCAGCCCTCGTAGCTACTGAGAGACATCTTTGGTTAAATCTTGCAGAGATTAAAGATAAAGAGCGGGCTTTTCTTTTAGATGCCCCTATGTCTCCCTCTGGTCTTTTCAGTGACTCGGTGAATACGATTGTTGAAAGGTTTCAAGAAAATAAAAAACAATCTGAGGCTTTCAAAAAATTCCTTCCTCGCCGAGTCCATCCCCCTGGGGATGCTGGGCGTGAGCATCCCCAGCCAAGTTCCTCGCACCGCGTGCAACAGAAAATAAGTGTTGCGACTCGTGCTCCCCCGAATAAATCTTGGGGACCGAGCAAACGCTTTCAGCCGAAGTCGGCTAAGTCTATGCCGGATCTGAGGACCGTACTTACGGCTAAGAAGGCTTCGGCTCAGAAAAGGTCCTGACGCTATGCACGTCAGACCATCGAGGACAGCCCCAACCGGGGTGGAGCAGTGTACACCTCAGAATACGGTGCCCGCTCCACTTCGGGGTCCTCATGGGACCAGTCTGACAACCCCGCCACCCTTGGTGCTTCGGGGCACAGTGGTATCCAGCGAAAGTTCGGCGCAATGTCGACTCGACGTTGCGTCGGACGTGAGCCCTCTGAGGGGGGTTCAAAAACAGTCAGTTTGGTTGTTTCCTGCCAATATGCTTCAGGTCGCCGAAGCGGCTGTTCCTTTAACACCAGAGGCCAGTCTCGAGAAACTGGTACCCTTAGTAGATTTTCTGACAGAGTGGAAGAATCTGACGAATATATCTCCTTGGGGGCTGCAGATAATAGAGAAAGGTTACAGAATCCAATTCGGTTCTCCTCCGCCTCGTTAAAACGGGGTGTTACTCACGGTAGTACATCCCGAGCAGGCTCTGGTAATGGAGCAAGAAGTAGAGTCTCTCTTAGCAAAGGGAGCTATAGAACAGGTGTACTCCCCCGACAGAGAATCGGGGTTTTACAGCCGATACTTAATTGTTCCAAAAAAGGATGGGGGGTTGCGTCCAATTTTAGATCTCCATTTGCTGAATCGTGCAGTCATGAAATTGAAATTCAAGATGCTCACACTCAAACAGATAATGACTCAAATCAGATCCGAGGACTGGTTTGTCACGATAGATTTGAAGGACGCTTACTTCCATGTCTCCATCCTCCCTCAACACAGGAAGTTACTGAGGTTTTCTTTCGGGGGCAAAGAATACCAATATCGGGTGCTTCCATTCGGTCTAGCTCTGTCACCCCGCACGTTCACGAAGTGCGTAGATGCAGCTCTGGCCCCGCTCAGGCTGCAGGGCATACGCATTCTGAACTACATCGACGACTGGCTGATTCTGGCGGAATCAGAGCAGTCAGCGGGTCGGCATCGAGATGTTGTTCTCGCTCATATGAAGAAATTGGGGTTGAGACTCAATGCCAAGAAGAGTGTGCTTTCTCCATTACAGAGAACCACTTTCCTTGGTGTGGTATGGGATTCAGTCACGATGCGGGCCACCCTATCGCCCGTTCGTGTAGCTGCTATCATCACAGCCACAAAAGAGTTGAAGCTAGGCCAGTCACGCACCGTGAAACAGTTCGAGAGACTGTTAGGCCTCATGGCAGCAGCGTCCAATGTGATCCCCTTTGGCCTGCTGTATATGAGACCTTTGCAGTGGTGGCTCAGGACCAGAGGGTTCTCCCCGAGAGGGAACCCACTTCGTATGATCAAGATCACGCGGCGGTGCATCCGCGCCTTGATTATATGGAGGAAACTTTGGTTCCTGTCCCAGGGTCCGGTGTTGGGAGCTCTTTGCTATCGAGTTGCTATCTCGACAGACGCTTCTCTCACCGGCTGTGGAGCGGTAATGGAAGGCCGCTCAGCTCAGGGTCTGTGGAGGAACCATTATCTCTCTTGGCACATAAATTGCCTGGAGATGATGGCCGTCTTCAATGCATTGAGACATTTCCTCCCAGATTTGAGGGGCCATCATGTGCTTGTCCGTACAGACAACACATCGGTGGTCTCTTATTTAAATCGACAGGGGGGTCTGCGCTCGCGTCCACTCTGCAAACTGGCGCACCAGATCCTCTTGTGGTCCCTGGGGAAAATACTCTCCCTGAGGGCAGTGTATCTCCCAGGGTACCAGAATATAGGAGCAGACACCCTGTCGAGGCAGGTGCTGAGGCCAGGGGAATGGAGACTCCACCCCGAGGCGGTGGAGCTCATTTGGGAATTTTACGGCCAAGCAGAAGTGGATCTGTTTGCGTCTCAGCTTACGACGCACTGTGCACTTTGGTTCTCCCTCTCGCAACCAGCCCCCTTGGGGTTGGACGCTATGGTACAGACGTGGCCGAGACTATGTCTGTACGCATTTCCCCCTGTTGCACTGCTCCCAGGAGTTCTGGAGAGAGTCCGCCAGGACGGAGTAAGTCTATTATTACTAGCTCCACGCTGGCCGAGTCGAATTTGGTTTGCGGACCTAATTCATCTCCTCGACGGCCCTCCTTTCGAGGTACCTGTCAGGAGAGACCTTCTGTCTCAGGCAGGGGGCACAATCTTTCACCCCCGACCGGAGATTTGGAACCTATGGGTTTGGCCTCTGAGGTCGACTGAGGTCGTTAAGACCATTCTTAGCTCCAGAGCTCCAGCCACAAGGAAATTATATACACTTAAGTGGAAAGTTTTCATGTCTTGGTGTCACCAGCATCAGCGAGATCCAGTTAACTGTTCAGTCAACACAGTACTTGAGTTTCTCCAGTATCGTTTTGCATGAGGTTCATGTCCTTGTACCTTAAAGGTTTACGTGGCGGCCATCGCGGCTTTCCACGCCCCTGTGGGTAGTACATCTTTGGGTCGAGACCCCCTGATTATTCGTTTCCTTCGTGGCACCTTGAGGCTGAGGCCTGCGGTTCGAACTAGGGTGCCGGCATGGGATTTGGCGATAGTTTTGGAAGGCTTGACTGGGGCTCCCTTCGAGCCCCTAGAGTTAGTTTCAGAAAAATTTCTGACGTTCAAGACTATCTTTCTGTTAGCCATTTCGTCCCTAAAAAGAGTCGGAGACCTTCAGGCTCTTTCGGTGTCTCCCACCTGTTTGGAATTTGCACCCGGTATAGTTAAGGCGTTCTTATACCCTAAGCAGGGTTACGTCCCTAAGGTGCCAACCAATATTCCAAGGCCTATTGTACTGCAGGCATTCTGTCCTCCTCCGTTTACATCTTCGGACCAGGAACTGGACACTTATGTCCACAGGGCTGCCCCGTGGAGAAGATCTGATCAGTTGTTTGTCTGTTTTGGTTCACCTAAGAAAGGTCTTCCTGCTTCTAAACAGACAATCAGTAAGTGGATAGTTGAGGCTATTTCTCTTGCATATGAGTCCTCTGGCCAGCCGTGCCCTTTGGTGGTCAGAGCTCACTCTACTCAAAGTATGGCGGCCTCTAAAGCCCTCTTATCAGGAGTTTCCCTCCAGGAGGTTTGTGATGCGGCAGGTTGGTCCTCGCCGCTAACTTTTGTGAGGTTTTATAGCCTGGACCTGGAAGCTGCCCCAGAATCCCAGGTGCTTTTTACTTAATTTCCCGACAGTTTTTATCATCTGGCATTTTTAAATTATGGCGGATTGGGTATTATCGTTCCCAAAGCGTCATCGACGCATCGCGAGTTCCCTCGTAAGGGAATGTCTCAGGTTACGACTGAAACCCTAGTTCCCTGAGAAGGGAACGAGACGATGCGTCGCCCTGCCATACTTCCTGCATCCCTGCGATCGACTTTGCTTCGGCTCTAAAAGCTAACGCGAGTAACGCACCGGATGTGCTTATATCCTTTCCTGGTCATGACGTCACCCGCCCGTGGTGTTCATTCATTCCATTGACTAGTTGACATACGTGCTTCAGAGGTAATCACGCAAAGGCGTTCCCAAAGCGTCATCGACGCATCGTCTCATTCCCTTCTCAGGGAACTAGGGTTACAGTCGTAACCTGAGACGTTTTCCATGTTTGTTCAATGAGCCATGAACAATTAATGAACATAAACCTGTGGAATGGTTGTAAAGACACTAACAGCTTACAGATGGTAGGCAATTAAGGTCACAGTTATAAAAACTTAGGACACTAAAGAGACCTTTCTACTGACTATGAAAAACACCAAAATAAATATGCCCAGGGTCCCTATCATCTGCGTGAACATGCCTATGTCCAGTGTTGGGAGTAACAAGTTACAAAAGTAACGCAATTACAATAATGTATAACTTTTTGCAGTAACGCAGTAATATAACGCATTACTAATACAATTTTGGTAATATTATACCCGCTACAATCTCAGTAACGCCTGTTACAATGTATTTTAACTTGATATTAAGTGGTGTTTTGTTTTTTAAGAATTCACCAACACCGCGAAACATTTCGGCACCAGAGAAAAAAAATCAGTGAGTAAAAGAGTAACGTTATTTCCTGTTGCCGTAATTCGATATTTGAGATGATGACACACAGCTTCAGATTAAATTTATGAACGATAGGGAATACCAGTTTCTCAAGGAATACTGTTCCATTATGAAGCCTTTCACAGTAGCACTGGACATCCTACAGGGTGAGGACACTTGTTTTTATGGAACGCTTCAACCAACGCTAGACGTTCTAATGGCCAAAACCTTAGCAACGAAAAATGGTCTATCGCAAATGACCACTGGGCTGCCTGAGGTTATTGTGGGAGCAATTAAAACTTGATTTGCCGCAACAATTGACTCCAAGGATGCGCTATTGGCCGCCGTCTCACTGCCCAAGTTCAAGCTGCGCTGGGTATAGGAAGAAGCCAGAAGAGACCACATCACGTTCCTCCTCACGACGGATTGCCGCTGCCTAACAACAGAAGAGCCTGCAACCCTGATGACCCTCAACCTGCCGCTGTCGACTCCAGCTCCTTTGACGCACTGCCCAATGCCACAGCTGGTGCGCCCATGTCAGTGGAAATGGAGGTAATGTCTTATTTCAGTTCTGCCCCTGTGATGGAAAGCCTGCACCAGTTTCCAAGAATAAAAATAAATAAATAAATAAATAAATAAAAAAAAATATCGCACTCCGCTATAATGCCCCAACTCCATCCAGTGCACCAGTAGAAAGACTTTTCAGTCTCGGGAATCTTGAGCTCACCCCAAAACGCAACCGTCTTGGTGATGGACGCTTTCAGCGCCTTCTCCTGATGCGCTTCAACAGATATTTCTGTCAAATGGGTAGTGGAATAGGCTAGTCCCACCACCATAGAACCATAAGTAGGCTATATAGGTCTAGGGCAAATATAATAGTTATATTTATTGTACCTGCCTTGTTTGGCTGCATGCGACCGCTGTTGTATATTTGGCAGTAACAGGTTTCCTGTTTAGACTTTATCTTTTTATTTTAAAAGTGTTAAAAGTGTTTAGCTATGTTTACATTTTTTTGTGACGTTGGACTTAAATATAACTGAGCTGTATTTCTTATGAGGTGTAATAGGCCCAAGCACTTTTACTTTATTTTTTTGTATTCTTGCAAAATGTGGCTAGTCTCACAGAGCCATTAGCTATAGGTCTAGCTAGAAGTGATGGCTAGTGATTGCAAATAGCAGGGTTCCTCTGTTTGGCCTGCGTTTTTTTTTTCTTAGCAGTTGTAGGCTATGTTTAGCCTACATGTTAAATGTGAAGTTGGACTGAAATTAGTCATATTCCTGGAGGCCTAATTCTCCATGAGCACTTTTTGATTCTTGATAAAGGATAAGCTATGTCTGTCCAATGCATGCCAACGTTGTGCTTTGAACTTGAATTAAAAGAGAATAAAAGAATAGAAATGAAAAAAAAAAAAGATTGTGCATCTTGTCATGTCATTAGGTGATATGTTACATAATAGTGGATTCTAGCTCTGTTGTGTTTCATATGAATAGGCCTAGACTATAAATATTTACAATTTCTCTATAATAATTTACCAGACTTTGATCCTTTGTCTGCTTTTGTGATTCTGACAGTGATCGTTACTTATTGAATTGCGCCATCAGACTTCACTTCACATAATATTAAGTTGTTAGAAACCTTAGGAGCCTACAGTCATTATGCTATACCACATTGCCCTCCACTTGATTTATAATGAGCTTCAATAAACTCAATTTTGGCATTTTAAAATGCCAAGTCATACTTCCGTGGTTATTTTGGTGAAAGTAACTCAAAAGTAATGCAAAAGTAGAGTAAAGCATTACAATTCAGATACAGTAATATTGTAATATAACTAATTACTCTCAAATGACAGTAGTAATATATAATGTATTACATTTTGGAAGTAACTTGCCCAACACTGCCTATGTCATGCTGCATGGAGGCATGAGGACTGCAGATGTGGCCAGGGCAATAAAATGCAATGTCCATACTGTGAGACGCCTAAGACAGCACCACAGGATAGCTGATCATCCTCACAGTGGCAGACAACACCTGCACAGGATCGGTACATCCGAATATCACAGGTACAGGATGGCAACAACAACTACCCGAGTTACACCAGAATGCACAATCCCTCCATCAGTGATCGGTCACGGTTTTGTCTCACCAGGGGTGATGGTCGGACTCGCATTTTATCATCGAAGGAATGAGCGTTACACCGAGGCCTGTACTCTGGAGCGGGATCGATTTGGAGTTGGAGGGTCCATCATGGTCTGAGGCGGTGTTTCACAGCATTATCAGACTGCCTGCAATGACAACAAGCTCAATATCAACGCTGTGTGTTACAGGGAAGACATCCTCATCCTGACATGACCCTCCAGCCATTCTGCTCATTCTGTGTGTGATTTCCTGCAAGACAGGAATGTCAGTTTTCTGCTATGGCCAGCGAAGAGCCCGGATCTCAATCCCATTGACCATGTCTGGGACCTGTTGGATTGGAGGGTGATGGCTAGGGCCATTCCCCCCAGAAATATCCAAGAACTTGCAAGTGCCTTGGTGGAAGATTGGGGTAACATCTCACAGCAAGAACTGGCAAATCTGTTGCAGTCCATGAGGAGGAGATGCACTGCAGTACTTAATGTAGCTGGTGGCCACACCAGATACTGACTGTTACTTTTGATTTTGACCCCCTTTGTTCAGGGATACATTATTCCATTTCTGTTAGTCACATGTCTGTGAAACTTGTTCAGTTTATGTCTTAGTTGTTGAATCTTTATACATATATTTACACATGTTAAGTTTGCTGAAAATAAAAGCCATTGAACGTAGAGGACATTTTATTTTTTGCTCAGTTATTTATATTTATATTTATTTATATATATATATAGAACCTTTTACACTGGTGCCAAAAAAACAGGAAGGAGGAGGGATGCGCCGCTACATCCACCCCAAAGGAGCAGCCGTGGCCATCTGGTGGAGGAACCCCGGCCGACTGGAAGCGGAGGAACGGCTGCCGACCGCGAGGGGATGAGGGGACGGTTGTGGAACGGTTACCGCTGCCAGGGGCAGAAGAGACCCTTACCATTCACCAAAAACGAATGGTAGGGGCCCACTGCCGCTCCGTGTTGGTCTTTTCCCTCTCTTTTTAAACGTTTCGTTAATTTGTCATGATCGCCATTACGGCATGTTTTTGTTTGTTTCCCTCCCCTTGTCCCTTCCCCTGATCAGGTAGACGGATGACCTTCCAGCAGATGGGAAGGGGGGGGTTACGTCATGCCTAAGAGAACGGGGGAGGAATGTGGCAGGAATAGGAGTGTAACGGTTCTCTGTAAAAAAAATAAAAATAATTTAAATAACCGTATGGTGACCACCCATGGTTCGGGAAGCATTGGCACAGAGGTCGGTTCACCTCATGTTTATTGACACATCTGGAGCACAAGTTTTGGTTAAGAAAGCCAAGCGTCAAACAGGTACAGTTACAACTTCCACTAATGCACCTAAATGGATCTGTAGATAGATATTCTCCACCTGTGTTTCACGTGGGTCAACTTGATGATATCACAGTTCTGCAAGCATTGTATTTGAAAAGGGCAAGTGGAAAAAACAAGATGCTGATAGAGAAGCCCCCTGCATTTCTCCTTTTTGGGAACATTTTCTTTTTGCAGTCGATGGTCAAAAGACATTTACAAAACAGGCACTGTTTGCAGATAAAGTGTGTCATATACTGGTAATACATGTCAATAATGCGCAAGAGTGTTTATTTAAAATGCGCACGCAAGTTCTTCTTGTTTCCTTGCACAGCTGTAATCAATCTTAAGGGTCAATTATGCGCTTTGATTAATGGCATTAAGATGCCGTTATAGTAATACAATGACATAAGATTAAACATTTACGCCAACATCACCAGAGAAAGAACTGTAGCTGAGCTGAAACTGCACACACTCTCTACTATTTTAAGCAGATACACCGTGCTAATTCGGACAGACATGAAATAAATAACTAAAGTGATTGGGGTGTTCATGTGGGATTTCCACGTATATGATTAAAATACTCGAGCAGCATTTTCACAACATCCCTTGTCATGCATTTTAATAGCAAGGTTATTCCTTTTATAGGAATACACAGCTTCCGAATACTGAATATATGTTGAGATTAATTTGTATTATGTTGATGCATGTAGCGTAATAGTGAAGGTATTAAGTTAAAATGTTGATTTATTAATTAGAGAAAAAATGTAAAGGACCCTGCCGAAAATGGTTTTTGGGTTTCTATATAGTAACCATGATTATCCTATATATTGTAACCATGACAGTAACCATGTTTATATTGTGGTTACTATGATTTTACTACAAATGCCATGGTTAAACTATTGTTACTGTTGTAAAACAGTGATTGTTTTTTATGAGCACACCTGTTGAACCGTTATTTTTAATCAAATTAATCACACTGAATTAACGCATTAAATCGACAGCCCTAATATATATAATTTATCTATAACCGTTCTGAAACTGTGACCCTAATATTGGATTACAAACTGAACCGTGAGATATTTGACCCATACACCCCCATAAAGGAATATCCTGGGTATCTGGTTCAATACAAGTTAAGCTCACCCGACAGAATTTGTGACATAATGTTGATTCCCACAAAAAATTATTTGAACTCATCCCTCCTTAAAAAAAAAAAAAAAGAAAATAAATATCTGGATTATAGTGAGGCACTTACAATGGAAGTGAATGGGTCCAAATTTGGAGGGTTTAAAGGCAGTATGTGAAGCACATAATTTTATAAAAGCTCTTGCATTAATTCTTCTGTTAAAACTTGACGATAAATCGTCATTACTTCAGTGGTTTAAGCAATATAAACATTATAACACATTGTCGTGGCAATTAAGTAGTAAAATTGACTATAACTCACAGAAAAGGTTTGGAAGTGATTTACCACACTACAATCAAGTTAGCACACATATTGTTTATGTCGTTCGGCTATTATTAGAAAAAGTTTGTATTTTAACGTTTACATATTGGCCCCCATTCACTTCCACTGTAAGTGTCTCACTGTAACCTAGATTTTTGCTTTTTTAAAGAGACGAGATTGATTGATTTGTTTGATTGATTGTAATCCTGAACCCTGACTATTATGAATATTATAACCCTGAATATTATACCTTTAACACGTACTGTATATTGATTAAGTCTTATGGTTATACTATTAGACTGGACTCCGGTTGTAAGGGCCGAGTCAAATGCTGTTCTTGTATTGAACTTTGGACATTTCTTTGAAGACATTTGTAAACAATATGGCTGGAAATCATGATATTCATGAAAACAGCGGGTTAAGTCATTCTAATGTAAAAATGACTCATCTAGATATATATTACGGCAATGCCGTTATATAACACTCTCACACACATAAATATTATAGTAATTGTTTTTGGGGCTGACAGACAGAATGGGTTGTCTACCTGAAAAGTTTCTTGGGCTTAGTCTGTTTCACTGGCTTATATGATACAATTCTCGGTTGGAAATCCTCCTCGCCATCATTCCCAGTGTAAATGGAGTTTGGTGTCCGGGCTCCTTTCAGGTTACCATCCTGGGATGAAATCATCCCTTCATCCTCTCCAACGGTGGTAATATCACAACTCTTCTCTACCCAACACACACTCAACAAACTAAGTGTAAATCCCAGAGAGATCCCGATAACAACCGGCCCGATCGGCCTCAACAGACTGATCAACATGGAAAACCTCATTGTACTCCGACTACTGGTGTGTAACACACCTCCTTTAAGCGCGATCTTTTGAACGGAGTACCACACATTAAGAAAACGGTTCAAATACTAACGGGAAACGCGTTGAATGAATGTATTCCTGTCTAATTGCAACATTCCATCACCATCCTCGAAATGATAGAGGCATTCGTACGTGCCAGTCGCTTTGTCGTTCCTCCCCTGGTTGCCTAGCGCCCCGCCCATCTGAATAAACGTCATTACAGGGAATCGCGGTATACCCTCAAAGGGTGGAGCTTTTGATCGGTGGGCGAATTCCAATGAAATATGACGTTGCTGTCTTTTCGTGATGACGCCAGTTCTAGTGGGTGGAGCAGTCAGTTGAATCTCAAAATGCTCTTTTATTAAACACTGAACAAATGTTCCACTCTTTCCAAAACATTTTCTCACATGAACTCTCTGACTTGAAGCTCAACTGTAAAACTTAGTCTACTACGTGAACTATATAATTTTCTCACTATAGGGCGAAGTGGACTAATGATTACTGACCAATATAAGAACTCATCTGAGGGGACTGACTTTCCGATAACGAGTAATTATTAGCTCCGTTTAAAGCAACAACGAATATAATTACTATTAAACAAGTCTGAAACAAGTTTCATAGCATTTTCATAGCTTTTATTTTCATCAATATCTCATTTGAGGTTCCACATTGGAACTGTAATCCTTCATAACTTTTGTTAATAATAATAAATAAAATAATAAGTTCTGTCTGTCCCAGAAACTTTACCCCATCATCATTTCCCTTGACCAAAATGCACCATCACCAATGACAGGACTGCTTTATGATTGTATGAGGCAACCATGCATCAAGATAAACAACTGCCTGTATTGACTGCAGGTCAAGAGGAATTTGAGGAGAAAATGGGTCAATTTTAATTATAAGCCATCAGCCATGCAAATCATTGTATGGCTTTTAGGAGAACATCAACATACTATAATGCAAATGTTCAACAGCATATTTGTGAGTTTTGATTTTTTTCTATTTACTGTGATTTGTCATGTAATTGATTCAGGGAGTGCAAACTGCAGAATAAATAATAACAAAAATAATAACAAAAAAAAAGCTTTGCCTGAGAATCTCACCTTTTTTTTCGTAATCATTGTGAAGTTCACAATTTTATTTACATTTAAAAATGCCATGATTTCAGTCTTATATAATACAGTAACATAACATGAGTGAATTTGTACATGACCCACCTAAATCACTCTGACACACAAACACACAATGAGTAGAAGCAATTTCATTATAAGCCTTGAAAACCCTTGAGGGTACCTTTCCTTCACTGAGCTCTCTGTTCTGGATATTATCAAGCATATTTGCATGTTTGCCTAAGTATGACACATCACAGCAGAAGCCCTTTCGTTGGAAATCACAGCGCCTCACCTAGTTCTGCTGATCTGAGTGAGAAACATGATCAGCCTAGTCCCAGATTAAATTTATCAAGTCTCTGTTGGGACATGTTGGCTATTCTACTCTTGTTTCTATGGAACTTTGAAGGGGAATGTAATGCTGTGCTTGATTTGTATTGCATGATCATTTCTACAGAAGGATAGACTTAAGTTTGAAATTCCAATTAAAGTGTTTAAATTGTATTTTAAATGTATGCGATTTACTGTTTAACAGTTTTGTTCTGTCTTTGTTTCTCAAATGTTAAGTGAAAATTAAGTAAAACTGCAGCTTTTTGGGAAACTTAAATTATTGGGGAAGTACAAGGTGTTATTCAGAAGTCAAGCTACAGTCATGATCTCTCATAAGAACATATTCATAGTAAGCTGTTGGATCACTGCATGTGTGAAAGGTCTGACATTTTCTTTCAACAGGCATCTTGGCTAAATCTGATTGACGTTACTCTTGGAAATGTTCAAATGCACTGGAAACAGCTGTGATTAAAACAAGTATGTTTGTTTTGCTGGCATGTCAAAATCAATGAGCTACTACTAATTGATTTGAACTACACTAAATTAACACAATGTCCATTTTCAGCACACCCATCTATAATCTGTTTCTCTGAAATTGTACCTAAATTTATTCCAACAAGCTGAAAAATTAAATAAATAGATAAATCATGTCATAACAAAATACATCTGTCATAACACATGGTGGCGCTACATACTCACATATTGAGTGTTCCAAATTCCCCCATGAAATTTATAGCTTTATGAAAATCATATCCAACTGTACAATTTTGCTTCAACCATATGCCCACAAAATAAATGGGATGTTTCAGGAAAACATCTGTTTTATCTTCATATTTATCACTACCAAGAAGTTCAAAATAGTTAAAATAGTTTCTTAAGCTTTCCTTTCTTTTAAACATTCCTAAACTTTTATTTTTTCCCCCCCGTTTATAAGCTGAGTAAACATAAGAGAAGAGAACTGGATGAAAAGCAACTCACACAGCGTGGAAAAAAAGGTGTTGATTCTAATTTGCAGAGAGTTTATCACACCAATAATTAGTGTGTGTTATCTTCTCAGCTCATCTCCTTGCAAATGTGTATCTCACCAGAATGCCTGACTTTTGACAGTGCAACTACATTTTTCCCTGCTGCACCATTCCAATATAACAATGACTAATTTGAATGGCAAATCATGTTTTGGCTAATTAGTTGTTTGGTAAGTATTAAGCCATTAATACTTAAAAATAAAGATAATGAATAGTTGTCTATTATAATTTGCTTTATTACTATTAATAATAAAATAAAATCAAAATAATGTTGTACAGTAATTTAGACATATTAGGTCTCAGCCTTTTTTATCATACAAGATGATCTTAAATGTTCCATCACAGCACATTTTTGTGGTGAAGCATATAAATGAATCAGTGTATTTGAGACATTCCTCAAGTTGGTGTTAATTTATGAAGATGGCCAATATGACACTCCACACTGTACTCATGTGCTAAGTGACACCCAGTAGAGTAGGTCTCTCTTCCCTATTCACTGACATTAGGCTGAATCTAAGGTAATTAAAAAACAATTCACAAATGATGCTATTATGGAGTATTAAAAAAAAGAAGCAGTTGTATACTGTGGCTTCTGCTAGAATTAATTATTCCAATCACTTGGCTTGGTTCTGAGCAAAAAAACACTAGATGCTGCTGAAGGAGTTAGCTCATGATCTGTAAAAATGCTCAGGAAAGTCCGCAGTCAAAAGTGCACAAGTACTGAGTGAGCAAAAATAAATAAATATGTAAATACATTCTGCCTTCCACAGAAAACACTGATTGGACTGATTTAATCTTGTGGTGAGCAACAGTTTTGTTTATTATTGGAATAAATTATAATGCCACGAGTGAGTGCAAAATAGATCATTAAGAAGTATGCTGTGATTATAAATGTTTTACTCTGCCCTCATGTTCTGAAGAGACAATATCTCACTCATCTAATGCAAGTTCCAAGAAACAGCATGCCTACCGAATCCCCTCCCATTCTCTGTTGTTTAGGTCATTTTATGACTTGACACTATCCTCTCTCCATACTGAGCAGCCTGCTCACAGACACACAGAAGCGTGTGGCAATATTGACGTTTTATAACATAAACTCTACTGCCAGTTGTGAAGGAATTTCATGAACTTGACTCGTCATGGGGATTTCAGAAATGACTGTGGCTTGTTTATAAAGGTTATGGCACAGAAGCATCATGTGGTTTTGATTTAGCCTTAATTTCTAACTATGCTTAAAAAATATTGTGCGCAATGGGATTTCAAATCGTACTGGATGCTAACATAATAGGGAGTTGTCTCCCTCCCTGTTTGACATCAGAATTTTAAACAATAGGAGAAAAGGAGGGAGATTATAATTAATAGCTTTTTGTGATAATGGATCTTGATTTTAGTAGCATGAGTGGACCCTGTTTTACCTGACAGATTGATTTAGCACTAAATAAATGCTTGCATTCCACTTTGGTGGACAGACAACTTCAGCGCAGAGACTTTACAGCACTGTGTGTCAGCTGAAGATATTCTCCTGGTCTTCAGAGGGCTGTTCCCAGGAATGCTCAGCCAAGACCCCAGGCTCAACACCCTGCTGTACTTTGAAATGGGATCTTTATTGTCCATAAAGTTTAAGCCAAGTATGAAGAATCGCTCTTCCCAAACAAAACACACATGCACACACCCACAAAGGCACACATATGTATGAAGAGAGAAAGGGAGATGGAAAGAGACCCTGTTTTGTCCAAGCCATGTTTGCAATTATGCAGCAGTTATATATAGATGGGATATGATAAGATGATAAGAAGTTTTCTTTTAATATAAAGAGGCCTCTTCATCTTTCCTAACTCCAGGAGAAACAGTAACACCACTGCCTTTTGTGCAATTAGATGGTATTTATTGAATAAAAGAGTGATTTTTTTTGGCATACCAGAATCAAAGTGTTTTGTTCAACATGTGGAATCAGGTCTAGAATTATACATGTATGCTATCTTTAACTATTCATACCCTGGATAATAAATCATTTGGACCATATCATTGCTGTTATTCTGCAATTACACTATCCCAGAAGCCAGGCTGGTAATCTCCTCTCTTATACGTAATACTACATTGAAGAATTACTTCTGCAACACACCTGCAGCTCAGACAAAACTGTTTTATATTTGCTGCTTTGAAGCTGGAGGCAAAAGAAAGGGTGAAAATCAAAGAGACCTGATCCTAAGATAGCAGATACACAGCCTATCATATCTCCTTTCTGCTCCTAGCTATCACAGACAAGATACTGTCTGACAACAGAAACATCTCTGATTTTAAGTTTATGCTTCTGCCTATAAAGTGACTGATTGCATCACTGTATCAGAATCCAATAGAAAACGAGTAAGAGACTTCAAAAGAGCAGGGAGGTCTTGGATTTCAATTCTGGAACATCTACCCATCTAAAAGATGAGGTAGAGCATGAGCAGCGATTGAAGACATCATCAGAATATAGAACTGTCTTGAGAGCCACAAATTACATTGGGAGGACACTTAATGAGGGTGATAATGCAGACATTGGCCAATGATCGATGAGAGGACAGCTGTTAGGGGCCATATGTGTGAGATTTATAGCTTTGTTTTAAAAGCACCGCAGGCTAACTGCAAGTGTGTGTTTTGATGATTTGATAAGTTAATAAATCATTACTTAAACAATAGAAAATTGAAACGCAAAAACACATGTTGAATGGAATTTGACCTCACTATATGGGTTGCATTTATATATATAAAAAAACATGTCTTAAAATATTTGATAATGGTTCTGAAACAGCAAGATTGGCATTTTCAGTTAAGTTACCGGGTGTGTATTGGAGAATACTCGAGCACAAGAGAGTTAATCAAAATGTGTCACCATTGCTTACATAGTCTGGATTGCATAACTGAATGCAAGGATCTCCTTCTTAGGGATACAGGTATATCATATTTAACTTAGTTATTGTAGAAAAATAAGCATACTAAGTTTTACAGTGAGATATAGTGACATTTGTTTCTCAAACAGATATAAAGGGAATGTTAAAAATTGCATTTTGTTTTATTTTATTTTCATACAGCAGGTTTGTGTAAAATGATACAGGTTCAACTGGCTGGCTAAGCAGACTGAAATATCAAACTCTTTGGTTAAGTTAATAAAAGTTACGGTTCTTAAATGGATATTAGCCTGACCTATTTACAAAAGAACCATTTTCTTATCAGGAATTATATTTCGATTAATCGGTTGAGTTGTCTGTACTTATTTTAAATAAATAAAACATATTCATGTTATTCTTCTAGACAGGTTCTTTAGATCAGCTTATTTTTTTTCTGGGTTCCTTAAAGAATCTGGAACTAAATATGTTATCACATTCATTGTTATGCAACTTTACAAAAAAATGCCCAATAATAATAAAATAAATACTTAGTGAGAAAAAAACATGGAATTTTAAACCGTAAACATTTTATTTTCAAGAGTGTATTGATGTAGTCTCATTACTTCCACAAATGCATTATCTTCTCAATGCACTGGTCTAAATCTCCAAAGCAGCCTGCTCTATTAAAAGACCATTATCATTATCACAAATAAACAGCTTACCAGCACTGGAATACATTCGTTGTGTACTACCTGATCACCCAGAACCTGTTGATCAGACCCTTATTTCCTGTATGACAAGGTTTCTTAAGCCTCGGGCGACGTCACTGAGTGGGTGATGAGCTCTGTTTTTCTTCCACCAGGAGAAAAAGGTCCCCAGCTGAAGGCAGGGGGAAAGCGTGACGATTGGAGCATGCAATGCCTTCTAGACTTCTACCTGTTAGGATCATGATGAGATCTGGAGCACTTGCAGAGGGGCGCGCGCACTGGTTTAACACATGACACTCAGATCAATAGCTTTGCGGTTAATATGCGAAACGGAATATGTAACATTCCAAACAGAAACATTTTTAAAAGTTTTAGCGTTTAAGTTGTTCAGGAGGTTTGACCGCATTCCATTAACTTTAAGATCTATAGCCTACTTCTCCTAGATTGTAATCGCCGCGTTATTGGATTTTTTTTTTTTTTTCATCTGGTTTTGTTGGGTGAAGATCTCGAAGAAATGAGAATGAAGATGCTGACCTCTGTCCATGAAGATTTTGCGATCGCCTTCCGCAGATGATGTGCTTCTTGAAAGTGCGTTTTTCAGGGGCGCTGAATCTTCACAGAAATTATCAAACTTTCACACAGGACAAGCCTCTGTCATCCCTGGACTAGCATCAAGCCTGCACTAAGGATATCTCACCATGACGATTCCACTTTCCAGAACACAACTTGCCCTCTTCTTTATTCTGCTTTGTCCAGTCAACATTATTGGACTCTGGTGGTGAGTAGCCTATATGTCCGGCAACCTCAATATTTAAGTTCGTTCAGTTTTATCAGATGAACACTTCAGCATGATAGTGTAATGATGATCGCTTTGGAAAATCTGACAAAACACGTTCCGGGTTGTCGCACAATTCGCTCGTTTGGAGTAATGTTTGGGCATGTGATGCATTTTTGGTGATTAGCCAAGAAACGTAAAATAAAAATGATTCCAAATGATATTAGCAATAATAATGTGGCATCCGATAACTGCGCACAAAGCCTTACACTTCATCCGACAAAACTAATGTATGAACTTTGAATGATCACTATCAACTGTACTTTTAATTTAAAATCAGTTACAGTAATAATTACACAGATTATATTCTATAACATATTTGAAGATTTCAATCTTTTTGCAAAGACTTTATTTATACTTTCAAATTAATTCTATAAATAAAAATAAGTCATATTAATACGCTTCTAAACTTCCTCAATTTGAAAACTATGCAGACAAGTTTGCTGTGAAACCAAACAAGATGTGAAAGTTATTAATGGCTTCCATTATAGGAGGTTTGCTAAGGGTTAAACTATTGTCTGTTTTAGAGGTAGGGACATTGGGGGTCAGATTTGGAATTTTAGGTGGACCTCCAGGCTGTGGAGGTCATTATAAACGACTTATTTGCCTAACACTCTGAAATGTACGTGTTTGACAAGAGGGAGCATTTTTACATAAAAAGAGGCACTTTAAATTTAACTAGGGTGTTGTTTAACTTCTGTAATTTTCAAATGTCCAACTTATTTGTATCCACGTCAAGGTCAGAAGCTCTCCTTACACTTCTTACACACACACCAACACACTAAAACTTATACACCTGCATCAAGCAAAATTCGAAAAGACAATGATGCTTTCTTTGGGGGCCGAAGCATGCCATCACAAACCTCTCGTCTGGTGCTGGGCTGTGCCGAGGGTCTCTGACAGACAGCGTGCCATTCACATGCTGAGGCTGAGAGGAGATGAAACAGAGGCAGATAAACTGGCTCTCAGCACTCTGATTGTGCTCTGATCTGCTGGGCTGAGAGCTGAGTGCTTGAGGAAGCAACGGGAGGGCTCACCTCCTCTGGAGTCTTTGGGGTCATGTGCTGGCAGCCTGCCAGGAGTCTGTTGGACAGGTGTGCCTGTGCACGCGCCATACGCTCTCACTTTTATGTGTGTGTGGGCATTTTTGTGTCAATTCTGCATGTCCTTTCCACTCTAATCAAACTATATCCTTTACCCAACAATCCTTGTGTCAAGCTTTACAATTTTACACTGAGATGCATGTGTGTGATGTCTGAATTACCTCAGTGTATCTAAAATTCACCTGCATCAAATCTGATGTGTGTGATTATTGATTTAGAATTCAATTAGCTCAACAACAAAAAAATTGTATATAAAATAAGCAAATGTCTGCTACCTTCAATTCAGTAAAAAGCAAAGTGGAAAGGCTCCTATGTGTCATGCATTATGTATCTGCTTCCATCTTCAGGAAGAAAAAAAAAACATGACAAAAATTGGACAATTTTATAGCAGTGTCAAGTATAGCCTTTAGGTGGCCTCGGTGATCCCCTTATTGTTGAATGGTCTTTGTAACCCGATCAGAGGTTGAGCTAGAATTATTAGTATTTTTATCCATCATTCTTACAGACTGAGTTGTAAAATTTCTGTAATGGTTTATTTTTATCCATCATATTTCTTTTAATTGTATATGCAGCCTACTTCATTCATGGGCATAACATCCATTATACAGTTTATAATATACAATATATGGCAAGTACACCACTGTGCAAAAATATGATTTTTAAACTTTACCAGTTACGTGCAGCTTAAAAAGGAAATGCAAACTGATCGGAAAGGTTTAAAATGTGCATAGATACGTGCACAAGTTCATGGAACTTTTTCAATATGACAGATATCAAAATAATGTGTCACAGATGAGAAGCACACATCTCAGAATCTCTAATGCAGGGACTCTAAAATAACTGATCATTCTGCTCTAATGTCTGCACATAGATTAATTTCAGGTAATTGGCAGAAACAATACACCACTTTTTTCACACTTTCATTTTGTTATTATTTATTTTTTATGCTTTAGTATAAAAAATTATCACACTAAGCATGCAATAACACACAAACGTAATGACTAATATATGCACTCATTCATTCACAGACCCGCTCCTCGAAATCAAACACAACTGGTCAAAAGAGACTCATATTACCAGGTGTTAATGTTGATGGCGCCTGTTAATACACATATTAATACACAGCAGGAGTGTGTGAAAAAGTTGTCAGAGATTAAAATATTTTTCTATCTGTCAAAATGATGGACAGCATTTGAAATTATTCATCAGTGTTTTAAAAAAATCTATAAAATAAGTATTTTCAGTTAACGCAACCCCTGAACCCAATGCTGTAACTTATTTTATAGATATCATCACAAGTTATACATTTGGATATATATTTAGGCGTTATGAAAGACAATTATTTGTAAAGTTGTAGCTATGTTTTTAAACCACTTGCTCTGAATATTCAGTTTTTGCAATAGTACCACATGTAGAGCTCAATGTACAATCAAACCTGACCATTGTGTTACAAATAGAAGACTTAGTGAAAGTATTTTTATCTACAATTTATGAACAAATATCGTTAGATAAAATCATTCAATAAGCTTGAAAATGGTTTTGAAAGGAAATGTAAGTGTTTCCAAAAAAACAAAAAAAAATTTTTTGTCTGGAAGGGTAAACTCTTCTCAAAGTGGGGTCAGACGTTTAGTTCTGTAAGTGTATGTATATGTGTGTGATGATGTGTGTGATGGTGTGTGGGTGTGTGTTCTGCACTGTGGCAATATTGTAGTCCCATCAATTAATTTCTGTGTGTGTGTGTGTGTTTGTTTGTGTGTGTGTGTGCATGTGTGTGTGTGAGTTTGTGTGTGTGTGTGTTGTCTCAGTGTTCTGGTCTCACCCACTGATTTCCCCATTGATTTCTACGGTCAGACAAATTTTGTAAAACCACCTAAACTTGATGGAATCTTTTCAAGATTTTTTTTTTTTTTTTCATTTAGAACAGAAGGGTTAATATGCAGTGACAACTATAAGTAAACTATTAAAGGTTGATTTTCCTGACAAGTGGGATCAAAAAATTGCAAATCAATGATGTAAGTTTAAGGCATGACTATCTGTTTGACCGACCAGTGGAATTAAAAAATGTTTTAATTAACAATTCTGTCTGGTGACACCAGTGGTGCAGAAATTACCCACTGTGTACAGTGGGTAAGATTTTATGTGTGTACAGTGGGTAAGCAACCAGATTGAGTCTACCGTGGGGTGTAACGCCACGTGAAAACCTTTAATTCTCACATGTGAAACTCGTTTGCAAAATTACTGCTGGGAGGCGCAGAGGGACACTTTTGTCACCATCGTTTAGAAGTGTGAAGAAAGTAAGAGTTATTATGATTAAATTGTTAATATTATTGTATTTTTTTATATTGTATTTATTGGATTGTATTTTGATGTGTAGAAGATGATCTAACAATGCAAAATCAATGGCAGCATTAAAGTTATAGCTTAGTTAGATCATGGATTGATATGCATTCGAGCATTTTTCAACAAATTAAAACCGGCGCCTCATAGATATTAACTATTTAATTATATTCCTGAAAAACAAAATGAAAATACATTGTGAACATTCATAATTTCATTTGTTAGCCTTAATGAAAAAACAACAACAATGCATTTAATTAATGGAGATAACCCATCTTATTAATGACCCAGCTATTCAGCAGTGTTAGACCAGCTCATAAACGTGATCAAATATATATACAGTATGTGTTTATTTTGTTATTTTTAAATAGTAATCTATAAAGTTACAGTGGTTGGTGTGTTGTAGTTAAAAGCTGAACTTTTTATAGTCACATGTGGCTATGCACACACATCACATGTTACTGTATTTTCCTGCTAATCGCGGGTTCAAGACTAGCTATACTTATCTTATTGTTTGACTGGATACATGTAGAAAGTAAACTACATTCAGCAGATTCACAAAAATACATTTTGAGCTGTGGCTGCTACTGACACTGTGTTCTGTAAGATCAATGCTGGTCATTTTAATTTTCAATATAATATGCAGTTCATATTATACTGTATACATTTGACATGGTATTTAACTTGTATTTTTCACCACAATTGTGTTTTAAAGGTAAAATTATTGTCAATACAGTCACATAGGGTGGCAGCGTTCATTACTACATGATAAAGATTATTATTCAACTTAATTACATTATACAGTAGCCTACAATAGCATGAGTGTAGTTCACATTATTGTATGGGTTCCCTCTACATAATAGTGTTACGTCTAGTGTTACGTTTAACAGAGTTCTGAATAAACTTACTACTTAATGTTAGCATCCTTGTACAGATTAAAATAAGTGGTTTAATTAGCTCAAACGACAGAATGATACAAAAAAAAAAAAAAACAGAACATTTACCAAGACAGGAGATTCGATCTGGTTAAAAAAAAATATGATATGAAATATGAAATGTACATAGTGTAATCAGTTTGAACTATTAGGCAGCAATAACAGTTTGGAGCATCTTTATGTTCAAATAAGGTTTCTTTGTGAAATGTGTACATTATCAAGCAATGTGAACGTTCACAATATGATGGTCTTGTCAGATTATGACATTGTATGAAATCCAAATGTCTTTTTCTCGTCTAAATGCTGCTCCCAAATATTATGTAACATTATAATATCAATCAGTAATCTAATGAACAACAAACTGCCTGAATTAATAAAGCCTGTACTGAGTATGTTAGTTATTAGTGTAAATATATTTTTCCAATGTACTCTATTTTGCTAATGTAATAATCGATCATATTCTTGCCTGGCTATAGTTGAGTCCCCACTGCACCTTTTTCAGCTCAAACAAAAGATTTAAACACCTCCTCGAGTTAAGGTGTGTATCGTGGAAGCGCTGAGTGTTTAAAGCGGATGTTTGTTAAGAAACTTTCTTGAAAATCTCAATAAAAATGTTAAAAGGGTTCTAAAGTCCTAAATAATTCACTAAACTGATTGGAACACGAATTCAGTCCTTATGTCCTCCACAGATAACATAACCATAGTATAACCATGGTACTTTGTAGTAAAATAATTGTAACCACAAAATTAGACATGGTTACTATATTAACACCATATCACTGTAGTAACACCATTGTTAATATCATCAAATCTATGTTTTCCACAAAAAAAATCATGGTTACTAAAAGATTACTATAGTACAAATACCTTTATTTTATTTTTTATTTATTATAAATAGTAATAAAAAAATATTAAGAGTGGAGTCAAGAAACAAAATACGCCAAATGCAGAACCAAACCCTGGTCGTACAGACTCTGGCACATTGACGTTACGCTCCACGCCACTGGAACAGCAATGTCAACAAACTTTATAGTATTTCTATACTGGGGTTACATTTGAAAACAAATATCCCGACAAATAATCAATATTAAGAAGCATTGGGGCAACATTGGTTAATAGCACATATTACCTACTATTAAAATACTACAACAGATAATGAACAACAAAGCTCTTAACCTACAGGTTTGAACTGCCTAGCATTTCTGGTTATTAGTAGCATACAACTCCTATCACAAGTATTGAGACAAATATTATACAGAAAAGAAGGTCACAATAATTCCTGCTTAATTCATGTAATGGAAAATTGTGATTCTTTTTCAAATATTTTATTCTACTTATCATAATATGACACAATGGTTTACATATGACTAATTTCACATTTGATGAACATGTTTAAAAATAGAAAATATGGGATACCCTATCGGCATATTATCGACAACCATTGTGCGACCGTCGGGACACTTTTGTCTTTTTCATTTTTTCGATCCTTTTGGCTGTGCTATTGCCAGTGGCATAACTTTTGCCAAAGGTGTGTATTTTTAGGGAATTTTTATATTTCAACCTCAATGTGGCAGGGCAGAGGGCGGGGCCGGGTCGTGATCATACACACCCGGTCCCTTATCAGGCTAATCAAGCCTTCGAGAGGGATAGAGGCCGACTGCGGAGGATTGTGCGGGAGAGAGAGATAGTTTACGGACATGTCCGTCAAGTGTGTTTGTGTCTCATTAAAATATTATTTATTTTGAAAAGCCGGTTCTCACCTCCTCCTTCCCATTGAACTGCTTTACACTCAGTTCCTAAAATACATTGATAATACACTGTGTACATAAAATAGTTACACTCAGGACTTTCAGGACAAAAACGTCCCCACTGAAACCCATTAAAGTGGCAGTATTTCATCCCATTGCCATTAACGCATAATATCACAAATTCTATGATACTATGATTTCATTCCGGAACCCTGGCTTAAATTGTTTTAAATATATATATATATATTTTTTTTTATTATTTATTTTTTTTTTTTCTCCACAAGATGGCACACTTTTTCTCATGTTTAGCCTATGGAGCAAATACATGTTTTTTTTCTTATTTTCTGTGAAAAACAATAGTGGCATTATGTAAACAAACTGGCAATTAAAGTGTTAAAATCCTGAAAATTTATAAATATTTGGTAATTATTATCAGGACTGATGTTGGTTAAACGTTTTTACTATTAAATATTATTATGGCAGTTTTTTGACACCGATATTTTTGTCTTCTAATGACCTCTCAGTATCTTTTTTTTATTGATGCACAAGAGTTAAAAGAAAGCACAGGTTTAGAGTCTTAACAGTTTTTGGAAGATATAATTGATGTTCACTCATAACATCTGTGCATATGTATAAAAATACTCACAAATGATAATTCTCTTAATAAATGCAAGCAAATAACACTCCAATGTGCAGACATCCTTGTGAAGTTAAGTTTTTATCATGCGTCTCCATTGCTCCATAAATGTTGAGGTTTTTTTTTTTTGTTGCTCTTCTATTTTTTTCTTTTTTATGCCGGTTTGCAAAACAAGTATAAATGGTCCTTACCGCCTGAGGCATTCAGCTCTGGCCTGTTGAAATTCTATGGTTATAGTGCCCCTTAGCGGTTTAAAGCTGCTAATGAGCTGCCAATGACTCATTCACGTGGTGATTGTGGCGGTAGAAAGCTTACTCTGAAAATATACCCACTTTATTTGTGTGTAGTGGTTTATATGCTTGCTATGCCTGACCTGTGTTCAACCCAACCAGTGCAAGTGAGTGTGTCCCACACTACACAGTGTCAGATATTCACACAGAGTCTGGGAGAAGCAAATCTCATTAGGATAATGGAGAGATCTCCAATCAAGCTGCCTTGAGAGATGGATCAGATAACGATTAGATGAAAGCTGCTTAGCCCGTCCGGCCACACTTATAGTGTTTCACCTCCGAGCATGTGTCTGCCTCTGCCGGTCTGCAGACGTTCATTGAGAGGTTTTTTGTGCCATTTCTAAGGACTGTCCCACTTATGGCTCGGTCTACATGTGACAGACAGCATCGTTGTGATGGAATTATGCAGCGCTGAGGTTCCACATTCTTGATTTAGCATTGTGCTCTTGTTTTTTCACACTTGGTTCAATTGCTTGGATCAAACCCGAGACCCTGTGCTGTTCAAGCCCTGTCGTGACTGACTTAATATCCAGCATACTTGGAGGATTAACTAGGGCTCTTTAACAAAGTAAAAAGAAGAGACTTATCTGTAACCATGAAATTCATAATGTAACCTGAGGTCTCTACAGGCACAGAAGATGACATGTCTAAAAAGAGATAAATGTGCCTGTGTATGTTTGTGCTGATTTTTGGATAACTTCTCTTAATCACAGATTCCCCCTTTGTTCCCTTTCTGTATTATCTCTCATACATCATGCAAGTGGCTGTTTTTGGATATTCCTGATTGTATGATTTGGGTACATCCTTTTCAATGTTATGATTAGGCCCCATCTCTCACTTATCACATCCAGGAGTCTCACCAGATGAAGGAGGAAAGAGTGGCTTTAAATAAAGCCATGTGGATAATGGTTGATCTAGGGCATTTGGTCTGCTCTTTGTGTAGTCGCCTGCTTAGATACAGTGTCCCCTACCAAAATCCCACCATGAATCATTGAATAAGAAATGGCAAATATTATCTTAGAGTAGTCAGAATCATCTCCAGATCAATACTGAAGACTTGTTCCTTTGTCTTTTGTTATGTCTTTGGCTGGTTTCAATTAGAGCCAGGGAAAGGATGCATCATTAGACAGACACACATATCTTCATCTCTATATCACCCAAACCATAGTATGACCACACATCCCACAGCCACTTTTGTGATATTCAAGCTTTCCTTTTAAAAACCAGTCCTTCGCTTCACCGCTTTTGACAGTGAAACAGGACTTGGAAAGAGCAGACACAGTCTGCTATTTTATAGGTCTACACCTCCTGCTGTAAAATGTGGTTCCATTATTTGAGTGGTGATCCTGGCGCTGAGAAGCCAGAGGTTTTCAGATAATCCGAGAATTTAGGAGAGCTGGGCGACCACAGAACGTTGTATCTGCACGTCTTAACCACATATGATTTTGTAGATATTAGATACATTTCTGATTTAGTAATAGAGGCATTAATAGAACACCATGTAAACCTTGACAATCACGGTGGACTGGTCATAGGGAGCATCAGGACTTTGCATGGTGGGTCGTCCAACTTGTGGGCTGGCTGTGAAACCATATTTAGATCCAACGTAAATATAAAGATTTTAAAAGGGATAAAAAGTTCTGACAGTGTCAGACTTGCCCATATCAACATGCAGTATCCTGGCATAGGTGACATAGACAGTCATAGGTACACCAACCAGACTTTTCCAAGAAGCTTCCCATACTAAACTTTGCTACACTTCCCTCATTCCCTTCATTCCACTTCCGCTGCTATCTCTTTACCCACTAGAAGCCAAAGATGGTGGGGTATGGTTGGTCAGTACAGTCCAGTCCATTACAGGTCAATTTAATCAAGTTAGTAATTTTAAATATCTATTTTATTGAAAAATATAAGTTTAATTATGCAGGATTTGTATGTTTGTCTCTATGATTGCATTGAGTTATATACTCCATTTTACTACCTCAGTATTTTGTATTAGTAGAGATTTATTATTGTTCAATTTATTTGTGCTGCCTTTGCCATTTAAAAACAGCTATTCTATACACATCGAAACACAGTGTAAAGTAATACAGTATATGAACTAAATATTACAGCTGTCAATGGTTTGTGTTGGATGGGCATATGTCCAGGGCTGTTTTAGACATAAATTACGCAAGTTTTCATGTGAACATGCATGTCAATGGTAAATGGTAAATGGTCTGCACTTATATAGCGCTTTTTTTAACCTTAGAGGTTACCAAAGCGCTTTACACTGTTTCCCAATCACCCATTCACAAACACATTCATACACCAATGTGAATGAGCTTAACCTGAACGCACAACGGACATCAAGATTTTGACTACAAAATTACATAAATTAGGGGTTCCATCTCATGCCTTCAGAAGACTTTAAATTTAATGTAGGAATTGTATTGAATACTTTTATGAAGGTTTATTTTACTTTCAAAGGAGTCACTATCCACTGCCCTTGTTTTGAAAATACATTATTCAATAAAACATCTAATTTTGTGTTTTGCATAAGAAAGAAAGTGATACAGGATTGGAATTCCTTTAAATTACCTGTATTAATAGATAAAGTTCCATAATCTTCTGCCCATGCAAAATGTTTACGATACGATATGTCAATCATCTGTATCTCCTTTAGCAGGTGTAAGCATATATCACACCAAAACACTCTGCTCACAGACCTCTGTTGAGTGGTAGTTTGTAAATGAGATATTAGGTCTATGAAGATGGGATGCATTACATGTAAAGCCTGTTATCTCCCCTCTCATATTTCTTATCGGACCGCCATGGAAGGTGACTAGTAAGAGCGTTGGTTTGACTTTTTAAAACAATAACATTCTGCATGGCAGATGAATGTTATTAGTCTGAAAGATTAGCCTTGACAGGGGTGAATGAAAAGCAATGAGGTATTCTCACAGGGCTGTGCTCCCCCAGACGGCAATGTAATGATAAAAACTGACTTCAGCTGCACGGATCACAGCCGCTGAACTCCACTTCGATACAGTCAGAGTTATTAAATCGAAAGAACTGGAGGATTGTGGCATTCGGACATTACGTCATAGCGGCTGTCATGGGAAACTCTGGCAGCAGACTCCACGCTTTGGACCTGAGGCCTCTTCTCCCATTAGCAGTTGAAATAAACTATTTATTCAGTGTAAACACATGTCTATCATCGCATTTGATAAAACCCAGCAATTGAGTTGTAGTTTTTTTCCTTTATAAGTTATATGTTTATGTTCAAAGGGGTAATACGATTACCACTGACATTATAGTGTGTCTGACTCTAGTAGTTGTCTTTTTTCTGTATATATTCTTTGTCATCTGCAAGGAACAATGAGTGCGCCTAAAACCATAAAAAACCCCTAAATGAATGAGGATTGGCTGAGACCTTAACATGAACCTTGCAGTAAAGAAATGGAGCATTAATTGTATAATGCTCTACATCATTTAAAGTGGTTTGTGTGCTGTGCAGTTTTAAAAGATAACCACACTTTATCTTGTGATACCTTGTGTAGTTCATGACTAGATAAGTCATCTGATTAAGCATTTCGTTTTGTCCGTTTTAGGGCAGTGGGGAGTCCGTTGGTCATGGACCCAAATAGCATCTGCAGGAAGACAAAACGTCTAGCAGGCAAGCAGGCCGAGCTATGCCAGACACAGCCGGAGATCGTCAACGAAGTCGCCAAAGGTGCAAAGCTGGGTGTCCGAGAATGCCAATTCCAGTTTCGCTTTCGACGCTGGAACTGTACTAGCCAGAACAAGTACTTTGGCAAAATCCTCCAGCAAGGTGAGTATATGTTCTCACAGAGTGAAAGAACTCACCTCTGCCTAAACAAACTTAATCAATCTGTGTCTCGATTATGGGTCAACAGTGTCTCTTTGAGGGCATGAACTCTGGCCCTGAGACCTAGAGACCTGAGCCCTTATTTCGACATATTTGATCCAAGTTCAAGAGAGAACAAGGACAGCTGTTGTATCTGAGATTGATTTTTTTTTTTTTTTACTTCAGTGCCTTTCTTCTGTGTTAAATTGCTCTCTAAAAATTCTCCCCAAATTGCCTTGCATAATCATTGATCTGCCACATTTTTCAGCCCTTTGAAGAGTAATAAACTAATGTAGCCTCTTCAGTTATTAGGCTGTTCAAAGTTCACCCCCTCCCACGACTGAAAAATCTAGTTCAGTAGAGGCTATTATTTTACCCCAGTGTTGTTAGTGCTAAAATGGCTGTCATTATGTAATATTTTGCAAACATTTTTCTTCTAAAGATATGACAAATTACCCAAAGATTCATATTGCATTAAAACGCCCAACATTCTTAATACTGTTTAACAATCAGCTTTCTATGGAATACACTGGAAAATAATTTTAGATGATTTTGTAGTGAATTGAAGTCAGCATTGTTTGTTTGACAGGCTCTAAGGCTTACAGGTTAAATTTGAATACACAAAGAGAATTCTAGAGGTTGATGGATAATTCGTTTGTGCTGTATGCTATTCCTGCTTCTCTGTATTAAACACTGGCTATGTTTGGAATAGCACCCTATACTGCTTTTACTATTGATGCAGTTTATATTATATATACTGTACACAGCTGTGGCATGTGGTGGTATTTTGAAATGAGGTGGCAGAGTGCTTTCTCAGGGTTCTTTTTTTATTAATAATTTTTGTTTAATCCAATGTAAATTCATTTTTCCATAATCACAGTGAAATTTCAATTCTGTATGTACATATATTCCCAAATATATGAGCATTTTATGTTAATGGATATATATCAGTATTATGTATGGGAAAGCATACAGAATCCCCTTTAAAAGTGCTGGAAGCGATGTTAGCTGTTACCTCCAGAGGACTTAGGTGCTGAATTAGATGTGCCCCCTCTTTCTAAAGACACACATATTCACATGGAGACTGTTATTATCAGAGATGGAGCAGGAGAGCATCTCAATTTCACAGGTAGGAAAAAAATATGCATTTAGATGTTAGGAAACCCAAACAGTACACTGACCTTGTGCAGTTTCTAGGACACTAGTTGTCAACAGCAGTGGTAGCAAAATAGATTTCTCACGTGACACACGGATAACTCTCAAAATGGCACTCTCATCAATCTTTTGCCTATAGCTTATAGAGGCTGCCCTGTGATTGCTCAGAATGATTAACAGGCAGAAAGTGATTCAATGTCTTCTAACTTGCTAAACAAATAATCTGACCGTGGTCTCCACAGTCATTTTTATCCAGCGGTTTACAGAGCCTAGCGCTGCTACAGAGACAGGAGTGATATTTCATATCTGACATGTAAAGCCAGTGCCACACTTGCAGACTCCAAACACCTTAATTTTGGTCGAAAGTGTCACACATGCAAGGCGGTTTTGCTGAGATCGCTCTCATCAGTCAGAGGTATGACACACATGCCGATGCAAAATTATGAAGTAGTGACAAACATACCAACTCACCGCAACTCTCTCTCTCTCTCTCTCTGATTCTAAATCATGTGGAGCTTGCCGAAATAACAACAGGTGTACCGTTGAGCATAAACAATTGAAATAAAGTGATTTAGGGCATTTTAAGACCTGTATTTTGATTGAATTGTTCTGAAACAGGGGCTAAAATGGTTACAATGTTCCAAATCTTCATTTACAAGATTTAGGTTTGGGAGTGGTGCGCGCGTGCCGGTACTTGTCGCGGACAATTTGCACACAATCTCTGGTGGCTGATCTGCGGATGTCGTAGCAGGGGTGTAGCACAATCGGGCATGTCGATCTATCTCTCTTGACCCCCCAATTGCCATTTTCAACTACCTATTCAAACTGAATCAAGGGAGAAAATGCACCAGGTTCCGAAAAATAAATACTTCAAACGAGCCAGGTGTGAAAACACCCTTAGGAAGTGATTCATTGAGTAACTTGTGAAACCTTGTGGAAGTGTGTGAGTGTATATTTACTATGTAAAACATGTTGAGTGCCTAGAAAAATGCTATATAAATGTAAGTGTCACTGGTCCTTCTCGAGCCACCCCGAGCAAGATTCAAACCAGCGATCCCCGGGACCTCTAGCCATGGTTGCTAATGCATCTCTTAAAGCAACAAGGTTGAGGTTTACACACTGCACAGCTATCATATAGCAGCTTGCTTTTCCGTAGAATGTGTTTATCCCTATTCAGCTTTAAGAAATTAAGTTAAATAAAAACAGACTTTTGTGGCTCCAATTTCTGATGTAATTTTTGTGTAGGAAAAACGCTTGGTGACAGAATCACTATGGATTACAATCAGTGTTTGTGATGATATGCAGCTGAGTGTGAAAACATTTAGATCAGCTTGACGTCTTGTCATTTCTTCAGTAAAAGAAATGCTCATTGGTCACTTGACAAGAACACAAGACTCTGGTGACAGAAGATTTTTTTAAGCAAGCCGGATGTGTTTTTACAGTTTTTAAAACCATTAACTCAGCAGGTAGTCCCAACAGTCAAGTGATTAATGACCTCCTACTGAGAGATGCTAATGTGCACTTCGTCTCCCTCCACCTAGCCGGCAATTATTTATGATTATCTATGAAGCTCACACCTGAAAATCACTGGAAAAATCGGCTAGTGTGGCACAGACTTAAAAGGGATGTTTTATGTGTGTCATTACAAAAAAAAATAAAAAATAAATTACAGCACCTTTAATTTACACTATTAACAAGCATACAATACTATAATATTTTTATATGTTCATATTAACAGACTATTTAATGCAACCAAGTTAAATCAAAGACTTATCATGATTTATGCAATTTAATATTATATATTTTTAAATAGTTTAAAATAAATAAATAAAATAATACAGTAACATGCATATTTTGTGTATCTTTTATCTTGCAACATCCGAGGTTGTTACCCCTACTACCAACTGCCAGAGGGAGCCCTCTTTTTGACTTTGCGAAGTATTGCCAGTTTACCCTGCCTCACCAAGCGTTTTTCCATTGCCATTGCTGATTGTTTCCATGTTATGAGCATTGCCTGTTTTCCTGGATTCACTGCCTTTAGGATACCCCTTTGTTTTGTTTGCCTTTTGGTTTATTATGCTTGTGTTCATAATAAATTTCCTGCTCATGGATCCTAACACCGTCACCATGGCCAATTCATTACATATCTGTTCAGCTATTGTTTTTAATAGTCACCTTATTTTCTGATCCTTAGTCCTCTGTTAACACTGCAGAAGTCATGATGACATGGTGGTGTGCCTTTAACAATGAGTGCTCACTATAAATTGGTTAACTCATTTCAAGATAATTTTGGCTAAAGTGATGTTGTCTATGTCTGTAAGTTGTGTACTCTGTAATTGGTCATTTCCCTTTCACCATCATGGCAATCTGCGCAGTCCTGTTTTTAGCATGATAGGGAGCCTTTATCAAATTGACAGAATAACAGAGTAATAACCCAATCAAATCAAAGTAAAAACATTGCCTCTTCTCACATGATTTTTGGCCTGCATTACACATTTTTAACTTGTAATAACCAGAAACAATATTCAGCTGAAGAGGTTACATAACAGTTAATACAGTGACTGTGTTTACAAGTAGAAAGTCTGGTAAAAGCCTAAAATAATTTAATACCAATAAAAAAGTCAATATTTCTGAATCAATTTGAATTGTTTTTATGAATAAACATAATACATACAATTTCATTAAAAGAGAATTGAACTATTATAAAATATAGATTTGTGAGAGTTTAGCGGAACTATGTTGGCAGAGGATCTCGTGAAGTCTTGCCTTCTAACAGTCGGATTTCCAGACCTTCGGCAACTTACATGGAATTGCTGGAGGTTATTACACGTGCAGTGGAAAATTAGTACCTGGACTGGCCGGATGATGACCTGTTGGATAATCGTACATTTATCTTAGATGACTGTGTTTTGGTGGGCCAGTGCGCAGCTATGCCTCGCAGGCCGCTCCGTTTTTCCCTGGACCTCCATTACGAGATTCCGATATCCTGGGGGTCAGCTTTATTTGGCCAGGATTACAAATCAATCAGCCTCTGAGTTTTCTAATGTGTGTTGAGCTTCAGACCACGGATATACTTCGATCCCGGCAATGGAAGAGATGCTGGCTGCCCATCTTTCTCTTTCTTCGATGACCACATGGAAATCGAGTCCTACTCTTCCCTTGAAGCCATGCAAAGTTACATCATCCATGTTGAGCAAAGCCTACCAGGCTTCAGGCCAGGCGGTTTCGGTTTTGCACATGCTGGCAGTTTTGCAAGCCTACCAGGCAAATTTAATGAGGGATTTGGACAAGGGAACTGAACTGGATGCTGAGGCTGTCAAAGAACTGCGCCAAGCTTCTGATTTGGCGCTAAGGGCTACCAAGGCCTTGTAGTATTCAAACGCCATCTGTTACTTACACTCACATATATTCATGACAAGGACAAGGCCTTTCTAATGAACACCCCTGTGTCACAATCCAGACTGTTCGGTGATGCAGTCCAGTCAGTGGTGGAAACATTCAGCGCTTTGAGACAGCACACTGTGCAATGCTTCCTCGTAGAGATAGACAAAAGCCCGCCACAGCTCCGGTGTGTTCACGTTCGGTGTCTTCGCAGCATCCCACAAGAGAGATGCATAAGTGCCGGACATGAGTTTTGCACCCCCTCAGAGTGATTGGGGTCCTTGTTCATTCTTCCATGTAGGCATTTGGATGTTAGACCAGCCCCTTTTAAATGGCCGGCGGGAAACCACCCTTCGATTCCTTGCAGTGAATCGAAGGGTGAGCCCCCATTCAGTGAATGAAATCATATCGTAGAAACGTATCTGTGTTGTTCCTGTTTGCCCTTTGGACAGTATCGGGTTGAGTTTGCTGTTGTTCATGCTTCGAACACCGGACAGCCAAAATATAGTTCAGTTTCCCCCCGCAGCTTGCACTGCGCACAGTGAACATAAGCACCATACGTTGTCCCTTCCATAAAGAATGCTGGTTGCATAAATTTTTCTCCGTTCAAAATACCAGGGAAAAAGTTTATTCTGTAAGCATTCCTACGGCAATGGCATTTCAGAGCGCTCATCTTTGTGTACATCATGCCTGAGTAGAAAAAAGGCAAAAACATTATCAAATTCCCTTTAACCAGCCTCAGTAGTAGAGGAGCAAAGGCATCCCTTCGCTGTACCATTGGTTTCGGGGGCAGTCGGCAAAAGTAACCTAGCTCGGCATCTAGTGGTTACAGGTTGCGCTGCAAGGCGTTTTGAATTATCTCGACGAATGGTTGGCGCTAGCCCAATCGGAGACTTTGCTGCCCAACATCGAAATGTCATTCTCAGCCATCTGAGAAATCTAGGGCTATGTGTAAACCTAGACAAGAGGGTCCTGTTGCCAAGGCAACAAACTCTGTTTCTAGGATTGGAGCTAGATTTGCGGCCGATGCAGGCGTGTCTGTCTCCAGCTCACGTTCTGTCATTCTGCGATTGTGTAGCGATGTTCGCTGTAAGATGCATTCTCCCTGCAAGAACATTTCACAGGCTTCTAGGGCTCATGATCGTGGCTTCCACTATCATTCCCCTGGGCATGTTGCATGCAAGACCTTTTCAGTGCTGGATGAACTCCACAAAGGGACCTCAACCACTGACACAAGCGTCCCGTCACTTCAAAGTGACTCGTGAGTGCTACCAAACTCTGTTACCATGGAAACGGACCCGCCTTCAGATGTGTGTCACTGCAAAGTTATAATGA
The DNA here is from genome assembly GCF_025860055.1 of Xyrauchen texanus. Lineage (NCBI taxonomy): Eukaryota > Metazoa > Chordata > Actinopteri > Cypriniformes > Catostomidae > Xyrauchen > Xyrauchen texanus. Next base: position 17,038,586 of record NC_068293.1, on the reverse strand, counting down.
CAGATGCCTCCTCCAAGGGTTAGGGTGTTGTACACAAGGGTTGTCTAAGGGGTCTGGATATTCTTCTGTGGGCACGGGACAATGTGTGGTCTCTATGAGCCATGCATTTTCTTGGCCGTTTTAATTTGAATCTCCTGTCCAGACAGGGCTTGATGCCCAGAGAGTGGGCATTACATCCTCAGATTATGGAACAAATCTGGAGAAGGTTTGGCAGAGCGGAAGTGGTTCTGTTAGCTTCAGCCGAGATGTAACACAAACTTGTGGAAGTTTTGGTATGGCCCCTCAATGGGGCACTATTTTGAATGATGGGTGTGGCGTGGGGGCGTGGTCGTGTGTCGGTCTGCGGGAGAGAGAGAGAGAGCGGTAAGGCTTGTCACCTGGTTTATAATCAACAATAACACCTGTGTCTTGTTATAGTGATGTGGAGAGAGACCTAAAAAGAACGCAGAGTACCCAGAGGGGGAGAGAGAGAACACATACACAACACATGCTGAGTTAGGATCGGACTCAGTGTGTAAACCATTTATTTTGTTATGTAATCAAATCTACGTGAACAGACTGTAGTAGAAACGTGACAAATAAAAAAGTATTGCCTACACTGCTTCGTTGTCTCCTGACTCCTCCATTCAGACCCAAGAGTGCTACAATGGGTTATCCCCCACAAAAACAAAGACAAAAACATAAAGACGGATATGTATCCAATGTACATATTTTTTTTTTATTGTCGTTTCAACCATATACAGTTAGTACAGTACACAGCAAAACGAGACAACGTTCCTCCAGCACCATGGTCCTGGAGGAATACTGTCTCGTTTTGCTGTGTACTGTATTAACTGTATATGGTTGAAACGACAATAAAAACCACTTGACTTGACTTGACTTGACAATGTAATAGAAGCTAAACAAGGCAGTTTCACACAACATGGGACCTGACAACTGGTAAAATTGTGTGTGGCGTTTGTGCAGCCAAGACAGTGCTCACATTGCAGTTTCATCGTAGTTAAAAACTTGAAAACGTAACTTCATTGAGCCAAGTCACCCGCATGATGTCTCTTACAGTTAATAGTTTAGTATAGTTACTAAAAACAACATTTCAAAATAAAAATATATATAAGAAATTGGATATTAAGTAATTTAGGCATAATGTATCTACACATGTGTAGGCTTCTGTAGTCTCTTGTGGTACACGCAGTGTTGTCAGCTTGAGCTGGTCCATTATAGCTTGATAAATTAACTGTGTAACTTTTAAATAGTTGGGGAAAAAGTGTTATTGCTAAAGCAGACAGCAACTCTATACAGATAAACAGCACCTGTTTATTATTGTGTAATTGTGTAACATGCACAATAAAATATTAGGATATGTTGGCCAGTGAAATGTTTTGTTTATAATTTAATTATAGATTTTAAAATAAATGTATTATTCGATTACAGAGTTTGTGTATGACGCTAAACGTCTCGGTTACTGTTGTAACCTCCGTTCCCTGATGGAGGGAACGAGACGTTGTGTCGATGAAGTGACACTAGGGATCGATCTTGAGAGCCCAAAACACCTTCAGATCTTTGAGGAAAGGCCAATGAGAATTGACGAGTTGAATTTGCATGCCACTCCCCCTGACATATGGGTATAAAAGGGAGGCCAGCAGGCAAGTTCATTCAGGTTTTGTACTGAGGAGCCAAGACAAGGTCCCGGAGTTACAGCGGTAAAGATCTCTCTGGCAAGAGGGACAAAACGTCTTGTTCCCTCCATCAGGGAACGGAGGTTTCGACAGACACCGAGACGTTCCCCTTCTAGGGGATCGACACTAGTTGTCCCATATACGAAACACCACAATGACTGAACTGGTCATGTGAACTGCCGATGCAGGTGTAGGAAAGCTATTATGAGCATAAGAACAGATGCACATAGCCTTCCCAAATGCCCCAAGACGTTGTGTGCTTCCCCATAACCCTGATGGGTTTTCTCTCTAAGTTTTCTCTCCGTAGAAAAATAGATTCAGCTGGTGCCAAACAAATGCTAATAGAACGCGCTGGGGAAGGCGTACTTTTCTGTTCCTATTCTTTCAGGGGGGAAAGACCCCGTGGAAGCCATGCCTTGACCCGAAGAGGAGGGGAGGGTAGAGGGTGGCAAATACACCATACAGGCCCAATGGCCAGATATGGGAGAGGCGCGGTGGTAAGTCCTGACCTTCGTAGGGGGCGAGATTCTATAACACAGCGACCGGGGCAGAGAGGGCTCTGCCAAGGGAGACGCGATTCTACACAAAGAAGTGGGAGATTGTGCCGGGAGGTTAACAAGGGAACCGAAAACCTTACCCCAGTACAGGGCATGCAACACAAAATACTGGGTCTGACCATGAACTCCTCCACAGAATTCGTGAGTCAGAGGGCTAGGAGGAAGAACATACAGGGTTCACAATTTGTGAACACTCATGGGAGAGAAGAGCGCGCAGCTTCACCTTCTTGGAGGGGAAAGGCGCATATGCACAAGCAGTACACCTGGCCAGCTGTCCGTGTAACGAAACATACTTACCTGCTCACACCTGAAAGAACACGAGACGAGACCGCCTCAACCCGGAGATTGTAAATCCTTGCAAAGGTATTGGTTGTTGCCCAGCCCGCTGCCCTACATATGTCTGCTAGAGAGGTGCCATTGGCAAGTGCCCAGGAGGATGCTACACTCCTCGTGGAGTGTGCTTGAACCCACAAGGGGGCAGGCCAACGAAGGCCATCGCTGTGGCATCCATGATCCAGTGGGAAAGCCTCTGTTTGGGGACAGCGTTCCCTTTCCGCTGTCCACCAAAGCTGACAAGGATCTGCTCAGAGCATCTAAAGCTCTTCGTGCAATCCACATATATGCTCAAAGTGCGTACCAGACACAGTAACGATAAGGCTGGGTCTGGCTCCTCTGGGAGCAGCGCTTGTAGGCTCATCACTTGATCCCTAAAGGGGGTCGTGGGAACCTTAGGCACATAGCCCGGTCGGGGTCCAGGATCACGTGAGGTCCTCTTGACCGAATTCTAGGCACTCTTCGCTGACAAAGAACGCTTGCAGGTCCCCGACCCTCTTGATGGAAGCGAGCGCGATCAGGAGGTTAGTCTTCAGAGAGACTGCCTTTTAACCATAGGTCTGAGAGGACCATGGAGAGATCCCACGAGGGAAATAGGTGCGGTCTATGAGGGTTAAGCCTCCTGGTGCCTCTCAGGAACCTGATGACCAGGTCGTGCTTACCGAGGGACTTACCTAGAACCACGTCATGGTGTGCTGCTATAGCAGCTACTTAGACCTTGAGAGTTGAGGGGGACAGCTGCCCATCCAACTTCTCTTGCAGGAAGGCAAGCACTGACCCGACTGTGCAGCTCTGGGGGTTTTCAAGATTCAGCACTTTAAGGAGTAGAGCTGCCTTGAAGAAGGGGCTCTGGCCTGAGTGATCGTGTTAACCACAGCGGGCGGTAGATCAGTTAGGGCCACCATGTCCCATCCAGGGACCAGACATGGAGATTCCAGAGGTCAGGGCATGGGTATCAGAGGGTGCCCCATCCCTGAGAAAGAAGGTCCTTCCTCAAGGGAACTTGCCAGGGAGGAGCTGTCGTGAGGAGTGTGAGGTCTGAGAACCAGTTCTGACACAAGGGTGACCTGCTCCTCGTCCTCTTTGACCTTGCACAGAGCCTGTGCAAGTAGGCTCACTGGGGGGAATGCATATTTGTGCAGCCCTCGGGGCCAGCTGTGTGCCAGCGCATTTGTGCCAAGGGGAGCTCCCATCAAGGCATACCAGAGTGGGAAGTGCGAGGATTCTTGGGAGGCAAACAGGTCTATATGTGCCCTGCCGAATCAACTCCAAATCAGCTGGACCGGCTGGAGTGGAGTCTCCACTCTCCTCTGAGCGTTACCTGCCATGACAGAGCATCTGCTGTGATGTTGAGGTCGCCCGGAATGTGAGTGGTGCGCAGTGACCTGAGCTGTCGCTGACTCCAGAGGAGTCACGAGTTGTGACATGAGACGGGAGAGTAAACCGCCTTGGTGATCCGTCCAGACCAACACGTGCTTGCCCTGAATCAACAGCCGTAGGCTCCGCAGGGCGAGCAGTACCACCAGCAACTCGAGGCAGTTGATGTGCCAATGCAGGTGAGGTCCTGTCCAGGAGGGTTTGTGATGCCGGGGCTATAATCGGCCAGTGATCGGTGGCCGCAGGGACAGAGACCGGGAGCAACGGTGATCTAACCTGAGGGGAGAGGTGACTGCTCTTTTCTTGACAACGTGGGTTCCGCAACCCAGGCAATTTTCTTTGGTTGGTATTTAAAGATTTCAGACTGGTTGCAGAACAGCATGGCTGCCGGTCAAGCAAATATCAATTATTATTATTTTGTATCTTTTGTGGCAGTTGCTGCGAGATGCACATGGATGCATCAGGGATTTAGGTACACGAGCAGCATGCAGAACTGCCCTGTATTGTGTGGTTTCCCGCAAATTAACTAGAAAATCACATCTGTGATGACATGGCCCTAATATTATCAGTAGGTTTTTCCAATGTTTTTGGATGTAGCATTTGTAGTCAAATATTGAGACATAACTTCTCAGCGTGTGCTAATAACTACTGTGTTGACTAATTTGATGTACTATATTTTCCCAAATCAGTTGGCAGATAGAGAAAAAAGATTCAGAAAGAAATTTCAGTATAGACTATTATTTTTTTAGATTGGGATAATTTTAAATAAAATAAAATTAAATTGAATTGACAAATTGAAAATTAAGTACAAATAAAAACTAAATTAAAATTCAAAACATTATAACTTTGGTTTTAATGATTAACGCAGATTTCGCTTTCTTTAGTCTGTGTTTGAGTGGATGGAAGAACAACAAATAATTGAAATATCAACAGAATGCAATAAGAAGTGTGTTGACGGACAGTATTCATAAACCTATAGCATATGCTTTCATTCTGAAACCACTTTGAAGTCTGTTCAGCAGGATACTAATCATAAAATGTATATATGAAACACAACAGACGTGTTTTTGTTACATTTATATTGACAATTTTTTTTCTTAGCTGTTAAGTTTAAAATAAGCTTAAAATATTGATGTTAAGTTTACGGTTACAATTTTAATTCAGATTCATTAACAGATTCATTCGGACTCGGACACGGCCTGTTATGGACTTAGGTCCGACTCTACTCCTTTTGGAGTCGGACTCAACTCTGACTCGATTGTTTAAAGACTCGGACATGACTCTGACTCGACTAAGGTGGACTCAAACCCAACACTACCCAAATCTTTTCATCCCGTCCTTGTTCCTTTATGGGATTTATCTGTTTTGGAGGCACTCTTGGGTGCTCTGTTTGAGCCCTTGGCAACAGTTGCTGATAAGCTTCTGACTCTTAAAACGGCCCTGCTGGTGGCATTGGCGTCATCTAAAAGGGTTAGTGATGTGCATGCCCTGTCGGTTAATCCCTTACATATAGATTTTGCGCTTGGTGTTCAAGGGTGGTGTTAAGACTTTGTTTAGGCTATTTGCCCAAGGCCGTTTCTACATCATTTTGCCACCAGGCTATTCATTTTCAGGCTTTCTATCCTCCCCCATTTGAGTCAGAGGAGCATCAAAGTTTGCATATGCTTTGCCCAGTGTGGCACTGTGAGATTATGTTGACAATACTAGCCAGTGGCATAAATCAGAGCAGTTTTTAGTGTGATTTGGTGGCCGCAACAGGGGTGTTTACATGTCCAAGCAAAGACTGTCTCATTGGCTAGTTGATGCAATTTCATGTGCTTACGAAGCATGCGGTTTACCTTCGCCTTCAGGTATTCAAGCTCATTTTACAATGAGCATGGCATCCTCATGGGCTTTGGCTAAAGGTGCATCCTTGGAGGACATTTGGATGGTTCTCTCTGCATACATTTGTTATATTTCATATTCTGGACGATGGTTTGACTCCTTCTTCCCAGGTTATCTCTGTTGGAACAGGAATAAACTCATAATTCCCTCTGTTTTATTCAGATGATTTAGCTCAATTGTGCCCTTCTATATGCTTGCCACATGGGTGTTGACAGTTGGCAGCTACTGTTCGCATGGCGTGAATGTACTGTATATCATTCCCAATATGACTACACAGCTTGAGTTCCTACAAAAGGGAATGCCTCGGAACGAGATGCTGCATAAGCTGGCCATACTCTCTAGTAGCTGCATAGGCTCGTGCCTTCATGCAGAAAATCTGACTCGATGGTGCGAAGTGAGTGGGATTGGTTACAGTAGTGCCTTGACCCAGAAGGAAGTGAGCTTAAGGGGGTGAGTGTAATGGTAGCCAGCTGGTATCTGCTGTTTGTAAACCTTACTCCCCTACCCTCAATAGATGCACTTGCGACTGACACTAGAGGCCATAGCCTTTAGCCTCCATGTTAGTGCGCCTGCCTCCCATGCCGGACATGCCGGTTCGGATCCGGTACGAAGTGGGTCATGCAAGACCGGTTACATATACATCACTTACAATTGAGATGAGCCATCCAACTGGCGGTTCACCACCTTACTATTAAATCTAACAATTTGAATGTGACGTAGCCTCAGTTCCCAGAGGATTATAGGATGGTAAAGTGTCCAGTCGATCCGCCCTTCAGAATCTCACCAGAAATAGTAGGTCATCTGGGTATTTCTCACGTATTGTTTTATGAATACTGAAGAATCTGACATACTCCATTGGCACACTGTTTTGGGCATTCTATATAATAAGGAGGTATGGATGTTTGGGCGCAGTGAAAATTTCTAACCTGCATGCATTGCATGTTTGTCTGATTGGTCTGCGCAGAGCTGCGTGAAGTTGAACACACATAATAGTGCAACAAGATGAGGTCATGTGACAAGCAAAGTGAGGTCATGTGATAACAATGTAGCAAAGCACTGTTTGAAATGTTTATCATGCCTATTGTTTACCTCACTATTAAAAAACAATTGTGTGCATTATACAAGGTATACTTTGGAATTCAATAATAGGAAGCCAGTATTCCTTTCTGAATATACTGACATGCTTTGCTGTATCAAACATTGTTTTATTGGTTGGCACCAGAAGAGGGCACTATTTTTTCTCCCCATACTCTGTACTATGCCACTAGAGGAAGACATTGAGATGGTCACTAAAAAGTTGTGCCTAATTTTACAAGTTCTTTATGTGCTTAATCTAGTTTTTGTATGCCCATAGTTTTTGTATGCCCTTATCAAAGTGATGTAGAGAGATGTAGGCTTGTCATATCCAGGTCTGGAGCTGACTGAGTTCATGATTTGGCCTCCAGTGTGGACGTGTTCACACACGGATCGCAACATGATTCCTCTCTGTCTACCCAGCTCAGACTGAGCACAGGAGAATGCCTCACAAAATGGAAATTAATCATAAATTCTTGTGTGTCTATATGTGAGGCTTAAGTGTTCTTCTGTTTTCAAGCATTTACCACAATTACCATGAGACCCGGCTGTAATGATCACGTGTCAGAGCAGAGAGCTCTGCTAAGGCAGGTTTACTTCCTGCACTGTGCAATAGGGTTGTACAAAACATGTCACATATTTCTTTCATTGCTAAATAACTGGGGGCTATTTTCTTGCTCTATTCAAACATGTAAACCAAAGCTTGTTTTCTTGGCCCAAGGGAGCGGCCTTCAAATGCCAAGATTTGCTGGAAATGCTGCCGGCAGCTCTTACATGTTGTATCTGAGGTTGCAATGAAGTCCTTAAAACCGTTCAGAGACAATATCTGGTTCCAATTAGAAACTACAGAAATTATTAGGATGCAGTGTGTGTGCAATTTGCCCTGTCACCTAAGGAATGTGCCACATTATTTTTGCTGTCAAGACCTCTTGTTTCAGTCTGTGTCGATCAGTGTTGGGTGATCGTGCATTGTCTGGAGTAAAAAGGTCACTGACGTTTTTCCTCGGGTTCAGGTATCGGAATGTCAACAAGCATGTATCTGTACACAAGTTGAAATTCGAATTATTGTGTGGTGTCACTAAATTCATAATAACCAATCAATCACTGACATGTTGGGTCTTCATGAATAAATCAGAGTGTAAATTCTGTAATGAAAATCAGTAGTTCCCTCACCTGTTACTGTCAGAAATAACCTTGTTTCTTCACATTTGTTCAGCAGATGTGTTTGGTATCTTGAGTATTCTGGTAGTAGTGATTGTGACCTCACATTTGAACTCAGTAGCTCTTTTCCAAAACATAGTAAGTGGCCTCACTGGCTACTGCCTACATACAGCTGCATTCTATAGTTATGCCCACACTAATACATTTTTGATTAAAAACGCATTTATTTTGCTACGTTTACACCTCACATCTACTTTGGAATGACATTTTCCTCAACCGAAAATGGAGATTTTCAAAAATGCTCTCTAATATTGTATAATTTGGAAAAAGATGATGATAGGAAACTAAAAACAAAGTTTTCAAACCATAAACCAGATTAGTGTGGATTTGGCCTCTTGCATTACCATAACCATCATGGTTCGAATTCTAAATGCTCTATACTTGCCACACAAATAGGACTTTGCATGATTTGATTCTTACAATGGACTTCAATATAGTTTGACACTAGCATGTTGCTAGGCTAACAGCACATTAGTCTTATAAGCATAAAAATGCATAGTCCACACAAACATTGGGCAACAATTTTAATTACACTGAACTGTATTTGTATTAATATCTTTCCATACTAAATTAAATGTACATGATATTATATTATATTACATGATATTTATAATCAACATTTATCTCGCTTCATCCAACATCTTGGATTTATTTTTTTCATGAGCTCATGGCATTGCTTTGTCTTCGAATTCTCTGCAAAGTATATGTGCGAAATTACCTTCAAGGTATCTCAGGAGTCTGCATAATTAAAGGGATAGTTCACCCAAAAAAGAAAATCTTTACTAATTTTCTCACCCTTATGCCATCCCAGATTTGTATGAATTTCTTTCATCTGCTGAACTAAGATTTTTAGAATAATTGTTCAGCTCTTTTTGTCCATGCAATGTATGTGAATGGGTGCCAAAATGTTTAAGCTTCATAAATCACAAAAGTCAGCTTTAAAGTATTTCATAAGACTCCAGTGGTTAAATAAGCATCTTCAGAAGCTATATTATAGGCGTGGGTGCGAAAAAGATCAATATTTAAGTCCTGTTTTTCTATCAATTTTCCTCTCTGCTCAGTCAATCTCCACTAACTTTCACTTTCTAATTCTTCTTCTTGTGTTTTGGCATGAGGGGTGAGTAAATGAAAGGATTTTCATTTTGGGGTGAAATATCACTTTAAGCTGCTTAGCTTTTGCTTAGACTTTGTCTGTTGCACGGCTAGAGTATGATGCCTCCATAGACCGCTCACTACATATTAGAACAGAGCTAGTATGGGGGCCTGGGTAGCTCAGCGAGTATTGACACTGACTACCACCCCTGGAGTCGCTAGTTCGAATCCAGGGCGTGCTGAGTGACTCCAGCCAGGTCTCCCTAGCAACCAAATTGACCCAGTTGCTAGGGAGGGTAAAGTCACATGGTGTAACCTCCTCATGGTCGCTATAATGTGTGGTTCCTGCTCTCAGTGGGGCAGTGGTGAGCTGTGCATGGATGCCACAGAGAATAGCATGGGCCTCCACATGCACTATGTCTCCGCTGTAACGCACTCAATAAGCCACATAATAAGATGTGCGGATTGATGGTCTCAGACACAGAGACAACTGAGATTTGTCCTCTGCTACCCGGATTGAGGTGAGTCACTACGCCACCACAAGGACTTGGGTGCATTGGGAATTGGGCATTCCAAATTGGGGAGAAAATCAAAAAAATGAAATAAAAAAGAACACAGTTAGTGTGTAAGTATGTGTGTGTTTGATAGAAGGAAATAGGGATAGAGAGGGGATGAAAGCGAGAAAGATAAAATGGTAAGCTTGTATCAGATAACAAAATGCAGTACATCTTCAAGCCTGGAGGCAGACCATTTTTGCAAGTATAAAGATAATAAGCTCTCTTATTTTTTTTTCTTCCTTTAATCCTGTTTCACGCCCATAATATATGTGCTACAAGCCTAACACCACAAAAAAATCACACACTGTAGTATGGCATTCTTAAGTCCTGTTCCAGAAGGTTCTATTTCCAACCCCACTGTTCAAACAGGCCAGAGGCCAGTGTACACAGCGTGAAGGACTGCATGAATATGTGTTATTATTTAAAGGGACAGTCAGCCCTGCCGTAATGGATCTCTTGTGCTTGCAAGAGTAACTATGTTGTACATAATTTGAGAATTACTCACTCTATCCTCGAGCATATGTGTGTTTGTGAGGTTGCCTTCAGTTGATAAAATTGGATCGCAAGTATGCAACAAGATCTGTGCAGCATTAGAGATTGTCTCAACCCACTCTGCATGCAGGCAGCACATGGTGGCAAAATAAATCAATCAAAATTATTCCCACCTGTCAGAGCTGGTGGAGCCACTGGAGGGGCCCTGCCTTCTCCTCATATCTTTTCATCCTGCAGCCCCATGCTTCACTGACTCAAAGATTGAGTATTAAAAAATATTTGCTAATTCTTACAGAAGCCCCTTCTGGCATTAAGTTCTCACTCTCTTTCCCAGGCAGGCCTGGGCATAGACAGCTGCACAAAATTTGTTTGGAATTTGTGTCTTGAAGGAAAAAAATAAGAGAGGGAGGTAAAATCAAGTGATTTTTACCTTGTGTCTGTTAGGACAGCCTCGGTATTACGAAAGTATTGGATTAGTTTGGAATGGGATGTAAAAGGGGCAAATTTCAGCTTAAGTAGTAATGTACTGTGTATATATATTAGAATCACATAATAGGGCTATATAATTTCCTTTAAGGCTTTAACCACTTAAAATATTGCACAGGGTTAGAATGACATGAAAAATTATATTTTCAATTTTAAAATATTTCCAAATACTTAAAACATGTCCCTCTTTATTTTGGTCAGCTCTACATTTACACAGTTTATAATATAACCCAGACCAGTGGCGCCTAAAGCTGTGTGTGTGTTCCATAAACGCTACTACTGACCTGAGAAACTCTCAGAATATTTAACCAATCATAAAGTGTGTCCCGTATTTATGTTGGCTGTTCCCCGTCTGTTGCTCTCTCCACGTTGTGTCGGAGAAGCGACACTAGGGGTCTCTCTTGAGCACCGAATATACCTCTGATCCATTGAAAAAAGCCCAATGAGAAGTTGGCAGTCAGTATTTGCATACCCCGCCCCCGGACATACGGGTACAAAGGCGAGGCAAATACTAGAGTTCATTCAGAAATTTTCTTTGGAGCCGATGGTTGTGCATGCTGTTCGCGTGAGATCACACCAGTTCCAGTATTCCTCTGACATTCTGCATGCTGTTGGATTGAGGGCGCATTACAGCAGCGATTTCTCCTTCTTGCACGGCAGTGCAATTGCCCCTGGGCACTTCGACAGTGCAGAAACCCAAACTCTAAGAGAGTTGTTTAAGAGAGTGATTTTCTCTAAAAGAGCAATACAGAGCGGCGTTGAACGTCCTTTTCAGGATGCGTCTTTTTAAAGACGTGTTTCCGCCTCTGTGTAGTTTCTGGATGCGGTCAATTTCTCCCCACCTCCTACGGTCATAAAAGCTGCCTGGCGTACCTGGGTTGCGATTACACGCAGGCAGCGTTTTTATGAATGGTCTATGTTTTCAGTGCGAGAACATAGCCATGACAACATTGCGGTCGTAGGCTTTCTTTTGTCATGGGAGAAAGCCACTTCAGCCGCCCCCCGCACCTCGCCTCTTTCCTACGGGATTGGGGCAGGCGCCGCGGGCGATGAAGGGGATTTGGGGATAAAGACGGGCTGTGTTCGCCGGGTAAATCCCCGCGAGCCTCCCGCCTCCCCGGTACGCTTGCTGGCTTCCGTCCGAGCTCGGGATGAGCGTTTTCTTTCCAATAAGGTTATGTTCTCAGTGCGAGAACATAGCTGTGGCAGCATTGCGGTCGGGGAGGAGAATCTTTTGTTGAATTAATTTCATTTGCCACACCCCCTAACGGGGGCTGCGATACTCACATTCTCTATAATAGAGCTATTTCCTTTTTTGTCTCTGGGTCACCTGGCCCACAAATGCCATTCTCACGGCACTCTGCCGCCAGGCTTCAACAGTCCTGGCACGCTGAACGCGGCCCCAGATCCGCCTTTAGCCCCACGACTGTTCCCCGGCCGGCCGGTTCTGACGAGTCCAGAGGACGCCACTACGGGACCTCCTCCTCAGTCATCAACCCGCCCCCTGCCGGATGTGCGGAGCAAGGTAAGTGCTTTGAGTCTTTTCTCAGCACGAGAGCCTCGGGACGTGTCCGTGCCTCCTGACGGCGTACTACCTGCTCCAACCCGCTGCGAAGCCCCGCCAGGTACGTCAAAAATAACCGCCCCCTTGGTGCCCCTAGCACGGAGATTGGATGCATGGCTTTCACTTCCCAACCCGTCTCGCTGGCTGGCCCGGACCATCTAATTCGGTTACGCAATTCAGTTTTCCAGGCCCCCGCCCCCCTTCACGGGCGTCCGCTTTACCGCAGTGCACGGCCAACATGCCAAACTCCTGCGCGCGGAGATCGCTACTCTTCTACTCAAAGACGCGATAGAGCCTGTCCCTCCAACCGAAATGAAGAAGGGTTTCTACAGCCCTTACTTCATTGTACCCAAGAAAGGCGGCGGCTTACGACCAATCTTGGACCTGCGAGTTTTCAATCGAGCACTGTTCAAACTCCCGTTCAAAATGCTCACACACAAAGTGTATCTTGACAAGCGTCCAGCACCTAGATTGGTTTGCAGCGGTAGACCTGAAGGACGCGTACTTCCACGTCTCAATTTTGCCGCGACACCGACGTTTTCTACGGTTCGCGTTCGACGGCCAGGCATTCCAGTACAAAGTCCTCCCCTTCGGCATGTCTCTGTCCTCTCGCATCTTCACGAAGGTTGCAGAGGAAGCTCTTGCCCCGCTCCGAGAAGCCGGCATCCGCATACTCAATTACCTCGAAGACTGGCTCATACTGGCCCACTCCCGAGAGTTACTATGTGCTCACAGAGACCAGGTGCTCAGGCACCTCAGCCGCTTGGGGCTTCAGGTCAACCAAGAAAAGAGCAAGCTCACCCCGGTCCAGAGCATCTCCTTTCTCAGCATGGAGTTAGACTCAGTCTCAATGTCCGCACGTCTCACCAACGAGCGTGCACAGTCGGTGCTGAAATGCCTTGCCAAATTCAGGCCAGGAACGACGGTCCCTCTAAAAATCTTCCAGAGGCTCCTGGGGCATATAGCATCCTCCGCCACGACTACGCCGCTGGGGTTGATGCATATGAGACCGATTCAGCACTGGCTTCAGACTCGAGTCCCAAGACGAGCATGGCACCACGGCACGCACCGTGTGACAATCACCCCCGCCTGCCGAAAAACGAAGGACCTTCCTTCTCAGGGGCAGGGCACGCTCTAGCATCCGCATCCAGACCTTTGGAAACTCCACGTCTGGTCCCTGGACGGGACGCGGAAGATCTAGCTGGTCTACCACCTACTGTCGTAGACACGATCAACCAAGCCTGAGCCCCTTCAACCAGGCAGCTTTACGCCCAGAAGTGGTGCTTGTTCACAGATTGGTGTTCTTCCATGGTGGAAGACCCACAGAGGTGCGCAGTTAGGTTGGTGCTCTTATTCCTGCAAGAGAGGCTGTCCCCTTCCACCCTAAAGGTGTATGTCGCTGCTATCGCGGCTCACCACAATGCAGTAGACGGCAAGTCCCTTGGTAAGCACGACTTAATCATCAGGTTCCTAAGAGGTGCCCGGAGGTTAAATCCCTCCTGGCCAAGCCTGTTCCCCTCATGGGACCTCTCGGTAGTCCTTGCGGGCCTCCAGAGACCTCCCTTCGAGCTGCTAGAATCAATTGGACTCAGGGCCCTCTCTCTTAAGACTGCCCTGCTGATCGCGCTCACATCATTAGGGTCGGGGACCTGCAAGCGTTCTCTGTTAGTGACACTTGCCTGGAGTTCGGTCCGGCAGACACTCATGTGATCCTAAGACCGCGACCGGGTTATGTGCCCAAGGTTCCTACCACGCCCTTCAGAGACCAGGTAGTGAAACTGCAAGCGCTGCCCCGGGAGGAGGCAGACCCAGCCCCTTCATTGCTGTGTCCGGTACGTGCTTTGCATACCTACCTGGACCGCACGCAGAGCTTTAGACGCTCTGAGCAGCTCTTTGTATGCTTTGGGGGACAGCAGAAAGGAAACGCTGTCTCCAAACAGAGGCTTTCCCACTGGGTTGTAGATGCCATTTCGTTGGCTTATCACACCCAGGCCGTGCCCCCAACCACCCCCCCCCACCCGCGGGTCCGAGCTCACTTGACAAGGAGTGTTGCGTCCTCGTGGGCACTGGCCAAGGATACCTCCCTGGCAGACATTTGTAGAGCAGCGGGTTGGGTGACACCCAACACATTTACGAGAGACTACAATCTCAGGGTTGAGTCAGTTTCATCCCGTGTTTTCTCAGGTCCGAGCCAGTAGAACTCGGTAACACGCTGATTGGCTGGCCGGGTGAATTGCTTGCCTATACGCCCTTTCCCTCGCTTGAGGTAAAACAGTGCATCTTTTTTCCTAGGAGACTTCACTCAACGCAAATCCCTGGTCGATTCCTCCCTAGCCCTCATGGGTCCGCAGTTCGGCATAGGAACTTGCCGACCCAATCCACTGCGGGGACTCAGATCTACACTGTACTGGAATAGGTGCTCAGCAGACCCGCGTTTTCCTTGGGTAAGTTTCGGCTGCCCCCCGGTCGCCATGTGTAGCAACTCCACCCTCGCTGAGGCTGGATCTGCCACCGCGCCACTTCCACGTGTCGCCTAAAAACACATGTGATGTATTCACCACCGTACCTCCCCAGTTGGGCAGGGGTGGTCTCCGCAGGGTCTTTTCCCCCCTGGAAGAATGGGAATTGGGTAAGACCCCTTCCCTCAGTGCGTGTTAAATTGGACCCCTAGTGTCGCTTCTCCGACACAACGTGGAGAGAGCGACAGACGGGGAACGTCTAGGTTACGGATGTAACCTCCGTTCCCTGATGGAGGGAATGAGACGTTGTGTCTTCCCGGCCATGTCGCTGAGCCCGTAACCTAGACGTTTTGCAAATAGTTTTTTTCAGTGAATTGGCCAAACAGGCTTGCAAAATGTCTGAATCGATTCGTGATTCAGTACAATTCGTTCAGAGCACTCTCTCACTGAATCACTTGGAGCGGTATTTCACACAGTAAAACAATATAGGGATATTTACGAATACAGAGAACAAACAGAGATGGATACAGTGGAAATGTCCCTACAAACAGCTGAGACAAAAGGCTTTTTGAGAGGTAACTTTAAGACACTTCAGCTAGTGGAGTGTCATGTGAACAAGGGGCTGTTCAAACTAAACATGTTTTTGCATCCACTCGTGCTGTTTTTCAATCATTTTCCATGTAAACATTCGCTAGATAGATGTCTTTTGACAACTGCTTCACGTTTCAATGTGTTTTTAGCATCTCTCACAGGAGCGCTAATGAAAAAAAACTTCTTCAACTGATAAAAACGCGTCTTGAGACACCTGCGTTCAGTTCTATTCCCAGTGGTGTTTTGCTTTTTATAGTGTGAGAATAGTTTGTTCTGAATGGGTACTGGAAGAAATTCTTTAGCCAATAGTTACATGAATGCTACTTATACTCAAATTCTTATTTGAACTTATTCTCAAAGTCACTACAATTTAATGATTTGTTGTTTTTGCAACAATTTCAATTAGGCAGATTTTTGTGCATACCCTCAGAATAAATCCTGCAAGTGCCTATGACCCAGATAATTCTATTCTAATCTATTATATTAATATTATGCAATAGTAATACATTTCTGTCCTAAATTCTTAGCTTTCACATTAAAGTCTCCAGTTAAACCCATGAACCCTTATTCCACATGGAGGAAAACGAAACAAGTTTCTATGACTACGTTTCTCAACATAAATAAAGTGGGCGTTTCCTCCTACATGTCATTAGCACTGCATATTTTAATGAACCCAAATCATTAGCCATTACTTTATAAATTTAATTAAAGTGAAAGGAGAGCTTTACTTTCACTCTCAAAATAGAACCTCAGAGTTGGTCTGTTGGTCGCTTCGTTTGTGGGAACATTCAGTCTGAATACAGACATTATTAGTTCACCTTTCAACTCTTTTGATCCGAGTCGTTCATTCTTTTGTCACGTGACAGCTGTATATGCTATGCACACATGCAGGAAACAGAAATTGTAAAGGATCTCCTCTTTGGGTTGCTGTTCCCCTCCAGACCAGGAGGGAATGCTTTCCTTGAGCCTTCCATGCCATGCTCCTTCCAGGCCTGCAGATGGCACTTATACCTTGAGCTCTGTTCTCTCCACTCCGGAAGATGGCACCAACGCCCCTAAGCCTGTTCAACTCTCTGCTCGTTAATCCTCATTCCCTTCACCTGTGTCTAGGCCTTTATAAGTCTGTTTGTTTCCCGCTTTCGTGTTCAGTCTTGAGCCTATGTACCATGTGGCTCCAGTGACCAGTTCTCTAGCTAATCGTATTCTTATTATACCCTTGTGCCTATTTTTGTTTCTCTGTTTTGTGGAAGCTCGGCTTTCCTTGTTTATTTGTACTTTGCTTTTATTTTTCTTGAAGAAACACAAGTTTCCTGACTCATTGCTCTTCTGCTCTATATATAATATATATATATATATATATATGTATCTGCATAATAAAGTCCAGATTTCTAATTGTTAAGTTTGTGGAGTTACACCAGTTTCATAGACTAACCTGCACCCTCATCAATGTCACTTTTTTCATTCTTAATTACGAAACCTTCGTAACAATTTTGTACTGTGTCTGCACCACATCGACGCATCCTGTGTGTGATACCTGTCCGACCAGCTTCAGTAGTTGTTATATCACCCCCTTAAGCTCCCAAAGCTATTACGCCAAACAACAGAAAGCCAACTAACAATGAAATGGAAAGCACATAAAATTAGGCTTCTAATTTAAAAGTCTGCTAATATTAATATATCGAAGATTGAAAAAGGTACTGAGAAAATAACTTATCAATAATCAATGCATCAATATATTATGACATTCCTACATATCTGTATATTATTCTGTTGGTGAAATGTGTAGTTTTTCTATATTAAAATGTTTTTTCCTATTCCAGCCTAATTTGCAGAAAGAACTATAAGTAATCCATTGGTTGTTTGACTTCCCCTGACAGTGTTAACATTGTGGTGCTATCAAAACTTTGCTGTTTTTTGAGCATCGCGACCAGCCTGACATATCAGCATGCACATCAATCTATGGTTTTGGGAGAGTTTATGTTTTTGTCCAAACAATGGAAGATTCAGGAAATCTGTTTGCAGGGGTGCAAAAATGACTTATCCATTGTATGCAACACCGGTGGCACCACACAAAGTGGGTGCCAAATCCCTTTTTCCCTGAATGTGCTGGACAGTGAAAAATTCAACGGGATGCCAACATTGATATTGCATGTACCCCTGTAAATGGGTAGTTGCACCCCTGCGTGTTTGAAAACAGTAATTTTTTTTGTGCAGCTTAACATACTTCACCATTATACATCAAACATATTCTTATTAGCTGTGATTTTGCCACATTGCAGAATTGTTGCTTTTATTGTGGACAGACAAGTCGCTGTAAACTGGCTGTGTCATAACTGCTTAGGACACATTTTAAATGAAGATGTGGCATAGCAGATGATACCTGTTCTTACTGTATGAAGTTATTAAAAAATTAAAAATAAAACAAACTTAGTGTGTTATTTATTGCATCATTCAGAAACATCGGCCTGCATTAAGACAGAAAGATTAAATATCGTACAGTACATGAGCAGTCAGTGACATTGATTCTTGCCACACACATGCAGGTGGTTTATAGCATCATCAACAGAAACCAGATACTGCACTGTCTAGTAATGCACAACAGGCTGACAACCCATATACCATCAGTAAGCTGAGAGCTTCATGTAGGGGTTATGAAGATTGCCTTTTTTGTGATTTTTATTTTTTTTTGGTCAGTATCCACAGAACCTGAGGATCTACACCTAATGTATATATGACCCAAGAAGGCTGGTTCTCTTTTTACTCTGAGAGGACACTGCATGTTTGGAAAATAATCCAGTGAACAGCGTTCTGTTTATATATTGTTGGTGTTTTGTGCACCAGAAACCTACTGGTGTTTTCAGGTGGAGTGCTGACAAAATGCCCACACATTTATCAGAACACATCCCACACACAGTTTTAGGAACACAGTGACACACACACATACACACACACACAAACACACAATGCCTCACAGTATGAAGAAGACAGCAGGCATGTGAATGGACAGCTGGGATTAATATCTGTGTGTGCGTGCGTGCGTGCGTGCGTGCGTGCGTGCGTGCGTGCGTTTGTGTCTGTGTGTTTCTGTGTGTGCTGCTCTTGCAGAGCCCTGATTCCATTTTACTGGCTTTAATGAATCCCATTCACTGAGTTATGCGATATAGAATTGGCACTGGGCTGCCGAGTGAATGCACGCTCACTGCGTCCAGCATTTACACCAGATAAAAGTCATTCTTTTCAACTCCCTTACTACGAGTTGTTAAATGCATCTTTCCTTTCCAACTTCTCTGCTCTCCTCTGTTCTCTTCTTAGATCCATGTTGATGTATGTTTCAATTAAAGAGCGCTTGAATTAGTGGTTTTGAGCAGGGGTCTATGAATAGAGAGACAGAGCTGTTACATACGGTACACAATAGAGAGTTGCATTTTAAGCCTTTCCTAAAATAATAATAATAACATGTATATAGTTATATATTATTAATGTGTTTTCATACTTTGATGTGATGATGATTTCATTCCAAATCAATTAAAATAATCACTGTTGATGTAGATACATAATACATTTTAACGTGGTAAGGACAATGACACATTTAGCAAAACATTAGCTTCTTAACTAGCTTTATCTGAAGTTAGCTGCAATTGTATTTTTGTATAATGCATATTTTTAGTTTTAGATCAAAGAATAATTCGGACCCCCTGCAGTACCACTTCCCTATTGGGGACCCAAATATTAGAGTGTTAAATATGACTGAACACATTGAAGTTTTACAGAAAAATGGTTAAGCCAAGTTCACACTGCAATTTTGGCCATGATTTTGCCATCTAATACAAATGTCAGAGATGCTAAAGATGTCTCTGGTCATAGTGCAAAATTGGCAGTCTTTGATCGCTTAGTGTGACATATTCACTGACGACTTACTAATTGCTTTTACTTTAAATCTTAGCCTGCAACGAAGTTCTGGCAGTGTCAGAAATTTTGTGTCACAGTTTTGCAGTGTGACTGCTCCTACGACGAGATGAAACACCCCATCAGCGCTGCCAGTCGGGATGATTGGGACCAAAATCTTGATGTGTATCGTACAGTCTGACAAAATGCCACACAGTGTGCCATGGCTTTGATACAAGACCTCACCAGGATCATATGTTACTGTCTGACAGGGAACAATCGTAAAGGACCATAAAAATGGCAATGGCTGTTGTTGTTGCACCAAAGGAGTTCTAATATACCTCGAGAATTCGCTGTCATGTGACTGATCACATGGGAAAAATATAAGCCCATTTCACACCATTAGGAGCCCTTCTAAAACAATCTGTCACTGATAAAATATCTTTAATATAATTCAATACTCATATAACTGAACACAATGTCTGTTAATTGGGGAAACATGCTTTTTGGCACCAGATGATGCAGTTCTGGCATCTACCAGCTGAAGCTATCGAGGACATGCTAACCAGCAAATTCCTGACCCCCTGGTTGTGCCTCAGTAGTACTCTCATTGTTGGTGAGCTGTATAACTCACTGCGGAAATAGTCCATGCAGCTTTAGGATATCTAAAGTGGCATGACTATCAGAGTACGATGTAACCCAGCATGGCTGTCAACAATCAGAAGTTCATTCTTTGATGTTATTAGTGTTTGTGTGTGTGTTCACAGATATCCGAGAGACAGCATTTGTGTATGCCATCACAGCAGCGGGAGTGACGCATGCAGTTACCCAGGCCTGCAGCATGGGGGAGTTGCTGCAGTGTGGCTGTGAGGCCACGCGGAGCCGAGGGCCGCCTCCACGTTTAGGCAGTATGGGCCCAACTGAGGGAGTGAAGTGGGAGTGGGGGGGCTGCGGGGACGACGTGGAGTTCGGCTATGAGAAGTCCAAGCAGTTCATGGATGCCAGACGAAGAAAGGGCAAGAGTGACATTCGCACACTGATAGACCTTCATAATAACGAGGCCGGGAGGCTGGTAGGTTATTTCACCTTTGTTTTGTCAAAAATAGCTATAAATACCAATAATGTTATATAATGTTGGCAAGGCAAGACAGTTTTATACTGTATATCATCGCTGCCTGATGAAAAACACATAACTGCAAAAAACACATTTTTCAAGAGCATGGAAAAACTCATTTTCTCATAAATAATCTTACAAGATACTTGTTAAACAGACAGCCTGATTGAACTCTTTTCGCTTGTCATTTCAATGCACAATTCAAATAGTAGGAAGAGGTAATTTGGCACATTCAGTCTATGGTAAAAAGTCAAAATTGGCAAACGTGGAAATATGTGTTTTTCATTGGAAAGCGACGATATACGTATAGGACTAGCACATTTAATATTAAAGGCTTTTCATAGAAATGATTAAGAGTAGGAAAACAAAGATGGGAAAAAATTGGTAACAGGTCTATTTGGCCAAATAAAAAAAAATCACATCAACTTATCCTGTGGTTATCAATTGGTTTTGCCTTTAGAATTTAACATTGGCCATGGTGACCCAACAAACCTGAATTGAATGTAGTCTGGGTCATATTTTCTTTACCTTGTGTTTTGCAAGTGATCTCTGAGGATGAGAGAAAGCTGTCCATTTTGGTATGGCTAGCTTCTACCAAGAGACAGGTTGTTGAAAGATTGTTAAGTTTACTGGATGCACAGATATAAATAGAAAGATCATTTTTAGAAAGTATTTTTTCTCCATTTGAAAAGCTGATAAGCCTAAAGTATATAGTTTCTTATTTGACATGCATGGCTAATGCATGCTTAGTTACATTTTATTATTTGCCTTTAGCAATGTTTTGTTAATGCTGTCCATGTCAGAATAGACCTGTGACTTGGTTCACAAATCGACAATACACAAAAATGTTCATTGTGATGATGACTGAAGTAGCTTTTATTTACTTTCTTGCTTTGCTAACAGCAACTTCAATCAGTACTTGTTGCCCTTATGTTTGAATGCAGGTTTGAAGTAGATTATTGTTTTTTATGTTCCTATGCATCAGTGCATAGGTGTTACAAGCACAGTCGTGTGCTGTTTTGCCTGTACAACCCTTCAGAGATAGTCAAGCTCAAATGAGCAGATGGCACACTTCAAAAGCCCAAGCATTGGAGAACTTGGAAATGTTTTGGAACTATACTTGGCAAAGGCTGGAGAAGACGCACTGAACTGAGTTTAGACTAGTTCACAAACACCACCGCTCTCTTTGAGTCCTATTGTACCTTTCCCTCATTGATTGTAATTCCATCTAAATGAATGAAAAAGTTAAAGGTGAATTGTATAATTTCAGTACTACTAGTATCACCAGTAATGACTGCTTAATAGTCATAAACTGACTGACTGTTTCCCCGAACATTTCACATGCCTATTGTTTGTGGGACAAACAAATTGTCCCACCTCAAACTCACATAATTGGTTAAGACAAAGTTGCACCACAGACCCAGAAGCTGATTTTGGAATGGCATACTACTACTACCAAACTATTCTTACTATTTCTACCTTATATACAGTAGCTATGGTATAGTAATATATAAGAGTAATAGTAAGAGTACTAATAGTAATAGTAAGAGTTTTTTTTTTACTTTTTTCACACTTTTCAAGGAAATCGTATTACCAAAGGCTTAGTTATAGTTGTCTATTCTATATTAAGATAGATAATTGTTGTACTGTAACATGAGAAAAAATGTCACTGTGAAACTTACATGAGAAGTGTCATTTTTTTTTATATAAAATAACTTTTTTCTATCCCATTTTTATTTGCACAGACAGCTATAAATAAACCATTTGAAGGATAAGTGTTTGAAAATCATCATTTTTGCTATTCTATTTATTACCGCCATAAAGTCAGCATTATAGCTATTTTTATAATACTGTACAATTAAAACTTTGAATATTTGTTTTTGAAAAACTCTTGAAACATGCAGAAGCTCTTTTCTAATTGTATTTTATTTTATATTACTATCTATTATTCAGTAGCCATATAATTCATTAGTCTGATTTATGGTTTTCTTCAAGCAATCACCAATAGTAATTACACGTCTAAATCGGCCACTGGCCAAATCCTCACAACAGCTATTCAGCAGTGTCAGTAGTGCTTCATCTTACAGGGGTCACTGCCTCATAGCCTCAGGTCTTGTTAGCATGGGGTCAGTTGCAGGTAAATAGGCATTAAAGAGCGAGGTGGGGGCACATATACGTGTTTGGCAGATACCAATGTTTTACAGTTAATGATTATGTGAAAAGAGGACTCTTTTATAAAGTCTCGCAGTGACTTGTTTGGAATTAATGAGAGAAAAAATGTTAATGCAGCATTTATCAGATGTTCATTTCAACAGGTATAGAACTTTAAGAATAAATGTATCCAGCCACTCAGATTGGCTTTTGGGTTGCTGGAAGCTACAAAGGAGAGAGGGAGGGGAGAGACGAGGGTAAATTCCTTCTAAATAGCTTCTCCTTTTATCTCACTGAACTATCTTTGTGTCTTGAACTGCAGGCGGTGAAGAATTATATGAGAACTGAATGTAAATGTCACGGGCTGTCTGGCTCTTGCACTCTGCGGACTTGCTGGAAGAAAATGCCTCACTTCCGTGAAGTGGGTGACCGTCTGCTTGAGCGCTTCAACGGGGCATCCAAAGTGATGGGTGGGAATGACGGTAAGACTCTCATCCCAGTGGGCCAAAACATCAAACCACCGGACAAGCAGGATCTCATCTATTCGGCAGAGTCACCAGACTTCTGCCTACCCAACAGGAAGACGGGTTCCCTGGGCACACGGGGCCGAATATGCAACAGCACGGCACTGGATGTGAGTGGATGCGACCTTCTGTGTTGTGAGCGGGGACACTGGGACGAGACGGTGGTCCTGGAGGAAAACTGTCTCTGCCGTTTCCACTGGTGTTGCATAGTCCAGTGTAAAAAGTGTTCTGTTAGGAAAGAACTCAGTTTGTGTCACTAACCAAACTTTTCTTCATGTAGAAATTGAGAAGAGTGCTTCAGAATGCAAAATCCATTGGAAGTCATGCTAGAACACTCAAAACAAGCTCTGTTGCAAAGAATCTAGAACATTCCAGATTTACTGTAGAATGTACTGAAAAATGTGTATGCACATTTCAGACCCTAAGGTTTTGGAAAACATTAGAGGAGTGTCTCACTCATAATGCACCCTACAGCATACCTGTAGAACTACTAGTCTCATTTAATACTCAAGATTTAGGAGGGGTTCTTCAGCTGTGAAGTCAAGACATTCAGAAATCCTTATCAGCAAAGTGAAGAGAGCTTAAGCCTATCTTTTCTTTTAGATTAGCCCTGTTTATTTTGTCCATTGGTTTGATTGAAGTGGTTATATCCTTTGTTGAGTCAATGAATGGAAGCACTTCCACATTACTGTCTTGAGAGAACACCTACATGCACACAGGGACAGCATTGCAGCCATGGTTTGAGAAAACAGAAGCACAGCAACATTATGCATGATGTCAGTGCAATGGCAAAGGCTGCTCTTGCTCTGTACTGTCTGAAGTAAGAGGCACATCAAGTAAAGGATATTTGGCACAGCACTCTGTAAAATGGGCATCGCCTGGACACAAAGTAAATAATCTTATTTATAATGTCTAACATGACTACTTGTAGTGAATTGACTAATATACCCTGTAAACTTCTTTTAAAAGCACTTTGAACAGGAAAACATTGAAACGAAAAGTAGCATGTCATTTCACTTTTAAATCAGTTCTTTCAATGGTAAAAAGCAAACCCCCTTTCTTTCCATTTTTGTGTATAATATTTAGTCTTATGGGCTTTTAGTGCACTTTTACTGGTACTGATCACTCTTGTTACATTTATTTGCCCCCAGGTATAACACATTTTTAGTGGTTTGTTTCAGTTTTTTTTTTTTAAGGGATAGTTCCTTCAAAAATGCAAATTCCCTCATGATATACTCACCCTTATGTTGTTCCAACCCTGCATGACTTTCTATCTTATGTGGAACTTAAAAGGAGATGTTTGGCAGAAAGTTAGCCTCAGACACCATTGACTTTCATTGCACCTTTTTCCATACAGTGAAGGTAGATGTGACTGAGGCTGTCAGTCCCTAACATTCTGCCCAACATCTCCTGTTTAGTTCCATGGAAGATATAAAGTCATATGTGTTTGGAATGAGATGAGCGTGAGTTTTTTATTTATGAATAACTAACCCTTTAAGAATAAGAGTGCTTGCATATTGTTGATCTTGCATATGCCTATTAGTACTATTCCCTTATCTAAACTGATCAGAACTGATGGTTAACGACATTGATCACAGGAGTGTATGAGAAATTCATTTCCATTGTTTGTGATGTGGTTTCCATGGTGATGACAACTCTTCACAGAGCTGTCCATGTCTCCCTTCTGATTTGTCAGTGGTATCTGTAGGTCATCTAAATGCTGCATTTTCATAAAAGGCAAATTCTGGACTTTTCAGCACCATATTTAGTGTCAAACAAATGTATTATATTTGAAATACAATATTTCTGCTGTGTGTGTCGTTAATGAGATCATAAACAGCAATGTTAAGAAACAGACCTAAATAATGCAGAATTTCACTAGATATTTAAAGGGTCAGCCATAAGACTTTCATCGAGTGTTAATCTCAAGCACCACTTCCTTTGTTTGGAATGTATTGCATTTTATTTTGAAATACCTTAATGAAGGTATCATCTGGAGTTTTCTCCTTGTGTTCGTATCTTGTGTGCCACTGACCATAGACAAATACAATTTTCACATGCATTTGCAATAGTAGCATAATAAATATAATGGATTTGAGATTGTAAAAAGTGATGGCATGTCCAGTAAATGTAAAATACTTGAAACCACAGTAATCAGCTTTATCTGTGGACTGTTCTACACGTTAAACATATCTTAACCTGATATATGAGAAATGTGGTGGAATGATATCTACTGCTCTTCAAAACAACTGTTTATAAAGTCGTCTTGCATTAATCATTTTAGAATTGTATATTTCGCATATTTAATCATAATTTCTACGAAAGGAGGATAATTCAGATACAAAAAAAAACTAGAGAATGAAACTAAAAACCGTACTCATAGCTGCTCATCATTGAATAAAATACACAAAAACAATCCTGTCTGTTTTTCTTTGTAATTGTATTTTTATTTTCTCAAATACATAAAAAAAAAAAGTAGTCTTATTCTGCCATGTTTATCATGATTTCCTGTTTTTTCTCTCTCTAGTTATTAGAGATAACATATAGTTATTACAAAGTATTATGAAATTTGTTACAAATCAATTAAACATTGCATTGAAGTGCTTCTAATTTACTAAATCAATTTTGTAACTTAAAATGTACAAATTTAGAGACTAATCTTTTGTACCTTTGTCGAATTTGAATGTACTGTATTTGGACTGATGGAAAAGGTTTCCAAAGAATTGTAGGTTAAATGTTGTATAATTTCAGGATGATATATTTATATAGATGGCATAATGAAGCTTTTGTCTCACTTTCTTTTCATGTACTTGAAACTAATCATATGACTTATGTTGTTCTAACTGCCTTACTTCACATGGGGTTTGAGAGCTTGATGCTTCTCACTGTCTCTATAGGGCAATTTGAAAGATTACTTTAACACCTCAGCTTCAATTGTATCGTTTTGCTACTCAGCAGAAAAAAAAGTGTTGTTTTTTAAGTTATTTACACAGTTGGAAAAGACTCCTTTTGTATTAGTATGAGTTCTGCAAGTCGACACAAGTTCAAGTTCAAAAAGGAATTTGCGCTGCGGAGCCAGCAGGGTTGAAGATAGAGGGAACGATGGAGAGCGGGAATGTGCCAGGAGCATGAGAGAATGAGAAACACTACGATAGACAGCCCAGAGCAGGACAACATCAGGAGAATCATACCACAGACAGCCATTAGATTTATAGAAGTGGAGCTATTAATGTGGCTGCTGTGTTTGAATGGTGAGGTGCACTTTAACACACACACTGAAATGCACAGGATGAGTGGATTGTTTTGTCTTTGCCTAATGATAGTAAAACACAGGGCACTAATGAAGGCCTGCCACTGTGGGTGGATACACAGTGTGATGGGATACACACTCATATCCTCTAATCACTCAGACAATGCAGTGTAAAGACATTAGAGACAAGAGACAGTGAGCTCCAGATGCAAGTGTACAGGTGGTGATCATCTGAGCTGATATCAGCCAGTAATGAGTTCAGACAGTAAATTTATGTTTCAATGTTTTTGCCCTTAAGAATTTTTTGAAGAATTTATATCAGTGTGATCATGACTTTGTCATCATGACAACATAACCCAAATAAACTCTGTTATCCTGGCAAACGATTTTATCACACTAATATCATGTAAACACGTATAATGTTTATGTCTTGTGGCTATTTAAAAAAAACAAAATGTATTTAAATTTTTTTAGACTGGCTCCTTTTACTTCTATTTTAAGTACCTTACTGCAACTGCAATGTTTTTATATAAATAAACAAGTCAAAATAATTTTTTGTGGAAATCAATATTATGCCAGAGATGCTGTTGCTTGAGCTCAACTTGTACTTTGTACTTTGAATGTACATGGTATTGAACCATGAATATTCCTTTAAAGGGATATTCAAAGGGACACCCAAAAGTACACATTAAGATGACTGAGACTAACATACTGCCTAATATCTCTGTCGTGGTCCACGGAAGAATGTCATTTTGGGTTTGTAGACATTAGGGTTGAGTAGGCCTAAAAGATGACAGAATTTTCATTTTTCAGTGAACTATCGCTTTAATGTGAACTACAAGTATCCTGTAGTGGAATGCTGGTAGGAAAGTGCAGACAGCAAATTGTTTATGTGTGTGCATGTGTACACAGGTGCATGTGTGTGGTAGATAGCCGGAGCAAATAAAATGTTACTGGTAATGTAATACTACCATGCATCCCCTCTTGTTCTGACAACCAGTCTTTATCTAAATATAGATGCTTACTTTAGGAAGACACACTCATAAATGTCTACCTGTGAATAAAGGCTCTGAAGCCTTGCTTGAGATTTTATCTGGAGGTAATCAGTATAATTACAACTAAGGCTACATCAGGCTCTACTCTGTGAGTCTGTGTGGTTCATGATAGAATGGAAGAGTGATATTTATGCGTCTTGCTACAAGGCATAAAAGTTCAACAGTTAGTGGCAGCAGCAGAGCTTGGTAAATAACACAGTTACTTGTTCCATTTCTTTTTGTGGATAAATAGATTTTAGTGCTCTCAGTGGGTTGTTAACCTCTCCTGTCAGGGTTTTAAGTGCTGATAATATCTCCAGAAGAATGCTTACTCATACTGTTGTTACCCTTTTTTGTCTCTTTTTGGCAGGACTTCAGTAATCCCTAAAAAACGTAAAGAGACCAGAGCAACGTACCAAGTCTGTGTCAATAAACAATATTGTTTGCGTGCATATACACTGGAATTGCCAGATGGAAGTTGAGCCTCTATCCTCAGTTAGATCCGGAATGGCTCATTCCAAAACGGGCCTGCAATAAAGTGTTTATGGGTTTGTGATTTGCAGGCTTATGGTCTCAAAGGATGATGCCAGCCCCTGCATGCACATACACACTTTCACACTCATTTAAATGCTCTTTCTCTACACACTTCCTGCCACTTAACACAAGATGGAGCTATAGTATTTGAACAGGGAGATCTCGTGTCATAACAGCATGCTTTAACTCTTCAGATTATGCTGTTGTGTGCCCTTGATCAACACCAATGGAAAGGCAGTCTAGCCTCACTGATAGAAAACTACCTAAACATCAGTATTCTGTACTGTCACACAACCAAGTTGATGACAACTATGAGTAGCGTGCATTGCTTAAAAAGAGAACCAAAAGAATTCAAATAGATAGCTGATGCATGATGGGTCAATGGACTTTTTAATGAGCATCAATATTTTAGGTTAACATTTATATGAAAATATAAGTACAATAGGTAAGGAAAGGGTATTAGGCCCTGTTACCATTTCTTTTAAGTTATATCAGGAAGACTTGCAGATTTTAGTGAAATTTATTTGATGAATATAAAACAGAAAATGAATGTCTCTCTTTGGCGTAGGCCCTGTCTGGCGGTGCGAAGAAGTTGTACTCGGAACCATCATATTCTGCCGGAGATAGGAGGCAGATGTGAGGAGCCTACCCCCGTGCAGAACGGGACTCAACTTGTGGTGGTGGGGTGGTGGAGGTTGCCTTGTTAGCACACTGAAACAGCAATCTGATAGATTGTGAGCAGACTTATAAAGCAACGGCTTACATGTGATTGGGTGGGAATTATCCAGCTAATGGTGCGATGATGTACAGCTGCTAGTCTTCCAGCTAGAACTACGCTACTCTTACATTTCCTCAAACAACACTTGTTCATTTTAATTATACTGTGGTGGGACAAATGAATATTTGAAATAATGCTCCATGAAGTCTAATATGAGGTCATAAAAGCTGCATGCATAATAGTTATAAAAGAATTAGCAATTTTAGTTGGAGTATAGCATTTCAGAGCATAGGATTTATATCAACTATCCACACACAGAACAAAAAGTAGGTAGCACTTTACAATAAGGTTCTATTTGTTAACATTATTTAACAACATTAGCTAACATGAACTAACAATGAATAATGCTTTCACAGCCCTTATAAATCTTGGTAAATGTTAATTTCAACATATTCTAATACATGTTTAAATCATGTTGCATTTGTTTACTTAAGTTAATACACTATGAAATAAAATGAACTTACAATTAACAACTCTATTTTATTAACTAGCATTAACAAAGATTAATAAATACTGTAAAAAAATGTATTGTTCATGATAACTGAGGCACTAACTAATATTAACAAATGGAACCTTTTTGAAAAGTGTTACCAAAACG
The DNA here is from genome assembly GCF_025860055.1 of Xyrauchen texanus. NCBI lineage: Eukaryota > Metazoa > Chordata > Actinopteri > Cypriniformes > Catostomidae > Xyrauchen > Xyrauchen texanus. Next base: position 17,009,355 of record NC_068293.1, on the reverse strand, counting down.
TACAATCATTGTGCAATGTAGCACATTCTTTTCACAGTAATTACAGAGAGCCAATTATGCAGAAATATGATAAAGTGTAATGTGAGACAGCATTCCAATCAGTGCAGTACATACAGCAGATGAGTTCTTACTGGGCAGAAAGGATGAAGTTGTTTAGCTATGCTGTTGTTTGGTAGCACACATCAGCATCAGCTCTTAGACAGTCATATGGGATTAGTAGTGAGGGTTAAAGGAATGGTTCACCCAAAAATTAAAATTCTCTCATCATTTACTCACTCTCATGCCATCACAGATGTTTATGAGTTTTTTCTTCTGCAAAACACCAATTATGATTTTTAGAAGAATATTTCATCCCTGTAGGTCCATACAATGCAAGTGAATGGATGCCAACATTTTGACACTCCAAAAAGCACATAAAGTCATCATAAAAGTAATCCACACAACTCCAGTGTTTTAATCCATATTTTCAGAAGTGATATGATAGGTAAGGGTGAGAACAATTTTTGCTTGAAATTCTTCTCCCTGCCCAGTAGGGTGCGATACGCATGAGGAATGTGAATCACCAAAATCACAAGGAGAAGAATGTAAAAGTGATCTGTTTCTCACCCACACACCAATTGTATCACTTCTGAAGATATAGATTTAACCACTGGAGTCTCATGGATTACTTTTATGCTGACTTGTGTGCATTTGGGAGCTTAAAGGTTTTGGCACCCTTTCACTTGCATTGTATGGAACAAAAGAGCTGAGAAATTCTTCTAAATATCTTATTTTGAGTTCAGCAGATGAAAGAAAATCATACACATCTGTGATGGCATAAGGTTGCGTAAATGATGAGAGAAATTTCATTTTTGGGTAAACTATTCCATTAAGAGCTTGGCAGAGGTGTGGAAGAAACTCCTCTTAAGGCTGGTGGACTTTGCGGATAAGAATTTGTAGCACACTCCTGGAGAAAAGCTGGAAGAAATGATGTACAGAGGGATAAGAGGAATCAGATTATTTTGGTGTCCCAGGGTGCATGTTTTTTCTATTGTAGAGGGAATGTACAAATGGAAGCCAGAATCTGGCATTTTTTTATGCTTAGTGACTTGTTTCATTTTAACATCAGCATTACAGTGCCAGACAGTTATAAATGATATCAGGGCACTTTGGATGATGTCTGTACACAAGTAGATCTGAAGCTTCTTTTTTATTCCTTAAATGAGCTCTTCATTTGTTTGAGGATGTATAGTCTGTGCTGGACTTTTGAATGTTTGATTTGGCACCTTTTTAAGTCCTTTTAGATGGTTAAAGTGTGTTTGTTGAGCGCAGAACATCTTGGGAGGTTTACTCATAGAATATTGATGTACAGTAGACCTTCTGCAAGGTCAGAACTGTTCACTGTCTCCAGCTGTTCTTTGTGAATGTCCTCCGAGTAACTCTTACTTCTGTTATCTTCACAATCATTTCAAAAGGATATTTAGCACAATAATGAAAATTCTGTTATCATTTACTTACCCTCATGTTGTGAGAAATATATTACTTTCTTTCATGTCGCACAAAAGGAGATGCTATGCAGAATGTTTGCCTCAGTGACCATTCACTTTCATAGTATGGAAAACGTTTGGTTACGTATGTAACCTCCGTTCCCCGAGGGAGGGAACGACACGTTGTGTCGGAGAAGCGACACTAGGGGTCTCTCTTGAGCGCCGATATTCACCTCTGACCTATTGAAAAGGGCCAATGAGAGTTGGCAGTCAGTATTTGCATACCCCGCCCCCGCATACGGGTATTTAAGCAAATACGGAAGTTTAGTCAGGATTTTTCTGAGGAGCCGGAAATGGTCCGGCCACAACAGTGGCTCGGTTCAGCGACATGGCGGAGGAAAGACACAATGTGTCGTTCCCTCCCTCGGGGAACGGAGGTTACATACGTAACCAAACGTTCCCCTTCTGTCGCTCTCTCCACGTTGTGTCGGAGAAGCGACACTAGGGGACCCATTCCAATCTTGCCATGTGCTGAACCGTGTACGTGAACTGCCGATACAGAGGCAGGCAGGGATTCATCCAGTGCCGCGCATCGTCTGTACCTGGCTGCACGTACCCTTCCCCAATGCCCCATACGAACATCGGGATCCTTCTAGTTACCCTGAGAGGGGAACAAGGCGATGTTTGCCAACATGGGAACGGGCCAGCCTGGCTGGGCCTCTTTCTCTCTATGTTTCTCGCATAGAGCAATCACGCATATAGGGAAGGGGGTCTTACCCAGACCCTGCGGAGACCACACCTGCCCTTTTTCTTGGGGGGAAAAAGTGGTAGACACGTCACACGGCCATCTTAGGGCTCGTGTGGAAAGTATGGTGCGGTGGTAGATCCAGGCTCGAAAGGGGGGAGTTGCTACAGCACGGCGACCGGGGCAGCTGTAACTGCCTAAGGGAGACACGGGGGTCCGCTCGTAAGGGGACAGAACCGTGGAAATACACACAGGGGGAGTCCGAGCAGGAGGCCTTACCTGCGGAGCACCTATACCAGTACAGGGTAGCCATCAGGGTACCCGCAGTGGCTTGGGTGGGCAAGATCCTCCGCTGAACCGCGGACCCGGAGGGCTGGGGAGGAATCAACCAGGGTCCCGACTCGGAGTGGGGCGCCCTGGGAAAAAAGGCGCACTACTTAACCTTGACGTCAGGAAAAGGGCGCTGGGCGCAAGCGATCCACCCAGCCGGTCAGACGCGTTACCGAGTTCTACGGGCTCGGACCTGACAAAACACGAGACGCAACCGACTCAACGCGGAGGTTGTAAAACCTCGCGAAGGTGTTGGGTGTTGCCCAACCCGCGGCTCTACAGATGTCTGCTAGGGAGGTGCCCTTGGCCAGTGCCCATGAGGATGCAACACCCCTTGTTGAGTGCAGGCGTTGTCGTGATAGCGCGTCCGCTACGACGTTGAGCTTGCCGGGGATGTGAGTGGCACGCAGCGACTTGAGTCACTGCTAGCTCCATAGGAGGAGACGACGGGCGAGTTGTGACATGTGGCGGGAGCGTACGCCGCCTTGGCGATTTATGTACGCCACCACCATGGTGCTGTCCGATCTCACGAGGACGTGTTTGTCCCGAACTAACGGGAGGAACTTCCTGAGAGAAAGAAGGACGGTCAGCAACTCCAGGCAGTTGATGTGCCAACGCAGCGGGGCCCCTTTCCAACGGCCCGCTGCTGCGTGCCCGCTGCACACAGCACCCCACCTGGACCGGGAGGCGTTGGTTGTGACCAGAACGCGTCGGGACACCTGCTGCAGGGGCACTCCTGCTCGTAAAAAGCAGAGGTCTGTCCAGGGTCGGAGTGTTTTGAGGCAGGCGGGGGTGATCCTTACCCGATGCGTGCCATGGTGCCATGCTTGTCTCGGGACTCGAGTCTGGAGCCAGTGCTGGAGTGGTCTCATATACATCAACCCCAGCGGCGCGACCGCCGCGGAGGACGCCATATGCCCCAGGAGCCTCTGGAAAAGTTTTAGAGGGACCACTGTGCCTGGCTTGAAGGAAGCTCGTGAGACGTGCTGTCATTGAGACTGAGTCTAACTCCAGCCCGAGTAAAGAGATGCTCTGAACCGGAGTGAGCTTGCTCTATTCCCAGTTGACCTGAAGCCCCAAGCGGCTGAGGTGCCGTAGCACCTGGTCTCTGTGTGTGCATAGTAACTCTTGAGAGTGTGCTAGGATGAGCCAGTCGTCGAGGTAGTTGAGAATGCGGATGCCGGCTACTCGTAGCGGGGCAAGGGCCGCCTCTGCGAACTTCGTGAAGGCGCGAGGGGACAGAGACAGGCCGAAGGGGAGGACTTTGTACTGAAACGCCTGGTCGTCGAACGCGAACCGTAAGAAGGGTCGGTGTCGTGGCAGAATTGAGACGTGGAAGTACGCGTCCTTCAGGTCTACCGCTGCGAACCAATCTAGATGCTGAACACCAGCCAGAATATTTCTCTGCGTGAGCATTTTGAACGGGAGTTTTAACAAGGCCTGATCGAAAACTTGCAGGTCCAGAATTGGACGTAAGCCGCCGCCTTTCTTGGGTACAATGAAGTAAGGGCTGTAGAAACCCTTCCTCATTTCAGTTGGAGGGACGGGCTCTACCGTGCCCTTGGCTAAGAGGGTCGTGATTTCCGTGTGCAGGGAACTGGCATGCTTGCCGTGTACTGCGGAAAAGCGGACGCCCCTGAAGGGGGGCGGGAGCCGGGCAAACTGGATTGCGTAACCGAGTCGAATGGTCCGGTGCAGCCAGCGTGATGCATTGGGAAGCGCAAGCCACGCTTCCCAGCTCTGCGCTAGGGGCACCAAAGGGACGAGTATTTTGGACGTACCTGGCGGGGCCTCGCAGCGGAGCGGAACAGGTAATGCAGCGTCGGGCAGCTTCGTCGCGGCCTGAGGCTGAGGTGCTGAGAATAGACTCAAAGCACTTACCTTGCTCCGCGCACCCGGCAGGGGGGGTTCGTGACTGAGGAGGAGGTCTGATGCTGGCGTCCTCTGGACTCGTCTGAACCGGCCGGCCGGGGGACAGTCGAGGAGAAACAAAGGATTCTCCTCCCGGCCCCCCACGGGGGACGGAGCGGTCTTACCACCTCCGGAGCTAACGTCTTCGGCTCTGGGTCGGCTGTCTCAGGAACGCTTGGGAGCCTTCCGGGTCCTAGAGGGGGTTCGTGAGACAGGGGCCGTGCGCCACCTGCGGGGTGCTCGACGCTGGGGCTGAGAGCTGGGCCCGGGTTGAGGCGGAGCAGGAGCTGGTTTTTTCGCAGGGGGACACCCTCGGCGGGCAGACGGGGCAGGGCCCGTAGCGGCAGGTCTGCGGCGGGGCATGATGCTTGAGAGATGGCCTCCGTCTGCTTCTTCACCGCGGAGAACTGTTGGGCGAAGTCCTCGACGGTGTCGCCGAAAAGGCCAGTCTGAGAGACAGGTGCGTCCAGGAGGCGGTTCTTTTCGGCCTCATGCATCTCGACCAGACTGAGCCAAAGATGCCGTTCCTGGACCACTAGGATGGCCATCGCCTGTCCGAGTGCCTGCGCTGTGGCCTTCGTCGCTCTCAGGGCGAGGTCGGTCGCTGAGCACAGTTCCTGCAGCACATCAGGATCAGGTCCACCCCCGTGCATGTTTCTGAGTGCTTTGGCCTGGTGGACTTGCAGGAGGGCCATCGCATGCAGGGCGGAGGCAGCGCGTCCAGCCGCACTGTAGGCCTTCGCGTTGAGCGAGGATGTTGTCCTACAGGGCTTGGATGGGAGTACGGGGCGGCCACGCCAGGAGGTAGGGCTACCGGGGCATAGATGGTACGCAACTGCCCTATCGACCTGGGGAATGGCCCCGTATCCGTGGCGCTCTCCGCCGTCGAGGGTGGTGAGAGTGGAGCGGGTGGCACCTAGACAGGCGGAGAGCGGGGCTGTCCACGTAGACGTCAGCTCGTCATGCACCTCCGGGAAAAACGGGACCGGGGGATGCGAGGCCGCGAACGGCGCGCTGCCCCCAGGAACCAGTCATCCAACCGTAAAGGCTGTGAGGAGGATGGAGGGTTCCAGTCCAACCCCACGCTTACGGCGGCCCGGGAAAGCATGTCAGACATCTGAGCGTCGGCCTCAGATTGGGCCTGCTGGCCCGAAGGCGGCAGTCCAGGGAGTCCTCGGCATCAGACATCACACTCTCCGATGCAGCGGCGAGCTCATCTGCATCGGGCTCGGGAGGATAGACAGCCGGGCCGTGAGGCGAGCCGCTATCGCCGCGAGCGTGAACGGGGACCAGCGAGCGTGTCGGGGAACGGGAGGTTCGCGGGGGGCTACCCGGCGAAACCGCACCCGCTGCCGCCCCCAAATCGCCCCTAGCGCCAACCGCATCGTCCTCAATCCCGTGGAAAGAAGGAGCAATGCGGGGTGCAGCTGGGGTGGCTTGCTTTCTGTTGAAAGCAAGCCGCGACCGCAACATGGTCATGGTCATGTTCTCGCAGTGAGAACATGAACCATCCACAAACGCCGTCTCGGTGTGATCGCGGCCCAAACACACGAGACAGCGCCTGTGGCCGTCTGAAGCGGAGAGCACTCTACCGCATCCAGGAACAACACAGGGGCAGAAGGGCATCTTGAAAAAGACGCATTCTGAAAAGAACGTTCAACGCCGCTGTGTTTTGCTCTTTTAGAGAAATTACTCTTTTAATAGGAATTTACTCTTTTAATACACAGTGTGTGTGTGTGTCTGCGCCGTCGAAGCGCTCAGGGGCAACAATGCACGCCGTGCAATGTAAAGGAGAAAGCCGCTGTTATGCGCCGTCAAGATCCAACAGCATGCAGATCGTCAGAGGAAACAGGAACGTTTTAATGTGGTGTGTAACTCGCAGCAAACTGCAGACAGACCATCGGCTCCGAAGAAATTTTCTGACTAAACGTCATATTTGCCCTGCTTAAATACCCGTATACGGGGGCGGGGTATGCAAATACTGACTACCAACTCTCATTGGCCCTTTTCAATAGGTCAGAGGTGAATATCGGCGCTCAAGAGAGACCCCTAGTGTCGCTTCTCCGACACAACGTGTAGAGAGCAACAGAAGGGGAACAGGTGCTATGAAAGTAAAAGTGAATTGTGAGGTTAATATTTTGTCTAACATCTACTTTTGTGGTCTACAAAAAAAAGAAAGTCATATGATTTGGAACAACATTATGGTGATGAGTAAATGATTATAAATGTTTACATTTGGGTGAACATTCTATTTGATGACCACAATTCACAGGTAAAGAATATCAGTTTTATACTCTTGAAGTTTAAATTCCCCGTCTCTTTCTTTCTTTGTCTATCATTGTTTTTTCCTGATTATTTTTTTCCTGTTTTAGCCTGGTGATCTTTTTTCCTTCTCCAAATCAGAAACCACCAGCATGCAGAACTCATTTCGGATGAAGCTTTCATATTTTCTGGATAAACGGTTTGCTCGTGAATGTATAACAGAAGCAGGGATCTGTGCCTGAGCATAAGATGAAATCCGATTTGAAGGCCTCACAGACAAGTGAAAGAATAAGTTGTGAAATGGTTATGTTTACCATACTTTGCACACTGTTGTTTTCTGCTATATGTGTGTGAATGTTACATACTGTATACAGTATGGTCCAAAATTCCATAATGCAAATCTGGGAATCAAAATCCAATTTAAACCCTGAAATAAAGTTTAGGGTGAAAAAATAAAATAATGTAATTCAAAAAACATTTAACATTCTATTTCAAGGTCACTAATAATATAAACAATTTTGTGACATTGGTGATATTACATTAAAGAAAAAGGGGGGGGACACCAAATACGAATGATTCTCAAACCCATCTTAATGTTTCAATTAAACTTTTAAACTAATTGTTATGATGATATTATCATTTCAAATGCATCACAAAAGCATTTTCAATAGTGATCTCAGACTTTTGGACCCCTATCTGTAAGTACTATAAAGAATGACAGTTTTTCTATATACAAAATAGTGGCACAGCCACCCAAACATATTTCTGACAAATAGCAAAAACTTTCTCTTATCTCTAATACATTGGACTGCATCACATACCTCTATAGTCATATCATCTGCAGCAGTAACCCAAACAAGTTCACAGTACCATGAAAAGCAAGCTTTATTTATACAGGCTTTATTCTGCTCAATTAGTGATACCCACCTGTAACTCAAGCAATACAGAAAACAAGCAATCTCAACTGTTTTTAAATAGTCATGATTCAGCATTTGAACAAGTATCCAATGGCAGGAATCTCTGAAAATCAGTACAAATTGAAAATGGTGACTCACAAAAGCTGTGGAAGAAGCTGTTGTACTCTGCTCTCCGAGGAGAAGATGCTAAGAGGCTCCTGTGACCAGCAGGGGGAGCTTCAGATACCACTTTTAAACTGTCACAGTTTCACTTACTCAGGCATTATTTACTTAGTGTAGTACATTATTTGTATACTTTATCAATATACATAGACAGGTGATGTTGCAACCATTCTGCATTCTTTATCCTCACTTATAATGTGCTTTTATTCCTTAGGTAAAAAACTGCTGAATTGTCCCCGCCAAACACTGAAAAACGTTTTATATCCATGTTGCTCAGGGGTGTAGGCAAAAAAACAAATCCTACAATATCAGGATTTTTAAATGGAAAAAAAAATATTAAATAAATGGCATGGAGTTCATTTTGGTTAAATAAGACACACATTTTTACAACTGTATTAAACAAATAAATATTTGAATTATCAGTAAACTATGTATAAACCATGACCGGTAACCTAATCACTGAACTATTTATGTTTATTATTGCGGAATAATGTCCAGCCTTTGAAATTAATATTTTAATCTTTCTTAATTAGCTACAGGTTTCCATCAAAGAGAAGACTTCCTGTTGTGCTTTTTCAAAGTGAATTAGCGTGTCATTGAGTCAAACAGCTAGTGTACATTATAAATAACCACTAATACCACAATGCCAGTGAACAGTTTCACAAACGTAACTACGATCAAAACAGACCAAATCACTCCATGGCCTATAAAGGTCTTTTGCTGCCAATTTAAGGCATCTCTTAAACAGCACAAGACACTCTTTGTTTGGGTTGCTAAGACAGTCAATAACAAAAATTCTCTAATCTGCCAAACGTTTTGATCCAAAACAATGGACATTTAATTGATTACAACCATTTCCGTCTCCACATATCAACAAGCAGATCAGAGGGCAACGGTTCTTGGGAGCTGCACATGCTGTGCTGGTTCATGCAATGCTTATTTTCTTATTCTTGCAGCTCTCACTTTCTGTCAAATGAGCCAATACCTACACCATTAGACCAATCAAAAAGTCCTTTTCCCATCATGCTTTCATGGCTTAACGACTAAAAAGGGACAATCATTACTTTTGGGGAAACTAATGCTCATCTTTATTTTACTCTAAAATGGAAAATGTTTCCTGCAGAAATGCATTTCTCCACAAATGTGTAATTTCTCCACAGTATGGAGTTGAATTTTTTAATTCTTTTAAAAATCTTCTTCCTAAGACATGTCCTGTGGGAGCCCTGGTTATTGCAGTGTTGATCTTTTTACCCTCTATTCTGTTTCTCCTGTAGCTTCACATTTTTTGCCCACTCATGTATGCTGTAAAACTGGTGATTTGTTAACATTCTAATTCAGTCCATCATTTCTCTATGTTCTCCAGAATATGTGAGCAAATGTGAATACTATGGCAAAAAGCTGAAATAAATTAAAATAAGAGTTTTTCTTCTTTGGATGATTTTCTAATTCGGATGATTGATGTTCTTGATTGGAAAACACTTTCTGAGTAGAGAGGGATTAAACAGTCTGGGTGCATATTTGTACATTTCTTCCATCATTTTTGTGACAAATTGCTTTCTGTGTCCTCACTGCCTGCACTGAATCATCCGTGAATACTTTCTTGGAGATGTTCTGAAACCTAGCAGAACATGACTAATTCAAATGTCCCTTGTGGGGCCATCCGGACAAGGACAAGAGCTATTACCATGTACCATTTCGCCAAGGAAAAGTGCACGCTACTCTCAACACACCTCTCTATCGTGGGAAATTCCAATACAACATTATCTTTTGCCTTGGGGCTCTTCTGGTAATCAGTACAATCAATGATGAAACTCATATGAGTCATTACATCACAAGGCAGAAATTATTTAATGATTAATCAATGTAAAATTACTGTAATGATTTTGTGTTTTTACTCAATTATGTCCTTTAGCAGCAATTTATTTAATGATCAGGAGGGTTATTTGGCTGTGAGTAAATGTAAATGTAAACGGATCATAGCAAAACAGGTTCCCCGGTTAACACTTGGACACAATTAAAATCAGCATGGGCTAAATTCTTGACCACAGATCTCTTGGCAAGGTTTCACACCAGAAGGAAGCAGAATTTTGTTTTCCTGAAGGTTGTGACATCTTCCTTGAGTGGAAATATGTCCATTGTAAAGTTTTTAACTTGTCATGAACTAGCAATAAAGCTGAGTTGTGATGGTTGCCTAATTGAAGACAGAGATGTTATCAAGTCATTTGGAGTCAGAGCGGGTCATTCGCCCTCATACAAGTCTGCCGTTTTAAACCATAGCAGCTCCCTCCAGTGACTTCGCTATGACTAAAAATTATCTCTGCCACATTGATGTAAAGCTCTGTGATTTGCTTGTTTGATACCACTATGCACACACTCTTCTTTAAAAGTACTAAAATGAAGAATTATAAAGGTGCAAAAGGAATTCAAACAATACAAAAGCTGTGGGAAGGTTTCAGCTTTAATGGGCTTTTGGCTCTTTTCTCCGCATGTAAGCTGTGGTTGAATCTTTCACTTGTTATACATTTTTATGTAAACATAATTTCCTTTCCAGGTAACACAAACACTGAGAAAAAAGACTAGGAATTCAGTCTAGATAGTACTGTAGTAGTATAAATTGTACAGAAATTATTAAGTTAATTTTAAAATATCAAAGCACTTCTCTCTCTCTCTCTCTGACAGACAGACAGACAGACAGACAGACAGACAGACAGACAGACAGACAGACAGACAGACAGACAGACAGATAGATAGATAGATAGATAGATAGATAGATAGATAGATAGATAGATAGATAGATAGATAGATAGATCTAGAGTATATTTATATGTATATATATATTATTTTTTTATTATTCATATCATGAACGACATTGGACATACACTTTCGCCTTATCAGATTACTTCCATTCTACCTAGCCATGATATTCACTGTGTCTAAGAACCCCACACATCTTAATAAAGGCTACTGTCCTAACTTCCCTCTTTATCTGTTCAAAATCTAGATTACTCTAATGAGGCACTTGTCCTGCATGGCAGTCTGCTGTGTGTGATTGTGTGCTGACGTAGAGGTGGGCTGGCAGAGAGTAAAGTGGAGTAGTCTAAGTGCCATCAAAAATCAGAAGTCTTGAAGACGGCAGATTGTTCAGTCTGAGTGCTGATGTATACATATTTGTCCTTTGTCGGATGAGACCTCAGCGGATCTTGCCAGCGTCACTGCAGATGTTCATTCATTCCTCTTCAAACTGAAAGCACCATCAGAAGAGTTGTAAAGTGTTCCGAGCAGCGTCTGAAGCACCTGACTGAAACTATAGGCTGCGTTTCATGAATGAGGGATCACGCATCGCTCTGCACTCTTTAGCCTCATTTTATTTTCCATCAGATTTGGAGGAACTGAGCCGGATCGCAGCTGTACAGCTGTGCACACACTGGACGGATCTTCTCTAAAAGCGGAAGAGTTGTGATAGAGTTTTACAGAAGAGCAGCAGCACCATGGATTACTTTTTATTTCGACTCTTCTGTTCTTTGGCTTTGTCGCCGCTTCTAGTTCAAAGGTAAGAACTTGTTGTTATGTCTGTTATGTTTATTGTGAAAATGTGCAACTTTTCACCACGTTGCATGATTTTGCGTGCAATGCGCAGTAAATATAATTCCGGATTGCATGTTGGCTAGTCCTTGTGTGATATGGCATTCTGCTTTTATTTGTTCTATTAAAACGCACTTTAGAAACAGTTCATGGTATTGTTTTTGACATCTTTGGAAAAAGCGGTGTAAAGTGAAGTTATGTTCTAAGAAAATAATTTATACATTTCCTAAAGTACTTAGAAGTGAGATGGACTACTTTATTCAGTTATAATAGATTTTAATTTTATCATATGTAATGATGGCTTCATTAAAGGTATTATTGAGCACTCTGTTATAGTTTGTATGCATTTTCCTTTCATTTGTAGCCTACTATTAATTACTGTATAAAGTGGTAACCTACAATTGTTAAGGATCTATTTCTACCTGATCTAATCCTTAAAATACGTTTTGTTGGTATAGTCTATGTACAAAGGTTGGCTCAGTGATGTTAACTAAAATTGAATAAATCCAATCCAATTTAGATGTTACAGCATGAAGCACTTTATTTAATTAAAAATGTTTCTGTGTATATTGTGGGCTACTATAACTCTTTACAGCTTGTAATTTTTGTTTGTTTACTTTACCCAACCATATAGTTTCACTATAGCTGTTTTGGAAACGTTTTATTTGCTATTTGTCAAGTAAACTAATTGTATCTCAAATAAATAAATAATTAAAAAATCTTTACTGCACAGATTTTTGATGCTCTATAATATATATATCCAGCACATGGTGTATATTATATTAGCCATTAACTCATGAGAGCTGTACATCTTCTGTTATTCTAATGTGTGTCACCGCAGTTTTTCCTGACACAGTAATGAGAAATATTTTTGTTTAAAGATAAAGTCTTGTTATGTTAATGCCCTCATACAGTACAATATTAGAAAAAACATATAATGAAACACATAGTCTGTATAATTTAGAACCTTCTTCAGCATATTTGCAGATTAATTAGGGTTGGACATTGATAAGGTTCTGTTTTCTCTTCTAGGGCAGATTCAAATGAGATCCTGGGACTAAAGATCCCCTTTGACCCTATTCTCAACGCCAACACAGTGTGCTTGACTCTGCCCGGACTGACAAAGAAACAGCTGGATGTGTGTATGAGACATCCAGATGTGACAGCCTCTGCCATACAGGGGATCCAGATTGCCATCCATGAGTGCCAGCATCAGTTCAGAGGACATCGTTGGAACTGTTCCAGCCTGGAGACCAGGAACAAGATCCCCTACGAGAGTGTTGTCTTCAGCAGGGGTAAGAAGAAGAAAAAAATCCACCTAAACTAAGTTTAACGAGAGGTAACCAAATGGAATTTCTGTGTTACCCTTTTGGGAGATGTGAAGGTGTTTTTTGAAGACTTATTGTGGCCCATGCTTTTCTTGGGGCCAAGGTGCAGAAGCAGTAAAATTGGTTTCAGATTAACTACGTAATTGCTAAATTGGCTTGATTGGTAGTGTGTAAGGCAGACACTGCAATTGGTAAATAAATCAAGTTTGTGTAGAGCAAACACAAATACATGTTTTATAGCAGGAAATATCTATCAGCCATTGACATAGCTCTTAAAGACTGAATGAAAGTATCCTGCATGAGGGATTCCCTAAGCTATGTTTTTTTACTTTGTGCAAGTGCTGTGAATTTGCTTTCAGCATTTTCCCAACCCTCAGTGGCAAAACCATAAACCAGTTTAGTTAGTTTCTGTAACCCAAAGTGACAGTTTCCTTAAATTTTTAATTCATTTTCCCACTTTCTCCACCATCAGCGCAGCCGGACATGCCTCCACTTTAAATTATTTGTTAGATTGATTTGTTCCAGGTCTTTCATTGGCTTGGAAGAAAATCTAAAACAGCATTTCCATGTCAGTGTCTTCTGGCTGTGCCTAAGTGCTGTTTGCCCCCCATAGAATCATGAGAGGATAGCAAAAAAAAAAAAAAAAATCAGCTAGGGTTGTGTTTGTGTGCTCTTATGTGTGTTTCTCCATGTAAGTCCCCTCTACTTGAGTGTGTGTGTCAAGTGTGTGTGTCATTGTGGGTGGGTGGGTAAGTGGCTGGGTTAATAGGTATGAGTTCCTGTGTGTTTTGAAACGATCAATTGAACATCATAAAGCTATCTCAGATCTTTTGCTCCAACCCCCAAGGCCAACTCTACCAGCAAGCATTTTTGTGAAACGCTACAAACTCCAGACACTGACTGGTTCACACCTGATTTAAGTATTATGGGCTTATTAGTCATTTGTAAAAGCTAATGCTGGACAAAACAGAACACATAGGATGAGGCAAAGCAGCGTTTACAGACCTAATAAGACAAGCCAAGTACACAATAAACACGCTTTTTAAGTGTAAGACAAGGGGTCATGGCCAGTTTAAAACTTGTTCAAACTTGGAATTTTGTGTTTCACTTGAGGTATCAGTTACAATTAACCAAAGGTCTTCAGTGATACATAAGAATGCAGACAGTCAATGATGCAGAAGTCACAGGATTTCATTATTTATTTATTTTATGTTTTCATACTGTATATCTTTTTAATTTATCAGCCTTTTAAACTTTCAGGATGTTTGGGATGTTTTAACTGGCAAAATAGGAATTTTATATGTATACTTTGCAAGATTGTTTTCATGCTGAAGTAAAGCCCTTTGATAGTAGGCACAAGAAACTATAAGCTATTTAGCCTTTAGTGGGCTCTTTCATGTTGCTAAGCATGGACTTCTTTAATCCACATCTGTCCCTAAAAGTGATTCAGGGGAGCCGGCTTTTATGAGACCCTTTATTATTATTTGAGGCCATTAGCTCTCAACAACGCTGGCTATGGCACATGCAGGCACCTCTGGTAAACATCTTTACCCTGGAAAGCCTGGAAAGTTACAAAAAAAAAAACACCCCATAGTAATTAAATATTCTTATAGAACAACATAACTCACTACTGTTAGTCTACATGTGGCTCTCATGTGTTCAAATCTATTTGCCAAAGAATTTCTTAAATCTTGTCGGAATGCCTTAGTTTGACTTTGCCACACTTCACTTCCAATAAAGAGTGGGGTGGATGAGAACTGAAATCCAGATGAGTGGAGCTGAGCAGCATGTGATTAGCGCAGATCAAATGGCTGCTAATGGTAGCCAGGTTAATGGCACCCACGTTTTAGAGCTCAGCGCAGAGCCTGTTTACAGATGGGCATGTCTGTGCTCAACCACGTTAGCCAGAGCTGTCCACACCTTCCTCATTGTTCCTGCATGTACATGCTTTTCTTGCTAAAAAAAAACTAGCTTAGCTGGTCAGCAGCATACTGTATTTTATGTTTTGAATGCTTTTCCACCACATGCAATGTTGGTGTTCAAACAATGTTTTTTACTATCTTAACCAGCAAGTCTTCATCTGTTAAACAGTATTAGCAGAACAAAACTTTACAACAATGTAGCTCACTGAAAACTAGCTATCTAGTCACAACTGTTTCCCAAAACCTGAGTAATGAGGACGCAAATCAGCACATCTGTTGTTCGAACCACTTTGACATTCAACAATGTCGTTAATTACATTTCTTAGGTGGTGGAGTAATAACTTTAGCGGAGATTAGATTGATGTCAAAGTCTTGACTCTGTAATGAAATGAGATTTACAGTAGAATGTACTGCCCAGTAGAGTACAATGGTGCCCTTTTCTGGTATCAAAGTGAATGTCCATACACAATTAGCATGAAAAAATTATTTAAATAAAAAAGCGGTGTGGGTGACAGATTTATTGTTATGCACCTGTTGCATATTTTGTTCAAGAGTAATCTCTAGTCCACTTGTCATACAAGTCATGTGTTAAAGACTCATCACGTGGCTAAAAATTACATGGACAACACAATTTTCAAAGACTGCACTGCAAATGCTATTGGAGGTAGTAGAAAATCATAAACAACAGTTATTCTCAAAAGTAAAAAATACTGTTACAAATACTGGCAAGAAAAAAGTCTTGGCAGATTTCACAAAAAAAATGGAAACTAACAAGAATGTTATGCTTGTAACCACACGTGGAGAGCTATAGTTCCAAACTAACAACTTTGCAAATGCCTACTTTTTAATAAATATTAATTTTAAAATGGTTTCAAGAAACACCAAATTGTTGAATTTGTAGCAAACAATGATTTTGGGAAACACAACCATGGTTAACCAAGTTTTTCATGGCTATGCTGGTTCACCAGCTAGACCAGTACCAAACCAGCATAAACCAGCCTAGACCAAGGGAACTGATTTCTGCTTAAACTGGTCTTTTCAGCAGGGTTGGGTAGATGCCTAATCTCAGTTTGGTGTTCAGAATTGTTTTTTTTTTTTAGTGCCCGTGAGGTCTCTCTATCTCTGATTGTTATGTTAAGTAATATACTCAACCTGGTCTCATAGAATGAACGTTACTCTATATACATTTTTGGAAACTGACTTCTGTGCCGCTTTATACATTTCACTGCAGTTTCCAGGTGAAATGAACACTTGAGGCACTGTGTGCTTTAATCATTGTCACACAAGTGCAATTGCTGATATTGATTTGATAAAAAGTTATTTTTCACCCAGTTACCCCCCGCTTTTGCACCCCCCGCTGGACATAGCTGCAGCCAAGCGCGTAACAAAGCACGTAATGTCAGTTTTGCAAAAACGTTGCAATGCTCATGTAAATTGCTTGAGACCAGGCTCAATGGTACTGCTGTCAATGCCGTATGAACATCAGGGCACTTGTTTTCTTTTGTGTTGAGTATGATAGCGATCTACTGGACAAAGCAGAGAGAGAAGAAATTGGGGGCAAAGTGGCAGTGGATAGACAAGATTTATGAATAATACCTTGTATTGTCTCATTGGCAGGTTTTAGAGAAAGCGCATTTGCTTACGCCATCGCGGCGGCTGGCGTGGTGCATGCTGTGTCCAACGCCTGCGCCATGGGCAAACTGAAGGCCTGTGGCTGTGATGAGAAACGGCGAGGGGATGAGGAGGCATTCAGAGTGAAACTTAACCGTCTGCAGCTGGAGGCCATCAACCGGGGAAAAGGGATGGTCCATGGGGTGATGGAACACTTCCCCGCCGATGCTCTTGGCCCCCAGGACTCCTGGGAATGGGGCGGCTGCAGTCCCAATGTGGAATTTGGGGAACGCTTCTCCAAGGAGTTCCTGGACTCCCGCGAGATGTACAGGGACATTCACTCCAGGATGAGACTTCATAACAACAAAATTGGCAGGCAGGTGAGAGATGGCGTTATGTCCGCTGTGTGATGTGAATTGGGTGGGTGACACTAAGCCCGAGTGAATCAGCAGAGTGTTGGATTACATTTCCAGAGAGTGCAGAGCAGATCATCTTACTCTCCCTTTTGAGGTGTGTTAAAAAGTGCCATTCAAAGATGAGCACTTCTTTTTCACCAAGATACTATAACCGTGTCATATGTACTAAAGAAGACAATAGCAGCCCTCCTTTTGATGTACCTAGAAGAAACAGATTTTGTCTGAGCAGCGGCTAAACTTAAAGGGACGCTTCATGTTGCAGCTGCACTCTTGAAAGCTTCGTCCCTGAAAGCATTGCCAAGCTTAACATTTTTGTTTGTACATTTGCTGTGTTTGTGTGATTGTCGGTTTTTAAAAAGAGAGGCCTTGGCATCATGAGAGGTTTATTGAACTTTTTGCCCAAGCTCCTGCCTGCGCAGAAATGCATGTGTTGGTGTCCCATCTATGCTCAATTACATTGAATAATGAATCATTTCTGTTCTCCAGGCAACAGCATCTACCCCCTGAACCACCTACCAACAGAAAAACACTTAAATGAGCAATAACTCAGCTCGAGCAAATGCAAACATGTGCTTCTTTGAAACGTGTTATCTTTGGATTTGGGAATGTTTAAAAGGCATTTAAGCTTTATCAAAATATGCCTTCCCTGGTGTTGTCTTTGATCAGTGAGTCCCTCCTGATGGCACTGTGTAATGGAAGGTGTAGGGATGCTGTTTCTTTGCCTTTGTTTGACTAATTGGATAATGAGTGGCAGATTAGTGAAACTGTAGAGTAGTTAAGGAAAATATTGGGACATGTCAGATGTGACGTACTGAATGAACTTTCTGAGTCATTACTTGTTGCTTGTCTTTCATAAAGAATAAAATTTTGCACCAGTGTTATACAAAATGTATTTTACACATTACTCTATAAATGTTTAGTAACTTGTAATATGAGTAAAAGCCAATAGTTTGGATGCAGCTACGCATACAAGAATAATAGTAAAGTCAATATAAATATAAATGGTACAAACTTTTTTAAACAAAGCAAAGCTATCTCTCACTCACAGATGAGTTATGAGCCGTTCATACTGAACATGTTTTTTGCCTGCATCTGCTCTGTTTTTCCATTGTTTTCCTATGTAAACACACAGTGGATTGTCCATTCCATTTTTTTCCTTCTGCTCTTATGTGCTTAGGGGCCACTGTGCCTTTTATGTTTACTGTTACAATACCGTAACGAATGTTGCCTACAATGCTTACATAAAATTCAGCCTGTTGCAACATGGTGACCAATACACTGCGGTGTCGGGATATAAGCTCCTGGTGAAAGTAAATTAAATAAGACTCTAATTGTTTACAACAAATCTTCAAAGTAATAATAATACTTTATCAAATTACAATGACAACAATAAATAATTGTTAGGTTATAATAACAGTAAATAAAAACAGACTTCCAAAATGTTAGTGAGTGTAGTAGGTTTTGCACACCCTGTTCATTAAAAAAAATTTTTTTAGAAATATATGTAGTTATATATATATATATATATATATATATATATATATATATATATATATATATTTTTTTTTTTTAATCACTATATTGTGGAAAACTGGAAAAAATGCATTAATTATCTTTAACTAGACTTTTTGGCTGCATTTGCTTCATTCTTTGGTCAAAGTCACCCATTTCAAAAGCATTTGTGTATACAATATAATTTTTAAAGAAATTCATACAAAAGGCACAATTTATATTTGTCTACTAAATGAATTTCAAGCAGTAAAGAATAATCTTTAAGATCATGAGAAACATACTGTATATTCAGTCAGAATATACTGTATATTTTGACTGGTACTATGTGTATATATTCATATCTTTGTTTATGATGACACCATCAGTTGTTGTGATATAATCATAACCCTCCTTCACTTCTCTAATTGTAAAAATTTCTCTTAATATTATGTAGTATTTTTACTCCTTTTGCTATTCTTATGTACTACTTCTGTTCTTATGCCTACTGCTGTCAGCCTGATCTCACATAAAAATCGTCAAGTGTGTGCTGATTTTTCCTTAGCCGAAATCGGTATACGTTGACCGAATTTGAAAACACTGCCTCTAGAGGCTAAAGCGGTAAGTGTTTTAGAGCATATAAACAAGTGTGACATCCATTTCTATCCATGACATGTTGCCAGAAGCCAGATGTTAAAATAATTGTTTTCAGCTGAACAGGGTGTAAAACAGTGAAGAGAAATGTTATTTTATTTAATCTAACCCCCAACCAAAAACCATAATCTAACAATAACCGTTAGTAGAGACAAAATGCAATGTTAGGGATAAAAATGCAACCTCCTTATCCCGCTCGTGATTGTTTGTACAAACGTGATTACTTCCTTGTTTGAATGGGGATTGAATTATGGTCTCCCGCGAAACTGACACACTGCGCTACCAGTCATGCCATGAGGGAAAATAATTGTGATTGAGTAGTTCCAAATATGTCAGATGGGAGATAGGGCATGTCAGTGAGTCGGTATACTGTTGCTGATCCTAGGGTTCTGGAACTTTCTGAAAGAGCATGTTGAATTCCTGTGTGATCATTCTGACTACTGTTTAAGAACTTCACAATGGATTATGGCACCAATCTGAACCCTTTGACCTTCTTTTAATATATTTCTGCTCCTCACATGATCACAGCTCAACAGCTGTGTGTTTTATACCTTGGTGGTAAGCTATCATTGTGGATTTATCTGTTGTCACTCTTTATCAGGATGGTACAGAGCTAAAGTGTAAATGACTATGATAAGCTCAGATGGCCCATCAATGGCTGGTTCACATAAGCAGGGTTGCATATTGTTCATTGTTTGCTACTTCCTCTTCTCCAATTTGTCACTGTATCAGTCCATTGGTTTATTTCTGGTTCTCTTCATTATTCAGACAAAATAAACTTTGTCAGTCCCAAAGTAGCATTTGATGTTTGCCATCTAAAGTGCTTCTTATAATTCTCATGTTCAGCTACCTATCTTTTGCTTGCTCTACACTGTAAAACATGGTAACCAAGTGTGCCGCACAAGCCCTCAAAAGTGAAGCCAAAACGTCTCGATCGCCCCCCGGTGACTGGTCCTAGTATAGGTCATAAACCCCGCCTCCCCATGTTATTCAACGGGACGTGAGACCAACTAAACAATTAAATTCCACTTCACATATTTTTTTTTCCAAAGATAGTTTCTGTCATTTACTGTAGTTTCTATCACATTGATGTAATTTCAAGTGTTTGTTTTCAAAATAAGTTTGTTTTTTGTTAGTTATTTGATGCTATAAAAACGGTACTGTGACATCATGATTGACAGGTTCTCTGAGCGAAGTAGTCACTGAAGCACCAACTGACTTTTTTTCGGGATCTTCGGAGGACTAAGGAGATTGGAGCTTTAAATTTAATATCTAAATTTCTATAATTAATTATTTCAATTATTTTTTTGCGATTGATTCAGCGAGAGTGAGGGTGGGGCCTTGATTTTGCGGCTTTACTTTCTGCTCACTACTGCGCAGGTCTGGTCCTGAAATCGCAACTGCGCAGACTCAAGTCCCAAGATGTCTGCGCCATATCGGGCACTTCAGTTCTCACCAATGGAAAGGAGCGAAGGGGCGTCGTCCATCTTTTTTTTACAGTCTATGCTGGTAACCCACAATTGTTAACATATGGAGCTATTTTGACCTGATGTAACCATTAAAGTAATTTTGTTTGGTGAAACTTAATGTATTCAGGTTGATTCATTCATGTTATATAATATTTTTGACTTTAATCAAATCAGTTAATTTAGATGTTACCACATGAAAGACATTTTGACAGTTTTTCAGGGTACACTGTGAAATGTTCTGTTAGATAACCTAATAAAAGTGCTTCATGTGGTAACATTTAAATTAACTGGTCCAAAATTAAGTCCAAAATATAATTACTCCTGGCTGAATCAACCTGACTACAGTAGGTTACACCAATGAAAAAAATGTTTTATAGGTTAGATCAAGTAGGAATAGGTTTGCCACATTGTTTAGTGGAGCATAAAACTCTGGAGCACACTGAAAGCCGCTTTGATGTTGTTCTAGAGACTGTACATTTGGTATATTTCTTTATTCCTTGTTGTTGATCAAAACTGTCACAGTTTCTTTTTTTTTTTTTTTTAATTAGTAGTACAGTTTTAAAAGTAATTGGCAAAAGCCACACATTTGTGGACTTTGGAACACTTCAAAGGATCTGTATTGTTATTAGTGTTTAACAGATTAATTGTAATTTATATTGGATGATAAATAAAAAATGTTGGAAGTTCAATTAGGAGATGTGGTATTTGATCAAGCTGCCAGTGAAGGGTGTGATGTAGAGAGAGGTCATTGTTCAGTAATATTTATTCTGCTTCTAACAATAAGCCTATTTGGTATCTGAACCTGATTTTCAGAATATATTTTTTTTTAAAGAAACCTTGCAGCTACCGAAATATGTTAGTGTTGGCATGTTTTTCAAGTTTGTTTCAGTGAGATATGAATGACAACGGCATATTATTCATATTCCATTTTTAATTAAACTCACTGTCTTGCTAAAGAATTGGGATCTGAAATAAAATTATGCATTTTTGTGTCCTTTACCCTATTGTCTTGGGTCCCTTTTATAGGCAGCTAAGTGATGCAACAGTGATCCTGGCTATATATGGCCAAAATTTTATTTGCCAGACCAAAAACTCTTATGGTGCATTCTGAGGATGAGACCCAATACTAGCTCACCTCCTGCCTCAATCCCTGGGAGGAATGTAGTGACTTTATTGCGATGTACATGTCGCCTCATGCCCACCCTCTGGTTCTCACGACGTTCAGTCTTGTTAAAAGCTCTAATTAGTGGCTGCTGGCTATTTGGAAACAGATGTTTAAAGCCAGCAAAAGATTTTAGACATCAAACAGAGCGGGAAGTAGAAAGACATTCGCCCTTCCTTCCCCAAATACAAGTTTTATACTGTCTGTCACTGGTGAGGGCAACACTGGAAAAAAGCATTTAGAGAATTGATTTAATTGTATTGTTAAGTATTCCCCATACACTGCTGCTGGGCACATAATGCGGACAGGCAGGGCATAAAGATCAGGGCATGTTTTTATGTTTGCAGTAGTTGCCGATTACATGGCAACGTCTAGTAGGGTTGTAAATTATTTTTTGCATGTTTTCATTGGAGCTCCTTCTACTCAATGAAGACTGGTTGGAAAGCCAGGCAAGGTTTCTACTTTTAGAGCAAGGCAAGAAAAGGGCAAGGGAAAGTACAGAAGCACAGTGTTTTAACCTTAAAATATTAGTAACACTAATTCTTCTCCTCTTCTATGTTATATATAATAGATATCAATTTGTTATAAACATATTACATTGAAAACAGATTACAGTCTGATCACACACCTATCAAACTTTAATGAAAATGTGTGTTGGGACATTCAAGTTTTGATGGAACGCCTCCTCTGTAACATCAAAGGAACTGAGCAATTCTCATTCAGCAATTCATCAAGAGCTATTAGATGGAGGATCATGTTGTCAGCCACCCTGTCATCATTCTGTCCAGACCTTATGTGGACTCTTCACTTATACCATAACAGTGTATTACAGTCTAACTACTGCAGATTAAAGCGTTCCACAAATTATCATCAACCGGTAACGTTGTCCTGGGCCCTTTGATGAGGGGGGTCCACTAAGAGCCTATGGGGTAGCCTACTCATTGGGTAGAGTGGGAGATGGAGCTATACCATTAAATTATGTCCCGGGCCCTGTGAATTTGAGCAGCAACTCTAAATTTGTGTGATTCTAAAGAAAAATAAAATAGCTGTTTTCACTTTCTTTCATCAAAATGGTCTTTCTTAACTTTCTGCTGATGTAACTCAGCATCACAGTTGAGGAAAAGTAAAATTAAATAGTGATATCAAAGCCTAACATGTTTCACCAAATGAAATCCCAATGTATAAAGTAAGGTCCCTACCTAGATAATTATTAGTCCCCACTTACCATCATTGAATAATCTGTTTGATTGTGAATGCAGTTTTATTTTGTCTCTATTTGTATTCTTGAGTAGATACAATTTTAGTTTCAGAGAACAGGAAGTGTTAACAGTATTGATGGCTATTGATTGCTCAGTTGTATCAATCATTGATTGATTCCAAATTATTAGATGTAAAGGTAAAGTTACAGTTTAGTAAAATATTAGTTTTAATTTGTTGATGTAGTGGAGGAAAAAGCATTAAACAGTAAGTATCTAAAGGGGCTGTACATCTACAACTGTGTTTGTTGCCGTTTTCTGCAAATGTGCTACCAATGTGTTTTGCTTGATCTCAGTCTGGTGCCAGATTATGGGAAAGTCTGTCTCACTTTTCTTCAATTAAAGTGGCCCAGATGTGCCTCTCAATTTGCTCTGCACCAATGAAATTACAGCACAGCCTTCAAAACATTCACATCCACTGCATGTCTGAAAAGAAAATGTGCACATTTATAGGTTCTTATACAGTAAGTCTTGCTTGCAGGCCCATTTATAGTGGCTTCTGCTGTGATACTGTAGCTTTTAGACCTGCACATGTTGCCGTACATACATTATATATTGTAGGGCTAAATGAGAAATCAAAATGAAGTCATGATAACAACAAGTTATATCTATCAGGTGCCCTGAGTGACTGATGTGTTCGGGTGCCCTGAGTGACTGATGTGTTCTGAGTTTTGTTTGGTGTGCTAATGCACTGAGAGCATTATATTTAAAGCGCTCCAGATTTACTTTAATTGCACATTTGTGTAAATTCACATTACTAAATATTTGGTCACTACAATTTACTAAATAAATCTAAAATATCCCCATGACACCGGGTTTTTGTGGAAAGAAAAGGAGATAAGAGCATTTCACTGAGTTAAAAGCTGTTGACAACTCAATGACAAACAACAGGAATGTCAGTTCTATCAGGTAAAATTGCAGACTTGAGTTAAATTCAAGATGACATTTATTTGATGAATATAAAACAGAAAAGTAATGTCTCTCTTTGGCGTAGGCCCCATCTGGCGGAACTATCATATCTTGAAATAGGAGGCAGGGGCGAGGAGCCTACCCCCATGCAGGACGGGACTCAACATTTCTTACATTTCTTCAGTCCTTCAGTATTCTGCCAAAATAGAAGTTTCCGCCTAAATAAAGGCTTAGGGCTTGAATCAGACTACATAGCAATGCATATATATATTTCTATAATAATTTCCTAATTTAACATTATTATTATCGCAATTACATTTTTATTGTAAAAATATTTTGTGCATAAAATCTAATTGAATTTCGCACCATGCATGCCACAGTTTTAACACAGTGTACCAAGTTAAAAATGGCTAAACTTTTAAAACACACGTCTCTAAACTTCTGCATTCAGTTTTATTGCTTTTATTGAGTTGCCACGTCCTGTGTGTGTATGCCTCCTAATACTCTCCAAACAGATTGTTGTTGAGTGTTGTAATTTCCTGGGACTGAAAGTCATTGTGTACAACCATCAAGTAATTTCACATAAAATTCCAAAATGATTTGTTATGCTATCCACATTAATTGTACTATACTCTTTCTTTATGTGATTTCTTATTTGTGTCTATTTGAAGGAATTTTAGGAAAAACTATAAGAGACAAATTGATACTAAAATTAAACATAATTGAGAACTCCATTAAATCTCCTAAACTATTAAAGGGCAACCTCTGAGCAATGCAATTTTCCTCTGGGCAGTATCTGTGTACAGTTGTTATCCCAATCAGACTGTGAGGAACCACCCATAATGCCATTATAACCAATTATGAAATGTTTTGAAGTTGTAAAAAAAAAAGAATTATAAAATGTCACGCAGTGGACCCTCTTTACTTTTCTGGGTTTCGAATGCAAAAGGAGAATTTGTAAGCGATAATGTACAATCAGCCGGTTGTTATTGCACAATAATCCCTGAAAGTGTGATCAGAACCCCGACTCAAATCAGAGAGAAAGATGCCAATTTGCCATCACTTCCTCAGCAGCTGTATTAAAAACCCCATTGCAGCAGTTTGGACTATTTTTATTAGAGGTTCAAGCATAAGGTGCTGAAACCCTATTGTAATTGTAGGGTTTAGTTTTTATTATTGTTATTCAATGCTAACACAGATCATGGAGACTAAACCGTAAGGCCTAGAGACATGAAACTTTGTGGAATGGTATTACTGCAGTCAAGTCAAGTCATATACATTTGAATAGTTTTCGCAACACACATTATTTCAAAGCAGCAGAGGGGTGGGGTAGTTTCCCTCTGGTTACACAGAATTAATATAATGCCAATATTACTTATATATGTATATTACAAGTCTTGTTTATGTAACTGAGTAGATGTGGGTGGGCAATATTTAAACTAAAAGGATTTTGTATGAACTCTAAAATTATTGATTGTGTCTATATATTCCATCCCAAACTGTTTACAGAAGTGCACAAGATTGAGCATCCAGTTATTTGGCAGATTAAGGCTTTAGTTGGTAATAATCTGTGTATTCTAATATTAGAGACTGTCGTCCATCCCATGACCAAGATGATGCTGGCGGAGGTCAGCGAGGTGTGTCTCGTAGTCCGCCTTAAAGCTTGGCGGTTCATTCCGGTACAGTCCATCCTAAGCCCAAGGTACAGGCAGTGGATAGTGAAGCATCTCAGCTCTTACTGTTAGAGTTGGTTGCAGTTCATCCTCTGTGAAGTCCATCACTTAAGACTGAAATGATGCAGTCAGTGATCATTGAAGTGCCCCTTGCTGTCTGGTTGGCACAGGCTACAATTAGTAGTCATACTCAGCGGCACATAGTGGTGGGAGTGGGACATCAGTCTCGATCAAAGCTATATCTGGCAGACTCTGGTAACCTTGGATATGTGTCCCAAGGTTGATACAGGGAAACAGAGATAATAATATTATTGTAGATGCCATTCACTTTAAAGCAGAGTTATAGAAAAAGAGGAGTGTTCCTCAGGTGCAAGGGCTCATCCTGATCAGCCAATGGGGGGATCTACAGGGAATAAATCAAGAAAATAAAACATTTTGGGCAGTAACTTTTGTACCGTAAGGCCTAGATACAAAATTAGTCCTTGAATATTGATGATTCCTTGAGTCATACTGAATCTTTTTTGGTAGATTGTTCACTAGATTTTCTGCCAGTTTGCTGTTTGCAAAGCCACATTTTTTTAACTAGTCCTAGGCTGTTTGCCAGATTGGACAAGTGCAGAAAGAATTTCTGGAGTATTAATATCAATATATCATATATATATATATATATATATATATATATATATATATAATCACTGGATTATATAATCTCAGAGTGCGATATAGTAAACACACACACACACACACACACACACACACACACACACACACACACACACATATATATATATATACAATAAATATCATGTTTTCATCATTGATCATTGCTGTCATTCCCAAGTACTTGAAGTGCCCATCCCTATTCAATTAAGGGTTGAAATATGATTTCATGCTGTTGACTTCACACTCTAAACTAATGTTTCTCAGTTACTACATTTATTAGCTTTAATTCCTACAGAAACTGTAGGGTACATTGAATGAAACTATTGTGCTGATAAAGCCTGTTTTATTGAATCTCATCCTGTGCAAGCAAGACAGTAGAGACAGTTGACAGGCTTCACGTTTAAAGATGTTAATCTGTTCATGGCAGATACAGGAATGATCTCTGCTTCCTGCACATCACCCGTAGCTCTTTGGGCAAGACAGCCTGCCAGGCTTAAGTCAGACAGAGCACACTCGATAGATTATCCTGTTGCACTTATGCTGGGCGGCAGCTTCCAAGAGAGCATTTCCTGTCTCTTCCTCACTTCCTCCACTGCCACACACCCACTACTGCCCTTAGGTGCTACCAAGCCCAGGCAGAGGAGGAAGGAGAACAATCAGGCCCTGCAATCTTTCATCTCATCACTGTAGCTCCCTCAGCTTGTGCTACATATGCCAAGAGCAAGCAGGTGCAATTCCTAACTGCTGGAGGTGAAAGATTTAAATAGCCATCAGGTCCTCAAAGTGAAAGGATTTGAATATCCTTATATGTCTGAACCCAGCATCACATCAGCCCTCAGGGGCCAGAACTGATTTGGCCTAATCACCCCTCACACAATTTATCTGATCAAATTGATGTGTTGTTTAAAATTGTTAAAAACTCACTATGACTCATTGTGATTATTATTCTAAATAATAATATTATTATTAATAATAATAACAAGATTATTTTATAAAATTGGTGTCATTCAGAAGCTGACAGTCTTATGTTTATGTTTGCAAAACCAGTGAAGATTTTGTAGTACCCGATTTGCCATTGTGGGTGTAATGTTATGATTGATAGTTGTTATCTTTGGCCTAGTTTAGGGTACGATATCTGTTTTATTTCTGTCTCTCTTCACTTTGAGCCCATTCATATAAAGGAGACCTCCTGCATTTGCATGAGCACCTAGTTGGGTAAGCACTTGAAATAGAAACCACCTGCATGCACACTATAGTTTGTACAATTTATGATTTTCATGGATGTTAGATGGCTGATTTTGACAAGTGCTGAAAGTGACTTAGTTCTTGAGGTGAACAGCAACTGTTGTCCGTAGATAATAAAAACAACCAGTTTCATCAGACTGCAGCCCTTGATCATTTAAAAGTAGTTTTGACTTATTTCAGTAAAAAAAAAAAACACTGTTATGGATCCTCTCCCATTATACCACTGCACTGGAGGGGAAAAACAGAAAGAAGAAGAAGAAAAAAAAAGCATGAGGCAAGCCATGACTGAGTGACATGCAATAGCACAGTTTCGTCTTGTTTAGCAATGACTGCTTTTACAGTGAAACCTAATCCAATGAGTTTTGACAGACAAAACTTGACTTATCTCTAAAGATGTTCATACTGTGTTTTGTCCTGCTTTGAGCGTGAGGAAGCCAGAGAGAGTGTGAAATGTGGGACTGCTAAGCCTTAATGTTTGTGCTTGTGTTGTTGATATGGGTGGGTGCTGGAGCATCTGTCAGTAGTGAGGGTGGCCCCTCTTCCTCTCGGTAATTGGATCTAAAAGTTTATAACCGGGGCTGACAGACGAGTGCATTGTTGAGAGAATGGGAGGTCTGAGCTTGTGAGCAGGGCATCCTCATCTGCAACTAAACTCTGACAAGCTCTACACAATCCTGTCAAAGGCTCACACAATACAAAATGCTGTTTTAGGTAATACACTACATGGTCATAAGTATGAGAACACCCCATTCTAATATACAGGTTTGGCCTAATTGTGTCCTAATTCCAATGAAGACTAATTTGAATGCCTCGCCATACACTGATATTCTAAAAATGGTGTACTTTCAGCATTGTGGCAATAGTTTGGGGTGAGATCTTTTCTTTCCCAGCATTGCAATGCCTCTATGCACAAAGCAAGGTCTGTAAAGAAATGGTGTCTTGAGTCTGGTGTGGATGAACTTGACTAGTCTACTTAAAGTCCAGACCTGAAACCCACTGAACACCTTTGGAATGAATTGGATCCCAACTGCCAGGGTCAGTCACCCAACATCAGTGCTTGACTTCACTGGTGCTTGTGTGTCTGAATGGGTGTGAAGCCCTACAGTCTTTTCCAACATGTAGTGTAAAGCATTGATTGAAGAGTGGAAACTGTTAGGGAGGATCATCCCCTATTAATACCCATCGTTTTGAAATTAAATATTCAAAAAGGACATATTATTTGGGTGTCCACATTCTCTTGGCCATGTAATGTACTTTCATTAGTAATACTAGTAAATACATTAATCTACTAGTATTAGTACATTTGCAGTCATAGTTTACCTTTTATCACAAATTAATGATTTATCTAATAAGAACAAGCTCAGCTGATTGTTCATTAAAAAAGAAATTGTATTTGCAATACACTCGATCATATTTTTCTCCACTGAAAACGGAGATAACTGAAAAAATATTATCACATACTACATGACTGTCAAGTCGATCAGATTGCCTAATTGCCATTGTTGTTGTTGCTACTCTGGGCTTGATTTTCATGACCGTGCTAGGCACATCTCTGCACGCAACGACCGCGCACTGCGTCTTAGCAAAAAAAATATGTTTGCAAACTGTGGGTGTAACATCAATTTATGTCCCTGAAAATCACTGTTAAGACTAGCCATGATTTTCGTGTCAGAAGATCAATATGATTCATTATACTTAATTTCTCTATAAGTTAGCAAAGTTTACATCCAATTTGTTTTGAAGAGCAGCACATTTTACATGTGAATATAAGGAGTATATCACTATCATAGAGATATCAAGATAAAACACATAAAAACCTTGGTCCATATTTCTATTCTTCTAATGCATTGCATGCAGCCCATTTACACTACCAGCTTCTTATGAATGTGCTGTCTTCATTTATATATAACTGGTGCTTCACAGGGAATGAAATATATAATAGGATGCATATGGTGCAACAAAAGGAGATCCCCAGAATTAAATTAAACTTGACCTGGCCCATTAGCACTTTGTGGCCACAATTTTGCCAACACACTTGCTCCTAGACTTTAGCACATGCTTGCACGAAAATATAAAAACTTCATGGCCATGTCCACTGACAAAGTCTGACACTGTCCACTGACACTGACTCTGCAAATTACATATTGCATAGCGCTTAAATAGGGCCCCCAGTGTTACGAAAGAGACGGGCCAAGCACATTTGTGTGCTGCAGCCAGTATGACCTTGCAAACCTAGTGTGGCAGTCATATGGAGTCTAGAGACTGCAATGCGATTTGAAGGTGAGTGAATAAAAGTTAGCTAGTTAGTGCTTGTTCAGCATCTAATTTCTTGAGCTTTGTGGCCCACATGTTCAATTTCTATTGGCTGGTCACCATATGACTTCAGATTTGAATCATGGAGCATCATACACTACTAGATTTACTCCCTGGTCAGCTCTAAAATATCAAGCATGTTTGACATGATGGAATCTTTACCCATCATATGCTACACAATTTTATTTGAAATCTCGGCACTATGCAAATAGGGCTTAAATCAGTGTTAAAGTGTTGTGTAATCCAGCCTAAAATCATTGAGTTGCAAGCCAGAGATTGGCAGGTGCCAGATGTGCTGCACTTTCCATAAATTAACAGTTTGCTCCTCTGTTTTGCTTGTGTGCAGGTTGTGGTGGACCACATGAGGAGGAAATGTAAATGCCACGGGACATCGGGAAGTTGTCAGCTCAAAACCTGCTGGCAGGTGACTCCAGAGTTCAGAACGGTGGGCTCATTGCTGAAGGAACACTTTAATATTGCCACATTAATCAAAGCACATAACAGAAACACAGGTCAGATGGAGCATGCCAACCCCACACATCGACGAAGAGCCAATGCAAATGATCTGATCTACTTTGAAAAGTCGCCGGATTTCTGTGAGAGGGACCCAAGGTCAGACTCTGCAGGGACACAGGGGCGGATCTGTAACAAGACCAGCCAGGGCATGGATAACTGTGAGAGCCTGTGCTGTGGGCGGGGCCACAACATCTTACAGCAAACTCGCAGCGAACGTTGCAATTGCAAGTTCCATTGGTGCTGTTATGTCGTGTGCGAGGAGTGCCGGATAACAGAATGGGTCAGCGTCTGCAAATGAAATAAGCAATAATCTATTAACTGTGTTAACGTGAACGTTAAACATAGGGAAAGACTGATAAACCCCTCCCTTTTGCAATGAACAGCCATTTCCGTGATAAGAATGGAAAGCACAAATGTGGACTAAAATGAATTCAGTGCTAGATAAGTGTGTGCGTCCCTGCACACTGCATGGGTCCAAGCACAATATTTCAGACTAATTTAGGACTTGCACTGCATATAATTTCAGTAAGTATTTTTAATTTAAATAAATTAAAGAATAGGAATATATTGTGGAGTATGCTGCCAACAGAGCACTCATTGACACAGTGTTTTGTTTGTTTTATTTTGGTTTTCAAAGAAATCAGTGGCTCGTAGTCCTGTATGATAGCACCAAGCAGCTGCATGGAATTCCGGTACTTAAAGAAGAGGAATTATGTTTCATATACCTTTGCACAGAGCCATTTGTCAGAAGAGTTTACCAAACAAACTCTGAGTTAATGAACGGTATCATATACCAATGAATATTGAATAAAAAAGGCCAGCATGTCTGTTTATATTTCCAGTGATTGTATATATATATAACCACTTTAATGCTGGTAAAAGTGCTGACTGGTCTTTAAAGGCTTGTTTGCCCTGTCAAGTTACACTTTTTGAGCAGAGCACAGTAAAATGAATGGATTTCAGTCATGTGCAACTGTGGATCAGTCCTTTTGGAATTGTCTGGTGACCAGGACATCACTTTTATGGACCACATGGATGTGGAT
This sequence comes from Xyrauchen texanus, assembly GCF_025860055.1. Taxonomy (NCBI): domain Eukaryota; kingdom Metazoa; phylum Chordata; class Actinopteri; order Cypriniformes; family Catostomidae; genus Xyrauchen; species Xyrauchen texanus. Next base: position 16,978,312 of record NC_068293.1, on the reverse strand, counting down.
ATTTACATTGGACAAAGGCATTAAAATACATCATAAAACTGAACCTATAGAAGAAGCTGGACTAAACCTCTACAGATACTTGTGTGCATGAGGATTCCCTGCAAACTGTTGGCTGTGCCTCTGTTCATTTAAACAGGAATAAATTCACCAGAGCTTTTATTGTCACTAGGTATTTAGACAAATGTATAATCACATCCTGATCACCACACCCATAATGTGGTAGCAATAGGTTCCCTAAACACCAAGCTTTTTAGTAAATCTCGACTTCTGCCAGCTCATCCCACATCTCCAACTATAGGAGACACCGCTAACTGTTCTACATGACCATTCAAAATTGAAGCGTCACTTCTAAGTTATAGCATCTTTTCAGATTGCTCATATCCTTACATAAAAAGGAAGTGAACTCTGTTCCATCATTAATTGGTAAGATATTTAAAAGTACTAAAATATCAGTAGATATTTTATGAAAAGAACTTTTCATGGCCAGTGTAAAAAACGTATACACAGTACATTTCAAGGTGTCTTCTTTTCTAAGGATACCAATCACATGAGCAAAACGTTATATAGATAATTCTATATAGTTTTGCTGCACTTGTGTGGATAACATTTCTGAAAAAGTTACACATAATTTTAACCAATAAAAACCATATCTAAGCTTTTGAACACTTCTTTAGTTTTTGATGTAATCAGCATTCACCTGTCAATAGATTTTAAAGGGAAGTCCAAACTATTTTTCATACAGTTATTTTAGTCCTATAATGAAAGAAGAATATAGCATTTGTTGTCTGTTTTAATGTGACAAGTTTCTATTCTGTTATTTCTGTTTTCTTTTTGTATTTATTTATTTGTGTCATTTTCTCACAATGTTCAAATATATGACAAAATATAAAAAATGCAGTCAATTTAATTTAGAGTTGTCATTTAATAGTTTTTTTTTTCAGAGTTTCTGTTGTTCTTTGTTTTAGAGACAAAAGTTTCATTCAATTTGATTGTTTGCACATTTTGAACTTTATCCTTGAGAAAGGACTGACATGAAATATTGTGTGGGGCGAACACGATAATATGCATTTTTTTATTGTATCGATTTTTTTAAGTTTGAACATATAAGTTATTTTATTTTGTGGGTAACTTAATATTTGTAAAACAATAAAGACCTTCATTATAATTGGCTGAAGAGTTATGTTGACATTCCATTTCACCCTCTTTGCATGTGCAGCAGAAAGGAAGTAAACCACACTTCAGATTACACAGCACTGAAATGTACAGTAATAATAGTAATAATATGTTTTATTTATATAGCGCCTTTCAAAGAGCTCAAGATCACTTAACAGCAAAAGTACATGTATGGACAATACATAAACAGAAAAAAATATATAATAATTTAGCAGTTAATTATGGGAGTTGTAATGATGTAATAAATATTTAATTGAAATTTGAAGGAGGAAATAGAGGTAACATTACAGAGTTTAGGTGGAAGTGAGTTCCAAAGTTAAGGAGCTATAACATTAAATGCCCTGCCACCTATAGAGGAGAGTTGACATCTGGGGATATAAATCAGTCTAGCATCAAAGGACTAGAGTGTACGCATAGGAGTGTAGGGGAGAAGTAGTTCATATAGATAGTACAGAGCAAGACCATGAAGTACTTTGAATTGAATGCGAGATAAGAACCAGTGAACCAGCGAAGATCAAACAGGATGAGGATAATGTGTGCTGACCACTTGGAGAAAGTGAGAACTAGCAGCTGAATTTTGGATATATCATAACCTAGCAATGCTTTTGGTGGGTAAGCTAATGAAAAGAGCATTGCGATAATCAAGACGTGAGGTTATGAAGGCGTGGACTAATGTTTCAGCATCAGTCTGGCTAAGAATTGGGCGGAGACGTGCTATGCAGCTGAGATGGAAAAATCAGGACAGTAAGAGACCCAGAGTAACAAGAAATGAGAAAGTCATTAGTAACCCTTAACAGAGCTGTCTCAGTGCTTTGAATTTGAGGAAAACCAGATTGAAATGGATCATAATTACCAAGTTATGTAAAGTTGGCACCGTGCTAGCAGACTCCAAACAACTGGATTTTTGCTGAGGGTGTCACACATGCCGACTGTTTTGCTGAGATCTCATTCTCTTCAGTTGAAGGTATGACACACTTGCCAATAAAAAATGTTGGAATGGTGACAAACATACCAAAACTTTGATTGTCATATGGAGCTCACCGCAATAACAACAGGATTACGCATGATCATACACAATTGCAATAGGGTGATAAGGGCATTTTCAGACCTGTAGCTTGCTTGATTAGTTCCGAAACATAATTATTATATGACATTATTTCCATGATTCGGTTCACTTTCACAAGGTAATATTTCAAAACGGGCCAAAACTGTGTTAATAAAAGTCAAATGTGAGCAAACTGTCCCTCGTTGGTGAGAATATTTCTGGGATTTAGCTCATATATCGATATAGCCTACCGGGTAAAACAATATACCTGTGAAAAATGTGTCAATGGGTACAAATATTCGGTATTGTTAGTATTGTCAAGGTTATGCAAAACTTTGAGGCATGGTACAGAATGTGTTCCTGCAAATAAACATTATACGACACACAAATAAATAGTTTTATTAGTATTTTTTTTAATCTGTCATTACTTGCTTTTGCATTATTTCTGCATTGAAAGTACCTCTTCTCGTGGTCATGGAGCTCGCTCTCTCTCCCTGACTTGACCACACACTTGCACACACACATACACACAGAAAGAGGGAAGAAACATTTTTATCTATCAAAGAGTTGCTCAAGAGTATCAAAGAGACGGCGTCATCCCTGTGTCTGTCCTGCCACTATCCAAAAGAGAGAAGCAATCGTGAAGCATGACCTATTTCTAATATAGCCACCAAAAAGCTATATCCATATTTTGATGATCAATTAAAGTTACTGTATATGCTGACCTACAGATTTCTTCTTCTTCCAGGAGGTTTCTTGTTTTGGTGCAGAGCAAAGTGTGATGGTTCATTTCATATAGGCATATATGAACATGGCAAAGGGAGAAAACACCAGGTTCCAAAACTAATCCAAACGAGCCAGGTGTGAAAACACCCCTCGGAAAAATGCTTGGTGACAGAATCACTGTGGATAACTATTGCATTTGTGATGATATGTAGCTTGAGATCTTGTCAGTTCTTCAGTAAAAGAAGAAGCTCACTTGATGAGAACACAAGAGCGACAGGAATATTTTTCAAGCAAGTCGGATGTACTTTTTCAGTTTTTGAAGCCATTTACTCAACAGGTAGTCCCGAAAGACAAGTGATTAACAATCTCCTGCTGGCAGATGCTAATGCTCGCTTCGTCTCCCTCCACAAGGCCGGCGATTATCTTAATGAAGCTCACACCTGAAAATCACTGAAAAAATCAGCTAGTGTGGTGCTTGAAAGAATGACACATATGCATTAAGACCAATTTATCCTTTTATGTATCTTTTAATTTAATTGATAAAAAATATTCGTATCTAAACCTACACAAGAAGAGAGAACAAAATAATGCTTTTCTGTTCCCTGGCAAAAGTAAAGTACTTTTTTCCACTGAGAACTGCTTGAACAGGAGGAACAGTATGTTGTTGCAGCCTGCAGAGAGATGCCCTCAAGGCTTCAGTCAGTCGACAGTCTGCCATTTATACAGCAGCCAAACTTATCATCTCTGCCTTTATATAAACATGTTACAGCATAAATTAACTTACTAGTCATGTAGCTTTTTAAATCATTAATTGTCATACATAAAGAACACAATAAAGCCCAGTTCCGTGAGAGATACTGTAAGTTAAAGGAACAGATCACCCAGAAATGAATATTCTGTCATAATTCACTTGCCCACATGTCTTTCCAAAACCGTATGATGTTCTATATTCTGCAGAATAGAAAACATGTTAATTGTGCATAATTGTTATGCAGGGGGGCCGGAACAGCATAATTGTGATCTCGTACTCAGTTAAGTCTATTAAACAGACAAGCACACAGTAATATCAGGCCAATACAAAAAGGTCAGAGGAGGGAATTACAGCATATTATCTGCAAAAGGTTCTATCAAAATACATCAATATGTTGTTTTCCAAAATGTGGAAGCTAAACATAAAAAGTTCTGAAGAATCTCAGACTTTATGAGAATGTGCTGTTGATTCTAGTAAGAAGCATTTGATGCTTGTCCAGACTGGTGGGCAGCATGAAAACAACAATGACATCAGTTCCGGCCCCACCTTCTAATTCTGATGTCACATCAGATGAAAGGATCCAGTGAGATTTTTATCCCACATGTATTAGATGTGGTGCTCCATGGTGTCTTCAGTACTGCTTGTCTTTGAGTAACAGTATACAATGTAGTGAAATAATGAAAATAAATTAAATAATAAATCATAACAATAAGACGACATGCAAAATTTGATTTGTTTATAAAAGTTCATCCTTACATATGCTTTCGTTTCTAACAAATTATCCATAAGTCTCTAATAAAGTTTTGTTTTGTTTTTTCAATATTGTTGCAATGATTTGAGGGAAAACAAAAGTACACATTTACAGTAGGTTTTATATATTTAACTGGCAAAAAAAACAAAAACTCCAGAGATTCAAAATAATAATAAAAAATATGAAGCTACCATATTTACTATATATTTGCATTGTCACCTTCTTCCCAGTCTGACTTACAAGAAAAGGCATATTTGCATGTATTCTATCCTGTATATCAATCACGAGAATGTTGTATTCTCTCTGGTTTTGATAAGGACCCATCTGACACCCTAATAAATGAAGAAACGGACAGTGAGGTTTAAGGAGACACTAAGAAAAAGAGGTCAACCCTCATAAAGTTGGGGAAAGCAGGCGATGGAAAACAAGCACATCAGTGCCAATGCCTGATGTGAAATAAAGGTTTTGTGTTTTTCCCCAAGGGTGGATCACGTCAAGCTGATGTGATGGGCCAGTCTCTACAAGCACAGAGAGACTGTACACACCATGCAAAGCTCCCAATGACAGTTTTGATTACAGCAAGAGATAAGTTCTTAATTTCTTAATAAGAAATTATTATTTTCTGAATCAAAAGCATGACATGAGAGAGGCAGTGAACATGCCGTGTGCATTGAGACCTATACACTATTTGGCCACATTTGTTTGACCATGCTAATGCAATTATGATCCACTTGAATGTTAGTAAGGTAGTTGAGTGTTAAAGGCTCATAAAATTGTTTGCAAACAGGTAAACTATGACCTCCTTATTTACTTGGAAACCCCACAAGAATGTTTAAATAGTGTAACGTATTTCGATGGAAAGGAGGGGGCGAGAACCTGCTTGACGATGTAAATAATATTTTAATGAGAAAATTAAAAGACAAACACACACATGACGGACATGTCAGTAAACGATCTGTCTCTCCCGTACAATCCTCCGCAGTCTGCCTTTATCCCTTTCGGAGGCTTGATTAGCCTGATAAGGGACCAGGTGTGTAGAATCACAACCCGGCCCCGCCCTCCGCCCTGCCACAAATAGGTATTGGTTTGCTGGAGTACAAGGAGTTCAGCATGAAAAGATCTGTCCATTGGGATGAATGATCTAAGACTGCATGATGGAATCAGCTTATCTGTGTTTTACCAGCTGAAAAATGTAAAACCTATGTAAACAAATGAGCATTGTTGAATCACACATATGACCTTTTTTTTTTTTTTTTATAGAATACAGAGGCACACTGACTATTTGTAAGCCAATGACACAGCATGTAATAACTTCAGTTATCAGTGCAATGATTTGATGTTGACATCATGATTATTGCTAATTACATACATCAAGAGTACTTTTCTGATTGTGTTTTGGCAGCTGTCAGTAGATGGCTCATACAGACCCAACACTTACAGTGCAGTATTAATATATTACAATATATATTAATATGTAAGTATGATATTATTATATTAATATATACATATTATTTACTTTTAATATTCGTAGTATTTTAAAGACTCAAGTATTGCAAAACTTTGCAAACTTAGTTGCAAAAACAAAGGGCATCTTGTAGAGCACTTCTGTTTCATACATGACAATAAAAGACTGAGCACAAACTGGTCCTGAATAAATTATTTAATTAATTACAATAATGAAAATTGTGCATATGCACAATTAAATTCTCCCCTTCTGTCACTCACTCAACGTGTCGATTGTAGTGACACAAGGGGCTTCTTTCGGGAGCCTCGGATACCTCTGAATATGAAAAAGGCCAATGCCAAATTGGAGAACAGAATTTGCATGTCCCGTCCCCGGACATACGGTATAAAAGGTATAAAAGGCTGGATGTGCCACTATTTAGTTAGATTCTTTCTTCGGAGCCGAGCGGTTGTGTGTGTTCAGCGAGCTGAAAAACCTCACTTCTGTTCCACTCTCCCAGCTTTCCAGTTGGATCTATGGCGAATTGCCAGCGGCTTTCTCCCTTCTCTGCACGCCAGACTTTTAAAAGAGCAAACAACTCCTCTAAAAGAGCAATCTTTCTCTAAAAGTGTTGCGAATTGGCGTTGAACGTCTTTATCAAGATGCCCTTCTGCCTTTGCGTTGTGTCTGGATGTGGCAGATATCTCTCCGCTTCTGACAGACATATGCACTGCCTTGTGTGTCTGGGTCGCAATCACACCGAGGCAACATTTGTGGATGGTTCATGTACTCATTGCGAGAACCTGACCATAGCATCGTTGCAGTCGTGACTTTCCATTCCGAAGGAAACGCCACTCCAGCCACCCCCGCGTTGCTCCTTCTTCACACGGGACTGAGGACGACCCGGCTGGCGATGGAGGTGATTTGGCGTGTTCAGTGGGCACGGTTTTGCCGGGTAAATCCCCATGAACCACCCACCCCCCAGCACGCTCGATTGCTTCCGTCCTGGCTCGACGTGAGACTGGCTCACCTCATGGCCAGTCTGATGTCTCTGTTGGGGCCATGGAGCAGGATGATGATGATGTCGCTGCTGCATCAGAGAGCATCGCGGCACCTGGTGCGGAGGACTCGACTGGGCTGCCACCTTATTGCCTGCGCAGTCTAAGGCTGATGCCCAGATGTCCGATTTGCTTGCCCGGGCTACTGTGAGCGTGGGGCTGGACTGGAACCCTCCGTCCGCCCCTCAACTCTCGTGGCTAGACGACTGGTTCCTCAGGTCAGGGCGCCCCCCCTTTTTTACCGGAGGTGCACGATGAGTTAACGAGGCACACACCTTTCACTGCCCTGACCCGACCTCCTTACTCGTCTGCTCTCACTACCCTCGACTGCAGGGCAGTCAATGTCATCGTTGACAGCAAAATCCTATAGAGCCTCTGGACAGGCTGCCTCAGCCCTGCATGCCATGGCCCTCATGCAAGTTCAACAGGCCAAGGTACTAAAAGATCTGCACTTGGGTAGTCCTGATCCTGATGTGCACTAGGAACTGCGCTCAGCTACCGACCTCACCCTCAGGACCACAAAGTTCACAGCATGGGCACTCGGACAGGCGATGGCCACCCTTGTGGTCCAGGAACGTCATCTATGGTTGAACTTGATCAAGATGCGGGAAACTGACAAAGCCCACTTTCTCAACTCCCCCATCTCCCAGCTCGGTTTTTTTTGGTGACACCACTGAAGATTTCATCCAGCAGTTTTCAGCAATGAAAAACCAGATGGAGGCCATCCAACACATCTTTCTTCGGCACTGGACTACACCTCGCTGAGCCCTGTCTGCTCGCCTGTCAGCGGCATCAAGGAACCAGCAGGTAGCTCCGCCTCAACCAGGGCCCAGCTCTCAGCCCCAGCGTAGAGCTACCCATAGGAGGCGGACCCCGGCGTCTCATGAACTTCATTGATGACCCGTAAAGCTCCCAAGCGTTCCTGAGATGGACCGCTCAGAGTACGAGATGTTCGAGCAGGATCTGGTAGCCAGACCAATCCTTCCCCCGGTGGAGGGCTAGGAGGAGAATCCATGGTTTCCTTATTTTCATTTGCGGGTATCCACATTTTCAATAAGAGAGCGATTTCCTCATCCCTTGGGTCACCTAGCAGGTGCCTGCAAACGGCGTTCTCACAGCGCCCTGGCATCAAACCTTTACAGAGAAAAGTGGAACTCTGGACATGGAAACTTCACCTACACACCCATGACTGTACAACATTCACAACCCTGGCCGGCCAGTTCCGACGAGTCCAGAAATTATGATGACATTTTTTTTAACATTACATGTTCATTTATTACATATATTTTTGTCTTATTTTATCATTTTCTCTGAGGTCAATGTACCTCATTAATGATACAATCATAAATATATGAGTAATCTAGAAGTAATTTGCACGTAAAATGTACATCCTTAAAACTTTCCTCCAGATTCACAAATGCTGCGAACCCCTCAGATTTGTCTAATGTGAATGATAGTGAATTCCATACATCTGTAAATAGGGCGCATGTACACGCTCATTCACATTTATCATAATCCACGCCCATTATGATGCCATGTAAGAAGGCACTCGACTTGCTAGTACATGCGGTTACAATAGAAAGCTTTCAACATCTATGCAGAACAACAATAAAAGAGGTTTTAAAATTAAAGGCATTTCACAAAAATGTGTTTAAGCAAACACATTTGTGTCAGAAAGTAAGAAATCTACTGTTCTCGCTGTCATCACAGATTCTTTTATCAAAGGGGTCAAGACATTTTTTTGACATGCACTCAAGTGTATAAAATGGACAAGTTCACGCCAGCAGGAGGATGTCCAAATCTATAAAGGCCAAAACATACTCTACTGCTTAACGTGCGTTCTTGAACAAGCCTTAGCAGGCAAGTCAAGGGGGCGACAGAATTATCTTCAAAAGTTTGTACAATTAAACTGAATGTGTTATTATTTTGGTAAGTTGCAGTAAATTACCAAAGTTCAGCCATGCAATTCCATGTTGCACAAGCTGATAGGTTCTTTGACTTGTTATCTGTTAGCTAATCGGCTCACTCACATTTGAATTTATAAGCCAATCAGTTCACATGGCATAAGCTTATTGGTTCTCTGACTTAAATTTACATTTATGCATTTGGCAGATGCTTTTATCCAAAGCGACTTACAGAGCCCTTATTACAGGTACAATCCCCCCCAGAGCAACCTGGAGTTAAGTGCCTTGCTCAAGGACACAATGGTGGTGGCTGTGGGGCTCAAACCAGCGACGTTCTGATTACCAGTTATGTGCTTTTGACCACTACATCATCATGTAATTTAACTCTAGTCATAAACTGGACATGGCCCCTTTAATAACCAGCGTTTTGTGACTCCAGCTTTCTTGCACTCTCTCTGGTTACACACATGTGAGCTGATTATAACGTGAGAACATGTATTGCAAAACAGAGCTCACGGTTTTGTTCATCGTTTGATAATTATTGGGATGCATATGGACAGGGTTGGGTGGGTTACATTTTAAGTGTATTCCAATACAAATTACTGAATGCATGTTGTAAAATGTAATTTATAACATATTCAGTTAGATTACTCAAGGTCAGTAATGTATTCTAAATACTTTGGATTACTTCTTCAGCACTGGTAGGTTTGACTATAAAAACTCTGCCAGTACAATAAGACAAAATACACATGTTAAAAATACATTATCTGAAAAACCTAAATATCTTATGCAGTGTTGTTTCTAAAACAAGATTAATAAAATGTATCTTGTTTTAAGGATTTGTAGATATTTTTACAGGAAAACAATACAAGAAATATTATCAAGAATATGATTTTTGCCCTAATATCAAAGGTCTTACAAGAAAAAAAAATATTATTATCCAACGTGAATTTTCTTGATAAAAAAATGTTTCGTGCCAGGTAACGTGCATGTTAAATTGAGGACAACCCGGCTAGCAATGGAGGCGATTTGGGGATGTCAGCAGGCTAGATCCCCACGAACCACCAGCCCCCCTGCAGCTCGTTGACTTCCGTCCTAACTCGAGGAGAGAGCGCCTCGTCTCATGGCCAGTCTGTTTACTCCCTAGCGCCCCCCGAGCTGGATGATAAGTTCGCTGCTGCATCGGAGAGCGTTCCGTCATCTGACGCGGAAGACTCGACTGGATTGCCGCCTTCGGGTCATATATTCTCAATAATAGAGCAATTTCCTCTTTCCCTGGGTCACCTGGCCCACAAATGCCATTCTCTCTACAATCCGGTGCCACACTCCAGCCATCTCAGCTCCACGGATGCCGACCTCTCGCCTCAGGTCCAGCAGATGTCTACTAGGGTCCTCCTCCTCAGTCACTAACCCGCCCCCTGCCGGGTGTGTTGAGCAAGGTAAGTGCTTCGAGTCTTCTCTCAGCACCAAAGCCTCAGGATGCGCTTTTGCCTCCCGATGCCACACTACCTGCTCCGCCCCGCTGCAAAGTCTCGCCAGGTACGTCAAAAACGATCGTCCCCTTAGTGCTCTCACTTCCCAACCCATCGCGCTGGTTGGCCAGAACCATCTGACTCAGCTACGTGATTCAGTTCGCCAGGCCCCCGCCCCCTTTCCACGGCATCCAATTTAACACGGTGCACGGCAAAGACACCAACACACTGCGTGCGGAGATCCTTTTACTCAAAGACGCGATAGAGCCTGTCCCTCCAGCCGAGATGAAGAAGGGTTTCTACAGCCCTTACTTCATCGTACCCAAGAAAGGCGGTGGCTTACGACCACTCATAGACTTGCGAGTTTTCAACTGGGCCTTACACAAACTCCCGTTCCAAATTATCACGTAAAGATGCACTCTAACTTGCGTCCAGCTTCAAGATTGGTTTACAGCGGTAGACCAAAAGGATGCGTACTTCCACGTCTCCATCTTGCCTCGACACTGACCCTTCCTAGGCATATCAGTACAAAGTCCTCCTCTTCAGCATGTCCCTGTCCCCTCGCGTCTTCATGAAGGTCACAGAGGCAGCCCTTACCCTGGTAAAGGAAGTGGGTATCCGCATGCTCAACTACCTTGACGACTGGCTCATCCTAGCCCGAGAGAGTCACTATGCGCCCACAGGGACCAGGTGCTCAGGTACCTCAGCCATCTAGGGCTTAAGGTCAACTGGGAAAAGAGCAAGCTCACCCCGGTTCAGAGCATCTCGTTTCTCTGCATGGAGTTAGACTAAGTCTCAATGACAGTGCGACTCACCAACGAGCGCACTCAGTCGGTGCTGAAATGCTTCACTTTATTCAAGCCAGGCACAGCGGTCCCTCTAAAACAATTCCAGAGGCTCCTGGGGCATATGGCATCCTCAGTGGTGGTCGAGCCACAGGGAATGATGCATATGAGACCGCTTCAGCCTCGAATCCTGATTCGTTCTGGTCACCACAGATGCCACCAAACAGGGTTGGGGTGCCATGTGCTACGGGCACGCAGCCGCCGGCTCCTGGAAGGGGCACCGGCTGGGTTAGCACATCAACTGCCTAGATTTGCTGGCTGTAATCCTTGCCCTGTGGAGTTTCTCCCACTAATACAGGGCAAGCACACCAAGGTGGCGTGCGCTCTCATTATATATCACAACTTGCCTGCCATCTCCTCCTTTGAAGCCAGCAACTACTCAGGTCATTGCGCGCCACTCACATCCCGGGCAACCTCAACACGGCAGCGTGGGTGCTGTCACGACAAGGTATGCTCAGCGGAGAGTGGAGGCTCCACCCCCAGGCTGTCCAGCTGATTTGGGAGCAGTTCGGCAAAGCACAGATAGACCTGTTCGCTTCCCATGAGAGCTTCCTCTGGTACTGCCTAGTGGAGGCTCCCCTCGGGACAGACACGCAGGCCTCGGGGGCTGCGCAAATCTGCATTTTCCCCAGTGAGCCTACTTTCACCGGTGCTGTGCATGAGGAACAAGTCACTCTGGTGGACCCCTACTGGCCCACAAGGACTTGGTTCTCGGATCTCACGCTCCTTACGACAGCCCATCCCTGGCGAATTCCCCTGAGGAAGGAACTTCTTTCTCAGGGAAGGGGCACCCTCTGGCATCTGCACCCAGACCTCTGGAATTTCCACGTCTGGCCACTGGACGATTGATTGTAGACACAATCAACCAAGCCAGAGCTCCCTCTACCAGGCAACTTTATGCTCAAAAGTGGTGCTTGTTCACAAATTGGTGTTCTTCCCGATCTGAAGACCTGCAGAGTTGCGTAGTTGGGTCAGTGCTCTCATTTCTGCAAGAGAGGTTGGAGGGGAGGTTGTCCCCCTCCACCTAAAATGTTTATGTAGCCGCCATATCGGCTCACTAAGATGCAGTGGACGGTAAGTCCCTAGGGAAGCACAATCTGATTATCAGGTTCCTTAGAGGCACCTGGATGCTGAACCCTCCCAGGCCATGCCTGCTCCCCTCATGGGATCTCTCCATGGTCCTTTCATGCCTTCAGAGAGACCCCCCTTCGAGCCGCTAGAATCAGTCAAGCTCAAAGCCCTCTCCTTGAAGACGGCCCTCCTGATCGTGCTCTCTTCCATCAAGAGGGTTGGGGATCTGCAAGCGTTCTCTGTCAGTGACACCTGCCTGGAGTTTGGTCCGGCAGACACCCATGTCATCATAAGACCGCAACCGGGCTATATGCCCAAGGTATGACTCTCTTGACTCTCTGTGAACATGCAAGCACTTCCCCGGGAGGAGGCAGACCTAGCCTTGTTGTTGCTGTGTCCGGTGCGTGCTTTGTGTACCTATGTATGTTGCAGAGCTTTAGTTTTTCTAGTAGTCAGAGACTCACAAAATTCTTCTGCTGTACCAGCCCTCATTAGCTTGAACATCATTAGCAGATGCAGACAGCTGGTTCATCCAGATTTTGATACTACCCTGTGGAGAGTTGCAGTCTGATTGGAGGGAGGCATTTCAGCAGATGCAGAGTGCCAGCAATCTAGAGAAGTGAAGCATAGTCCAGGAATCTGGATAAAACATGGTGCACATACAGTACATACTTCATCAAGTACAATGTAAAGGTCAAGGGACAAAGAGTATGTTAAATGATGATTCACGGGACTTCCTGTTTGAACCAGCAAACACACTGTCACCTGGTGGACTGATTGTTGTTCTCTCTCTTGTGTCTTCAGAGAAACTGTTGTTTCCTGTAGAGGTTGTGAACCTCTCCCCAGAAGATATCTGGTTGAATCAGACTTGGTACTGTGTATAAAGTCTATTAAGATGTGTGAAGTGAGATTTTAATGAATTTCAGATGATACCGAAGAAATAAATGCAAACACAAAATACAATCAGTTATTGGAGGACAGATTCAAAGAGTTTCTTAACAAGCTACACATTGGTGGTACTCCTGAACAGCAGGCAGAGCTGAGTGATTTGTTGATGAAGTACTCTGATGTTTTTGCTCTCGAGGATAAGGACCTCAGTTTTAAAGACAAAGTGCAACATGAGATTCACGTGATGGATGATGTGCCGGTGGCCCAACCTTATAGGCGTATCCCACCCACTCAGCATAGGGAAGTCAGAGAACATTTTACCAAGCTCCGTAAGAAAGGAGTGATCCAAGAAAGCACTAGTGCTTATGTTTCATCTATAATGCTAGTTAGGAAAACCGATGGCAGTCTCAGGCTTTTTGTCAAACACAGGCAGCTGAACTCTAAGACCAACTGAAATGTGTTTCTGCTGCCTGGGATAGATGACAGATTTGATGCAATAGAAGGAGCAAAGTTATTTTCTTTGATTTAGCTAGTGGATATCATCATGTTGCTGTCCATGTGGGAGACATGAGACTTCATTTACGATTCGATTAGGGATATTTGAGTATTCTAGGATGCCCTTTGTGGTTTTCAATGGACATTCAATGTTTCCATGTCTTATTCAGGCTTCAATGGGTTATCTAATTTTTCAGATCATGCTAGTGTGCCTTGATGACATACTAGTGTACTCGCCCACTTTCCCTGAGCACTTTCAGAGACTGGAAGTAGTTTTTTACAGACTAAAAGAAACAGGTCTCAAAGTTAAGTCTCAAAAGTATCATTTCTTGCAGCAAGAAGTAACTTTCTTAGGTCATCAGATCTCTGCTTGAGGTATTGGTACTGATCCAGGTAAATTTGAAGCAGTCAAGCAATGGAAAATGCCCAGTACAGTTAAGGAATTACTCTCGTTCTTGGGGTTCTGTAGTTACTATGGAATGTTCATTGAGGGTTTTTCTAGAATTGGAGAACCCTCTCCATGATTAAGTGAACTTGTGAATCAAGCAGATTGGCACCACAAAGAGAGAGTTTAGTGCTTTGTGAACATCAGAGTGTAAATTAGCATTTTAGCTACTGAAGGTGAAGCTTACTTCTGCTCCTGTGTTAAGGTATGCAGATTTCAATCTTCCTTTCACAATGAAGACTGATGCGAGCAGTGAAGGCCCGGGTGCTTATACTAAGGTGAGTATAGGAGAGTCATAGCTTATGTCAGTAAGATATTTCATAAAGCAGAAAGGAATGACAGAAATTACAGTAGAATGAAGCTTCCACCACTGGCCCTCAAGTGGGCTGTATCTGAAATATCTGTGGTTACCTGCTGGGTTCCAATTTGATAATCTCAGATAGCAACCCTCTGTGCCATCTTTAAATGGCCAAGCATGGAGCAATTGAGCAAAGGTGTATCTCTCAATTAACCGTCTTTGATTTTGAGGTAAAATACTGCCCTGGGCTTGTTTTCCCAAAAAGCATCGCAATGGTCTCTACAATCAACTTAAGCTTAGAATGCTTTTAGGAAACGAAGCACAGCATGGCATAATTCAGCTGCTGATGCCCTATCTAGGCAGCCATCATCATGGGAGCCTGCAACTTTTTAAAAAAAAGGAACAGCCTTAGAGCCTGACTTAATGATAGCTGGTGAAAAGTTCTGTAGGCAGGGTAAGTTCTGTAGATTAGAAAGATTTGTGCTATAGAGTGTGGAGTAGAGGAAGGCAGTAACCCTCAAGGAAGTACACTTACTCTGCCAGTAGATTTTACTGTGCTTGAACCTGCTGTGAGAACGTGTTAATTGTGACAGATGTTTTCACCCAGGCGTTTCCAACCAAGGATCAGAGGGCTGATACCACTACCAAGATCTTTATGAAAGAGTGGTTCATGAAATATGGTGTGCCTGAACAATTGATCACCACACACTATCTGCCTCAGGGTAATGCTCAGTGTGAGCACTTTAACAGAACACACCATGATCTATTACATACACTTTCCCCTGAAAAGAAAAAGCATTGGCCGGAATACCTTACTGAGTTGGTTTATGCTTATAATGTAACACCACATGCAAACACTGGATACTCACCACATTACTTGCAGTTTGGATTCAACCTGCATCTTACGGTAGATGAACTGCACGGTCAAGAGCAAACTGTTGACAGAAAACGTCTCAGGTTACGACTGTAACCCTAGTTCCCTGAGAAGGGAACGAGACGATGCGTCGATGACGCTTTGGGAACGCCTTTGCGTGTTTACCCCTGAAGCACGTATGTCAACTAGTCAATGGAATGAATGAACACCATGGGCGGGTGACGTCATGACCAGGAAAGGATATAAGCACATCCGGTGCGTTACTCGCGTTAGCGTTCAGAGCCGAAGCAAAGTCGATCACAGGGATGCAGGAAGTATGGCAGGGCGACGCATCGTCTCGTTCCCTTCTCAGGGAACTAGGGTTACAGTCTTACGAGGGAACTCGCGATGCGTCGATGACGCTTTGGGAACAATAATACCCAATCCACCATCATTTAAAAATGCCAGATGATAAAAACTGTCAGCAAATTAAGTAAAAAGCACCTGGGATCCTGGGGCAGCTTCCAGGTCCAGGCTATAAAACCTCACAAAAGTTAGCGGCGAGGACCAACCTGCCGCATCACACACCTCCTGGAGGGCTTTAGAGGCCGCCATATTTCGAGTAGAGTGAGCTCTGACCACCAAAGGGCACGGCTGGCCAGAGGACTCAAATGCAAGAGAAATAGCCTCAACTATCCACTTACTGATTGTCTGTTTAGAAGCAGGAAGACCTTTCTTAGGTGAACCAAAACAGACAAACAACTGATCAGATCTCCTCCACGGGGCAGCACTGTGGACATAAGTGTGAACGGAATAAGATGTAAACGGAGGAGGACAGAATGCCTGCAGAACAATAGGCCTTGGAATATTGGTTATGCCGGGACCCTAGTTTGAACCACAGGCCTCAGCCTCAAGGTGCCACGAAGGAAACGAATAACCAGGGGGTCTTGACCCAAAGATGTACTACCCACAGGGGCACGGAAAGCCGCAATGGCCGCCACGTAAACCTTTAAGGTAGAAGGACATGAACCTGATGTAAAACGATACTGGAGAAACTCAAGTACTGTGTGACTGAACAGTTAACTGGATCTCGCTGATGCTGGTGACACCAAGACGTGAAAACTTTCCACTTAAGTGTATATAATTTCCTCACGGCTGGAGCTCTGGAGCTAAGAATGGTCTCAACGACCTCAGTCAAGAGACCACTCTGTAAAAGTTGGGCCCCCTCAGAGGCCAAACCCATAAGTTCCAAATCTCCGGTCGGGGGTGAAATATTGTGCCCCCTGCCTGAGACAGAAGGTCTCTCCTGACAGGTACCTCGAAAGGAGGGCCGTCGAGGAGATGAATTAGGTCCGTAAACCAAATTCGACTCGGCCAGCATGGAGCTACTAATAATAGACTTACTCCGTCCTGGCGGACTCTCTCCAGAACTCCTGGGAGCAGAGCAACAGGGGGAAATGCGTACAGACGTAGCCTCGGCCACGTCTGTACCATAGCGTCCAACCCCAAGGGGGCTGGTTGCGTGAGGGAGAACCAAAGTGGACAGTGCGTCGTAGGCTGAGACGCAAACAGATCCACTTCTGCTTGGCCGTAAAATTCCCAAATGAGCTCCACCGCCTCGGGGTGGAGTCTCCATTCCCCTGGCCTCAGCACCTGCCTCGACAGGGTGTCTGCTCCTATATTCTGGTACCCTGGGATTTACACTGCCCTCAGGGAGAGTATTTTCCCCAGGGACCACAAGAGGATATGGTGCGCCAGTTGCAGAGTGGGCGTGAGCGCAGACCCCCCTGTCGATTTAAATAAGAGACCACCGATGTGTTCTCTGTACGGACAAGCACATGATGGGCCCTCAGATCTGGGAGGAAATGTCTCAATGCATTGAAGACGGCCATCATCCCCAGGCAATTTATGTGCCAAGAGAGATGATGGTTCCTGCACAGATCCTGAGCTGAGCAGCCTTCCATTACCGCTCCCCAGCCGGTGAGAGGAGCGTCTGTCGAGATAGCAACTCGATGGCAAAGAGCTCCCAACACCGGACCCTGGGACAGGGACCAATGTTTCCTCCATATAATCAAGGCACGGATGCACCGCCGCGTGATCTTGATCATACGAAGTGGGTTCCCCTTTTTTTTTTTCTCTCTACAAGAGGATCTGGTGCGCCAGTTTACAGAGTGGACGCGAGCGCAGACCCCCCTGTCGATTTAAATAAGAGACCACCGATGTGTTGTCTGTACGGACAAGCACATGATGGCCCCTCAGATCTGAGAGGAAATGTCTCAACGCATTGAAGACGGCCATCATCTCCAGGCAATTTATGTGCCAAGAGAGATGATGGTTCCTGCACAGATCCTGAGCTGAGCAGCCTTCCATTACCGCTCCCCAGCCGGTGAGAGGAGCGTCTGTCGAGATAGCAACTCAATGGCAAAGAGCTCCCAACACCGGACTCTGGGACAGGAACCAAAGTTTCCTCCATATAATCAAGGCGCGGATGCAACGTCGCGTGATCTTGATCGTACGAAGTGGGTTCCCTCTCGGGGAGAACCCTCTGGTCCTGAGCCACCACTGCAAAGGTCTCATATACAGCAGGCCAAAGGGGATCACATTGGACGCTGCTGCCATGAGGCCTAACAGTCTCTCGAACTGTTTCACAGTGCGTGACTGGCCTAGCTTCAACTCTTTTGTGGCTGTGATGATAGCAGCTCCAGGAACGGGCGATAGGGTGGCCCGCATCGTGACTGAATCGCATACCACACCAAGGAAAGTGGTTCTCTGTAATGGAGAAAGCACACTCTTCTTGGCATTGAGTCTCAACCCCAATTTCTTCATATGAGCGAGAACGACATCTCGATGCCAACCCGCTGACTGCTCCGATTCCGCCAGAATCAGCCAGTCGTCGATGTAGTTCAGAATGCGTATGCCCTGCAGCCTGAGCGGGGCCAGAGATGCATCTACGCACTTCGTGAACGTGCGGGGTGACAGAGCTAGACCGAATGGAAGCACCCGATATTGGTATTCTTTGCCCCCGAAAGAAAACCTCAGGAACTTCCTGTGTTGAGGGAGGATGGAGACATGGAAGTAAGCCTCCTTCAAATCTATCGTGACAAACCAGTCCTCGGATCTGATTTGACTCACTATCTGTTTGAGTGTGAGCATCTTGAATTTCAATTTCATGACTGCACGATTCAGCAAACGGAGATCTAAAATTGGACGCAACCCCCCATCCTTTTTTGGAACAATGAAGTATCGGCTGTAAAACCCTGATTCTCTGTCGGGGGAGTACACCTGTTCTATAGCTCCCTTTGCTAAGAGAGACTCTACTTCTTAGTAGTAAGAAGTAGAGTCCGTGAGAGACTCTACTTCTACCGTGAGTAACACCCCGTTGTAACGAGGCGGAGGAGAACCGAATTGGATACTGTAACCTTCCTCTATTACCTGCAGGACCCAAGGAGATATATTCGTCAGATTCTTCCACTCTGTCAGAAAATCTACTAAGGGTACCAGTCTCTCGAGACTGGCCTCTGGTGTTAAAGGAACAGCCACTTCGGCGACCTGAAGCATATTGGCAGGAAACGACCGAACTGACTGTTTTTGAACCCCCCTCAGAGGGCTCACGTCCGATGCAACGTTGAGTCGACATTGCGCCGAACTTTCGCTGGATACCACTGCACCCCGAAGCACCAAGGGTGGCTGGGTTGGCAGACCGGTCCCATGAGGACCCCAAAGTGGAGCGGGCACCGTATTCTGAGGTGTACTCCGCTCCACCCCGGTTGGGGCTGTCCTCGATGGTCTGACGTGCATAGCGTCACGCCCAGCATCCCCAGGGGGATGGACTCGGCGAGGAAGGAATTTTTTTAAAAACTTTCTTGAAACCTTTCAACAACCATATTCACCGAGTCACCGAAAAGACCAGAGGGAGACATAGGGGCATCTAAAAGAAAAGCCCGCTCTTTATCTTTAATCTCTGCAAGATTTAACCAAAGATGTCTCTCAGTAGCTACGAGGGCTGCCATAGACCGCCCAATACCGTATAAGCCTTACCCACTAAATTGGATGTGGTTTTTAGTGGTTTATTCGGCAACACGGGATCCTTCAGGGACGATGCTGACCCAGGAGACAGATAGCTCGCGAGCGTCTGTTCCGCTGGGGGCATCGACCCATAACCAAAATCTTTCAGCCCCTTTATATTTGAATATGTGTGAACATGGGGACTAAATGACGAATATGGTTTATTCCATGATCTACATAGCTCACTATGTAGATCAGGAAAAAATGGAAGGGCCCGTGGTTGAGATGAAACATTAGATGTGAGAAAACGCTCGTATAATTTGCTTTTAGGACGAGTATCTCTTTTTTCTGCTGGCCAGTAAATATTTAATTTATTAACAGCATGAGTTATCACCTCAATAAGCTCCTCATATGCTGGGGAGAGGGATGGCGAATCCTCTCCCCTTATTGTGTTAGTGTTTGTGTCACTCTCATAAATGCTCAGTAACTCTACCTCCTCAGAGCTAGAGCACCGAAGCGTCGGGCTCTCTTCCCAGGCGGAAGGAGCCGCAGCGCGGGCTTCCGACACCGGCAAGAGAGCAATGGATCCCTCGGGTAAAGGAGGAGATAAGGCAGAGCCCGCATCCAACCCCGCCGAGAGATCCATTTGCGATCCCCAAGTGAGTTTTCTCCGCGGCTGCCGAGTCCAGAACCCTGAGGTTCGCGAGCCTGTCCATCATCCTCAAATGCGGACAGACGGGAGCGGAGCACGCGGAGCAGCAGACGCTCACAATGCTGACAGTCAGACCTCTCGAAGGCTGACATCGCATGCTCCACTCCCAAACAAACTACACAAAGCTCATGTGTATCTCCACCCGTGATATAACGAGGGCAAGGAGAAGCACAGGCTTTAAATAGTTGTTTCGCCATAATATCCAATATAAAGAGAGACAGACAACAATAAATAAGACAGACAGTTTTGACACAGAGCGCTTTGCTGAGGCACAAAAGCTAACGCGAGTAACGCACCGGATGTGCTTATATCCTTTCCTGGTCATGACGTCACCCGCCCGTGGCGTTCATTCATTCCATTGACTAGTTGACATACGTGCTTCAGGGGTAAACACGCAAAGGCGTTCCCAAAGCGTCATCGACGCATCGCGAGTTCCCTCGTAAGGGAACATGATTTGTTAATGATTCACCTAGACAGATTGAAAGAAGCTCATGAAAAAGCCAGGGATTATGCCAAACACAAGGCTGCTGAGAGACTTGCACCTTTGAATCTAAACGCAGCAAACTTTATGATCTTATTTTCTTGCAGCTCTTGTTTTAATTCATGTTCTAGACAACTTGTGTCTATTCTTTATGACATCTCCTGTAGATCTGTGGTTTTATGTAAATTGCATTGATTTTGTGTTCTAATTATTGATTGCAGAAAGCTTGTTTTAATATTTCACTGCAGCTCGCTTAAATAATTATTTTGCAGCCACCTCTTATGTTAGTCATTTATTCAGGACTAATTCAGGAGCAAGATCTGAGT
This sequence comes from Xyrauchen texanus, assembly GCF_025860055.1. Taxonomy (NCBI): domain Eukaryota; kingdom Metazoa; phylum Chordata; class Actinopteri; order Cypriniformes; family Catostomidae; genus Xyrauchen; species Xyrauchen texanus. The sequence goes on along the minus strand of NC_068293.1, from coordinate 16,957,569 downwards.
TGATATGCTCTAGCAGCAAACTTTGTGCTAGTGTCTTTATACTTGTTTATAAAGCTTGATTTTATTTGTAAAATTCTCTGCAAGCTCTTGTTTTATTCCATGACTGATGAGATTGAGATGCGTGAATTGGCTTAATGCATTTTCACGACGCCTTTAGGTCGGGTAAATGCATTATTTCATATGATTCAAATTATATTTGTTCAGGTGGAACTTTTTTCTATCAGCTTGTATGGTAAGGTCTGCTTTGGCCATATCACATAGAAGCGTGTCTGTAGAGCGGAGCAGGTCGGGGCCAGGTTGGTACAACCTGATTGGGAACAACCTTGGTTCCCAATCAGCCTGATGGCACACAAGGGATAAAGGCGGCCGGTGACAACGGTTCGAGAGAGAGAGAGAATTACAGGCAGCTGCTCTGTGTTTATGTTTGTGTGTTTTTGGTTCAGTTTTTCATTAAACTATTATTTATATTGCCAAGCCGGTTCTCGCCTCCTCCTTTTCCTTGAACTGCTTTACATTGGTGCCGAAACCCGGGAAGGAGGAGAGATGCCCGTCGCGGAGTCCTCGACATGGCCATCCACCCAGGGGGGCACCGCTGTCATTTGCCAGGGGACGGAGAAGCCCGACCGTGGGGAACAGCTTCCGTCTGCGAGGTGAGTGGAGACTGGACTCCCCGACCGCCTGGAGCGATGGAGCCACTGCCAGGGGCAGAGGAGTGCCCTGCCATCCCCCAGAAACACGGACGGGTCAAAAGAAGAACACAGTCTGCGAAGGGAGGAGGGAAGCGATTCCCCGACCACCTGGAGTGGTAGGGCCGCTGCCTGGAGCGGAGGAGAGTCCCCATGGGTTGCCGGGAACTCGGAGGGGCATTCTGTCCACCGGGGGTCGCAGGTCTGACTCTGGTCCGCCCATGGAGGCGCGGCTGCCATCCACCTGAGAGGGTGGAGGAGTGATGTGACTGTGCATCAGAGAACCGGTGAGTGAGTTTTTTTCCTCTCTCTTTCTCTCTCTCTGTCACTCTGTCAAGTTGCTCTGTCTTACCACGGCAGATGTGAGGAAAACTCTACGTAGAGTCAACCCACAGAAGGCTGCTGGACCAGACAACATTCCTGGCAGAGTGCTCAGAGGATGTGCAGACCAGCTAGCAGATGTTCTTACCGACATCTTCAACATCTCTCTGAGCAGCGCCGTCGTCCCCATGCCAAAGAAGTCTTCAGTGTCCTGCCTCAACGACTACCGTCCCGTTGCACTTACACCCATCATCATGAAGTGCTTCGAGAGGCTCGTCATGAGGCACATTAAGACCCAGCTGTCCCCCTCACTAGACACAATACAGTTTGCGTATCGTCCAAACCGTTCAACGGACAATGCCATTGCCACAACCCTCCATCTGGCCCTCACCCACCTAGACAATAAGGACTCATACGTTCGAATGCTGTTCATAGATTTCAGCTCAGCATTCAACACAATCATTCCCCAGCACCTGATTGGAAAGCTGAACCTGCTGGGCCTGGACACCTCCCTCTGCAACTGGATACTGGACTTCCTGACTGGGAGACCTCAGTCAGTCCGGATCGGGAACAGCATCTCCACCACCACCACACTGAGCACTGGGGCCTCCTAGGGCTGTGTGCTCAGTCCACTGCTGTTCACTCTGCTGACTCACGACTGTGCAGCAATGTACAGCTCGAACCACATTGTCAAGTTCGCCGATGACACGACCGTGGTGGGTCTCATCAGCAAGAACGACGAGTCAGCATACAAAGAGGAGGTGCAGCGGCTGACGAACTGGTGTAGAGCCAACAACTTGTCCCTGAATGTCGACAAAACAAAAGAGATGGTTATTGACTTTAGGAGAGCACAAGGTGAACACACTCCGCTGAACATCGACGGCTCCTCTGTGGAGATCATCAAGAGCACCAAATTCCTTGGTGTTCACCTGGCGGAGAATCTCACCTGGTCCCTCAACACAGCTCTATCACCAAGAAAGCCCAGCAGCGTCTCTACTTTCTTCGAAGGCTGAGGAAATCACTGTATCCGCAAAGCAACCAGCATTGTGGACGACTCCACACACCCCTCACACAAACTCTTTACCCTCCTGCCGTCTGGCAAGAGGTACCGAAGCATTCGGGCCCTCACGGCCAGACTGTGTAACAGCTTCTTCCCCCAAGCCATCAGACTCCTCAATACTCAGAGACTGGTTTGACACACACACACACACACGTGTCCTGAGTTGCACTTTAATTACTGTCACTTTATAACCATCTGCTACCTCAATAACTGCTATGTGCATAGAACACTATCTCATAGTATGTTATGTTTACGTTTTTAGAAACTGTCATCTTTTTGCACTACTGAGTACTGGTCGGCGCTGCACTGTGTCTATTGTCCTGTTCATTGTCAGTAATTTGTTGTACTGTCCCGTATTTTGCACGTTTGCACGTGCACTTTATATAGGTATTTTATATAGGTATTTTATTTTTCGTTGTGTTGTCTCATGTGGTCCTGTGTTGGTCCTTTGTTGTTTTTATGTAGCACCATGGTCCTGGAGGAACGTTGTCTCGTTTTGCTGTGTACTGTACTAACTGTATATGGTTGAAACGACAATAAAACCACTTGACTTGACTTGACTCCCTCTCTCTTTCCTCTCTCTCTCTCTCTGTCACTCCATGTTGGCCTTTGTCCCTTATCTATTTTGTTTGTTGCTGTTGTTTTTACCCTCCTACCTCCTCCCAGGTCGAGGCGGGGATGACCCGCCGTCAGATGGGACGCAAGGCACGCCCCCCCAGCAGATGGAGGGGGGTGTACGTCATGCTGGGTGTTTCCCGGCCTGAGGCAACGCCGGGAGGTGTGTAGAGTGGAGGAGGGCAGGGCCGGGCTGGAAAAACGCACGCCCGGACCCCAATCAGCCTGATGGGGGTGCGTAAGGGATAAAGGCGGCCGGTAATGACAGTTCAAGAGAGAGAGAGAATTACAGGCAGCTGCTCTGTTTATGTCTGTGTGATTTTGGTTCAGTTTTTCATTAAACTATTATTTATATTGCCAAGCCGGTTCTTGCCTCCTCCTTTCCATTGAAATGCTTTACAGTGTCTTATGTTGCTGGCACACATCGCTATCTTAGGTCATTAGATTAAATAAATCCACAAATAGCTAGTTAAGAGTAACTTCTAAAAATCTTTGGGCTTTCCTAGCTCAGGTAGACATTTAGAATTAGGTCACTAGCTTCAAGCTATTCGGCCAAGCAGGTTTAGCAGAAATTTAGTTAATTAGCGTTTCGCCATTTGGCCTGCATCCTAGGCACTCCTACTGTAGCTTGCATACACTTGGTGCACATGGCTCTTTAGAGCAGCAGCAGTACATATGTCTTGGTGACATATATGCTTGTTTGGGGTTGGAGAGTTTGTAATTTGTGTTTATGTGTTATGAGATTGTGCAGCTTCCCTGCTTTATCGGGGTATTGTTAATGTCTACTGTACGTGTGAAGCAGAAATGAACACATGCTTGATGCAGCAAGTCTTGTGTTTTGTGTCATTGTGCAGCAGCATGTCCACATGCTAACTGTATATGTATTTGTTTATCTTGCAGTAACAAGTCTCCGTACTTGCTCTGGTTCATCAGCAGCAGCAAAAGCGTAGCACATCTAGTCCACCAAGACCAATATCCCATCAATATGTCACACCCACATTCAACTACAAAATCTTTCAGAGATTTTCATGACTGAAATGACCAAAGTTCAGCCATGCAACACTATGTGGCATAAGCTGAGTAGTTCTCTGACTTGTTATCGGGTAGCCAATCATCTTGCGTCTCTCTCTCATTATGTTTTATTAAAATGGCAAAATTTTTCAGTTAAACTGGTTTCTCTACAGCACGCTGTGAGTTTTCTCCGAAACCCCCCTCCACCCCAGCTTCCACAAGCCTAGATTCGCTGCACAGGGATTGTTTATGTCTATGTGAGCAGCAGCATGTAACACATGCTCTTGCATTTTGTCTCATTGTGCAGCAGCAACATGTCCACATGCTAGCTCCCTATGTATATGTTTTTCAAGCAGTAGCAAATATTCATACTTGCCCTGCAGCAGCAGCGTAGCAGATTTAGCCCGCTAAGACCAATATCCTATCAATATTTCATACCCACATTCACATGCTAAATCTTTCAGACAGTTGGCATGGCTGAAACATATTGACTTTACCTTACTTGCTCAGCTAAATTCTCTTCAAACTGTTGCTCCGCCATGACAGTAGTTGGCTTGAAGCGGACAGTTCACACTAAAATAGCTATAGCATCCCTTGTAGCAACGCTGAGAATGCAATGCATACTTGCATTGGGCTATGAATTGCGGTCCTACACATTTCAGAATGCAGCGATGTGTGAAATCGAGCTTGCGTTCATGTACTGGTGTAGAGTATGTTTCTGCCTTTATCCTTATTAGACTCAAATCAACGAATCGCCAGCACAACTGATGAAAGTTCTCTGTCATTTCTGATGTAATTTCTATGTATATATAGGCTACCTCACTAGCAACTATAAAAGCTTCAGAAAAAGGAATAGAATGCCTGAACAAAGTCTTTGACTCAAACGTTTTAAATTAATAAATGATTAGCAAGGTACGACAGTATGCGGGGCATTTTCTTTTCCATTGTATTGATGTGTCCTACACACCGGCCCATCATCTAAACAAGATTTTATCAATCATGTTCATATCGCTCCACTGAATAAATGCAAATGATAGAACTCTTATCAAGTAATTGACTAATCAGTCACTACAGAAGTATAGTGCTATTTCTTCTTGAAAATCAACACAAACTGCATCTTCCCAAGACCTACTTGCCATGCCAAGCACTTCTGCTGGAAAAAATTACAGAAAATGTATGAAGCTTTGTTATTTATTTAGGCCAGTTATTAAGGTTACTTGCACTTATAAAACAATTTTTTCATTAGTAAATTTTTTGACATGCTTTTGAGTAATTTTTACATTTTACGTTTTTTAGGTGCTATCAGGGAGTAAATATCAAACAGTGATCAACAGATAAAAGACTTCAGGTTCATTTGTGGGGTAAATAAAGAGGAAGTGGGAGCCGGTTTTCACATTCCACGTGAGTCAGGTTTTATTAACAAAATAACAGAAATGGCTTTACAGCTCACACATATAAAAAAAAGTCTACTTTACAGCATAAAATGGTAAGACAGATCATCTTTTCAGAACAGCAGTCTATAATACAGAAATGCAGTCTCTGGTGTGCAACTCCCTCTGCTCTCACTGTAGACTGGGTTGCATTTTATCTCCCCCATCTCTGACTGAGAACATAGAAATGGTAATTAGTGGCTATTCATCTCAGGTGGATGTCCTTACTGCTTTCTCTCTCCCCAGATGGGCACTTAACCATACCCTCACCTCCACATACCCCCACCTCCCGACTGCCTACTCCACCACCCTTCTCTGGAGAGGAAGTCCGCGACAGCCATCTGTGCCCCCGGTCTGTGGACCACCCTGAACTTAAATGGCTGGAGTGCCAGGTACCAACGGGTGATCCAAATTTTGGTATCCTTCATGTGGTGGAGGCATCGGAGCGGGGCATGGTCCGAACAGAGGGTGAAAGCTCGTCCCAACAAATAGTAGTTGAGAGTGAGGACTGCCCACTTGATGGCCAAACACTCCTTCTCTATGGTACTGTACTTCGTCTCTCTCATAGAGAGTTTTCGACTAATGTACTGCACCAGACTTTGCTCCCCTTCCACCACCTGGGACAGAACAGCACCCAGCCCCCTGTCGATGCGTCTGTCTGTTAAAAAAAAAGGGGACAGAGAAATCAGGGGAATGCAGAAGCGGCTTGCCACAAAGTGCAGTTTTCACCTGTGTGAATGCCCATTGGCATAGCTCCACCCACTGGACTGGGTCTGGAGCTCCCTTTTTAGTGAGATCAGTCAGACTGGTGACGTCTGAATAATTAGGCACAAACCTTCGATTATAGCCAGCCAGCCCCAAGAGCTGTCTCACCTTTTTTGTCTTAGGACTCGAGCAGGTTGCAATGGCTGCAGTTGTATCAATTTGGGTTCACACCTTCCAATGCCCCAAGTGGAACCCCAGATACCGTACCTCCACCCATCCAATTGTGCACTTCTTCGGGATTGCCATGTGTCCTGCTCATTGCAGAGACCTCAGAACGGCCCCCAGATGCTGCATGTGCTGCTGTCAATCATTACTGTAAATAATGATATAATAAATAAGCAGCGGCATACACAGCATGCGGTCTGAGGACTCGATCCATAAGATGCTGAAATGTAGCCGGGCCCCAAACAAACCGAATGGAATGGTCACAAATTGGTGTGATCCAAACGGTGTGGAGACAGCCGTTTTCTCACAGGACATCGGCGTTAAGGGGATCTGCCTATATAACCCTTTGTTAAGTTCAGTGTCAAGTAAAAGCGAGCCATGCCCAACTAATCGAGCAGTTCATCAATACGAGTCATTGGATGCACGTCAAATTTTGAAACCACAAATTTCAAGACTTTTCTATATTCCACACAAGAAGCGGACCAAGCCATCGCTCTTAGGTACCAGAACAACTGTGCTGGCCCAATCACTGTGGGATTCTTCTATTACCCCCATATTGAGCATGGCCTTAAATTCTTCCCGTACTACCTGTTTCTTGTGTTCGGGTAAGCGGTAGGGACAACAACGTACCACTACCCCGGTTGTTGTCTCAATGTGGTGTTCGATGAGGTTAGTGTGGCCGGGGAGATGCGAGAACACGTCAGAGAAACATTTTTGCAATCTGGATACCTCCATACGTTGTGATGGTGAGAGGAGGTCTCCACACAGGACTGATTGGCTTTTAGACTTACCTCTGGACCGAGCTCCTCCCTCTCCAGAACGGTCATCACCAAGGATACGGGGACAGACTCTCTCCATGGTTTTAGTAGGTTGAGATGGTAAATTTAACGAGCCTCGCTCCTATCGTTATGCACTACCTCATAGTTGACTTCCCCAACTCGCCGTGTGATCTCAATAGGCCCTTGCAAATTTGTGAGTAATTTCAAGCTGTATGTGGACAGCAATACAAGTACTTTATCTCTCTGAGCAACTCCCATGTCTGAGCTCCCCTGTTATACAGCCGGGACTGACATTCATGCGCCTGTAGCAAATTCTTCTGTGATAGATGTCCCAGTGTGGTCTCAAGTCAATAACCTATTGAATTTCATTTTTGCTCTGCGAAGGTCCCTCCTCCCAATTTTCCTTAATTACGTCTAACACGCCACGGGGCTTATGCCCGTATAATAATTAAAATGGGGAAAACCCCATGGAGGCTTGCGGGACCTCTGGTACTGCAAATAACAGTGTTTGAGACACCTATCCCATTTACGAACATCTTCGTGCACAAACTTCCGAATCATATTTATTAAGGTTTTAATAAAATGTTCGACCAAGCTGTCCGTTAGTGGATGGTAAACTGTGAAAAGGTTAAGTTTGTGGGCATTTGAGGAGTCAGGAGACACCAAACAGTTTGGGTGAGTATTTATTTACTCTTTCTTGAAACACACACAATTTGAACTGTTAACTGGCTTTCAGTAGCCAACTTGAAAACACAGGGTAAACATGTACTTTTCTGTGGCAAACACACAGACTCTCTCTCTATCTCTCCCTCTCCTCTGTCACTCTGGTGAGCCTTATCCGGTCTCCCTCCACCATCACTATAATGAGAGACAGATGTTACCCCCCGTCACATACACACTTGTCAGAATCGATTTAATACCTAATCATTCGTACAGCTCGCGTAGTGTACATGACATGAAAGTAGTGCAATGATCAGTAAGGAATTATTTCAGAATCCCCACTTGGGAAATTATACTGAAGAGTGCCTCCACAACACTACGTGCTGAGATGTTGTGAAGAGGCACTGCTTCCAGGTATCGCATTGCATAGTCCACTAGAACCAACACAAAGCAATGCCAGCATGTTGACCATTCTAACATCCCGACAAGGTCCATGCCAACTCTGTCAAAAGGAACCTTGATCAACGGAAGAGGGTGCATTGGCGCTTTGAGTGGCCAACGGATTCTCCAGCTGACCAATGTCTGGCCAATTGAAACTAGCCATGAGATGGCATAGTGTTTCCCCCTGTCCCAAGTGACCCACCATCAGACTATGATGAGCTGGCTGGAACAACATTTCCCGACGGCTCCTTAGTACTAACAGCTGGGTTGTATCTTGTTTTGTCTGAGCATCCTGTGTCACACGATACAACCAATCTTTAATAATTGAGAAATGTGGATGTGAGTGCAATGTGTGGCTGAAGGCGTTGACCATCAATTATTTACACTTATTATTTACGCTTTTGACCCCGAAATAAAAGAGTGAAGGTCACTGCAGGATAATTGTAAATATCCCTGTGCACATCTCTCACCTTCACCCGATTATTTGTATTCAATAACCTATTTTGAACCAAGCATTGATGAATAGAGGTTTGGTTACAACCTGAATCCACCAAGGCTTGGTATGTGGATTGATTGATTGATTGATTGATTGATTGATTGATTGATTGATTGATTGATTGATTGATTTATTTGTCCTCGAGAGGAAATTTGTTTCCACCATAGGTGCGTACATAATACAGACACACATGTATAACATATTAGAAACATCAACATATAAACATCTACAAAAAAAAAAAAAAAAAAAAAACAGAGACAGAGAGCATACCTGACGTATCAAATGCTGATTTCCTATGTATTTAGAGCTCGTATAGATACAGGAACAAAACTCTTACTGAACTTGGCCTTCCTACACATCGGTAACCTATACCTGCGGCCAGAAGGCAGAAGGATAAAATACTTGTAAAGTGGGTGTTCTGAGTCATTTAAGATTTTTTGTGCCTTTCGCAACGTGAATGTCGAGACACTATCCGATAAATTGGGAGTAGGGATACCAATAATTTTACTTGCTAAATGAGTTATTTTTAAGAATTTGTTCTTGTTGGTAACTGTAAGCATATGAAAAAAACAAATGGCCCCATAAGTAAGGACCAGTTCAATAATACTACGATACAGAAGCAGAAGCAGAAGGAGACGTGGCTGAACAGACAAGTGCCTAAGTTTATGAATAGCTGTCAGTCTTTGTTGACAGCATTTGTAAACCCCTAGAGTATGCTGGTTAAAATTGAGATTTTGGTCCAAAATAATGCCAAGATATTTGAAATGCTCTACTCTCTCAACTATCTCTCCATCAATGATAATGCTAGAAGCATGGATCTGTGTTTTTGAGGTGCTAAAGACTTCCTTAGTCTTTAAAATATTGAGGTGCAGAAAGTTATCCTCACACCACTTTCTAAAATGTGCTGTAGAACGTTGATAGTCCAAAAAAGAGTCCTTGTCCTCATTAAGCAGAGCAAGAATGGCTGTATCATCTGCATATTTAAAATAATGAGTCGTTGTAAAAGGACTCTGACAGTCATTTGTGTAGAGAATAAAAAGGAATGGGCTAAGTACACACCCCTGAGGGGCGCCGGTAAAATCCACGATCCCGGATCCGGGATTTAAAATTACGTCAGTAATAATGTACTTCCAATTTTAAATGTATGCGGAGGAGTTATAAGCTCATATCTTGTACCATCTGAAAGCTTAGAATGTCTACTTTCTTGAGATATGCATCACTTTGGCATTTGTTTTACACTAAGTAACTTATTTACAATAAATTACATAGTTCCATCCATCAAAAGTCGTGTCATAATTATGTGCGTTTTTGAATACGCATATTTCTCATATCGCTCAAATATGACGCACATGTACAAACCATGTATCAAATGAAAGCTCTCATTGCCAGTAAGAAGTTACAATAAGTCTTTTTATTGAGGTATAATCACATATCTAATACACTTCGAATGAATCATGAAGTATACAATCAACATTTGTAAACATACAAGTGAAATTATTGAATATTTGCCGTGCTACTCGCACTAGACAGCACAGTTAGCCACAAATGCTACATAATCCTTTACCTTAGGTTATTCTCTGCAAAATGAGCCGTTTTTCAGTGTTTTCTGTGGTTGTGTGCCCAAGTAATCCCTCGAGTGCAGAAACACCACAAAGTAATGTTATATGATATTCATCAATCCAGGAAAATATGTAAACATCCGATCCGGATAAAGCATATATTGCCGTAAAGCTTAGACCCTCCGCTTTCCGGCAATGTCTCTCAAGATCAAATAGACCAATCAGGGGCTGTGATATTGCATCCAGACTGTGAAGTGATCACTAGGTAGGTTACGTCGCAAAACACACAGACGCTGTCTCACCAGACACCAGAGCGCATATTTACCACTTTCAACAGTGTTTTATGTAATGACAAAGGGTTTTCTGTAAATTTACACTGGGATTTTGCATTTATAGCACTGTATATGGATATGGGGAGACTTTAGATTTGGGTAGGCGGAAAGTACACCAAAAAAAGGTAATATTCCTCCCTTCAAATAAATTGAAATATATATTAAATAAAACATGATACAGACAAAATTCCTTTTTCAGGTATTTGCTGACATCTAGTGGAAACAGCCAAAACTGTCTGCTTGCTGCTAGGGTTTACAGGGCTTGAGTTATACACTTTCAAAAATGAATTTATATAAAAAAAATCAAAAAGCGCCTCTTTTTTTAGGAGGGTTATTACTGTTCAGACAACATATATTTAATTTGTTTTAATTTTTAGCAGTGTTTTATGCAACTTCAAAGGGTTTCCTGTAAAATGACACCAAAACTGTGTATTTAGGCCAAAGTATGTGGGAATGGGAAGCTTTTTAATTTGGGTAGGCCAAATCCAGGCGGAAATCCCCAAAAATGGCAAGGATCTTAGGACAATGGTTGATGATGATGCACTGCCCACCTTAACCACTTGGGGTCTATTGGAAAGAAAATTATGGATCCAATATATTAGGGATGATGGGACTTGCATTCTCTGTAGTTTCTTTATCACCTGGTGACGCTGAATCGAATTAAAAGCGGAACTAAAGTCAATAAAGAGAAGTCTGGCATAATTCCCCGAAATGTCCAGGTGTTGAAGTAGACAATGTAAGAGACAGACCACTGCATCATCTGTGCCTCTCTTCTGCTTATATGCAAATTGTAGACAATCTAGAGATGGTATAACATATGGAAGCATAATGTTTTTGATGATTTTCTCAAAACATTTCATTATAATAAAGGTTAATGATACAGGCCTGTAGTGATTTAACTCAGATGGATGCGTGCTTTTGGAACAGGAATAACAATTGATGATTTCCATTTGACAGGTATTGTTGAAGTACAGAGTGAACGGAGGAAGAGTGAATGGAGAATAGGGGTTAATTCCAGGGCACAGCTTTTCAAGACCCGGCCCTGAATACCATCCGGCCCAGGAGCCTTATTCGGTTTGCACTTAATGAGCTGGGAATAGACATCCTGCCTGGTTAGAAGGGACTCATAGTTCAACACTTGAAGGGGCAAAGAATCCAAAAGGCTATCACACTCTGAAAAGTCAGATGTGTCAAAACGGGCATAAAACTTATTAAGATTACTTGCAAAGGTGGTGGGATCTGATGCACAAGTAGTCTGTTTAAAGGCTTGTCCAGTAAGAGTCCTAACACGCTGGAATGCCTGCTTGGTGTTCATATTTGCAAAGTCCTGCTCCAATTTGTTTTTATAATTATTTTTCGCTTTAAAGATCTCATTTTTGATATCCTGATTTATTTTTTTGAGACCAGCGGAGTCCTTTTGCCTAAAGGCAAGTTTCCTCTTCTTGAAAATATATTTTATCTGTGGATTAATCCATGGTTTTGAGTTGGAATATGCTCTGATAGTCTTTACCGGTATACAAAGATCCATACAGAATTTGATGTAATCTGTAATAACTGAAACCTGTTCATCCAGGTCTACCTCAAAGACTTCCCAGTTGCTTGTGCTATAAATGGACTTCAGCCAGAAAGCGATGAAGTCCCCTGCGTAAAACCTTTAGCTCACAGTCTGCCCAATCTTTCTGCTCGACTCCCCCGCCTGTCGTTACAGCAAATCTGGACTTTATGTTAATATGCCCTCTGTATTAAGCCTTAGTGAATACTGCATGAGCTCTGTTTCAAATTGGCTTCTTAAGTCACTTGTTGCTCATCTAAAAGAACATCACGTTCTTCGGGCTCATAGCGAGAGAGCTGCGATCTGACAGAGACCCAAACTGTTTTGTCTCCAGGTCTGAGGTTTTCGTCTCTTTCTTAGAACTTTGAATATGTTGCCTGGTGTGCTGTGGTGTTAAAATGGTAGCTCGGTCATTCCTGGGATTCTGTAATATTTCAACTTGGAATTTTTTTTGTTGAATCAACTACATTTGATTCATTTTCTTAATACTCCACAACATTACACACATATTAAACCTCCATCATAACATATTTTTCCACCTCAGACATCAAAGCACTTTTATTGTTTCTTTGTTTCTGAAAGAAACCCAAACTTTTTTGGACACCTTTATTCTCAACCCCATCACAGACATAATGAAAGTGGTTTGAAAATGTTTCTACACAATTTTTGTTATCCTGATTTATTTTTTTGAGACCAGCGGAGTCCTTTTGCCTAAAGGCAAGTTTCCTCTTCTTGAAAATATATTTTATCTGTGGATTAATCCATGGTTTTGAGTTGGAATATGCTCTGATAGTCTTTACCGGTATACAAAGATCCATACAGAATTTGATGTAATCTGTAATAACTGAAACCTGTTCATCCAGGTCTCCCTCAAAGACTTCCCAGTCTGTACATGCAAAACAGCCTTGAAGGCATGCAATAGCATCTTCCGACCACTGGGGGATGCTGCGTATTACCGGTTTGCGTTGTTTCAGGCGTTGTTTGTAAACAGGAAGTAAATGAATAACATTGTGATCCGCTAACCCTAACGGTGGGAGAGTATTGGCTTTAAAGGCTTCCGGAATGTTACTGTAACACACATCTATAGTTTTATTGAATCTTGTTGGTACATCCACATGTTGATTGAAGGCTGGCAATGAGTAGTCAAGCCGACAGCTGTTAAAGTCACCAAGAAGTAGCACTGGAGCATCCGGGTATTTGCTGAGCATAGCCTGTGTATTTTGCGCTATCTGCTCAGCCGCTGCCTTGACATTAGCGCTTGGTGGAACATATACACAACTAAGCACAACAGTCGGAAATTCCCTAGGGAGATAGAAAGCACGAGCGGACAGGGTGAGCAGCTCCAGGTTTGGATTACAGATCTTCTCGTGTACTTTGATGTTAGTGCACCAGCCGAGTTGATGTACATACACACCCCACCTCCACGCTCTTTCCCAGAGTTACTGTTTCTGTCCGCCCGAAAGATCTCAAAGCCATCCAGGCTAACCTCGGTGTCCGGGACAGACTCATCTAGCCAAGACTCAGTCAAAGCAAAAACACATGCCTCTCTGAACGATGCATCCGTGAGACATTTAGCATGCAACAAGTCCATTTTATTTCTCAATGAACGAACATTTGAGAGAATTAATGAAGGTAGCGGAGGTTTAAAAGGACGTCTTCTAAGTCTGCACCGCACCCCTCCTCGCCTTCCTCTTTTCCTCTTTAAGCTTGATGTTGAAATTAGCTCAGGGGGCATGATCGTAGATGGAAACAGTTGGCAGTGGATAGAACTGCGCAGAGATAGAAGTTCATCCCGGGAATAGGTGAGTCCATTCCCTGCTCCGATATCATCTAATTGAATAGTCCATACCACGGAGTCAGTTACAATCCATATAATTATAAGGATAGTCAAAAACCAACTTGTCCAATTTCCCATGATGTTTTTGCCGTAGTACACTCTCAGAATTAACAAAAAAATAATAATAAACTCAAACAACACATACAGACAAACGCACCGACAGTGCCGTCGCAGCTAACGCATGCGCCAGACGCATCTTGGATTGGGTCACCTTTTATCTCCCCTGTCTCTCACTGAGATCATATAAAGTTAATTAGTAGCAATGCATCTCAGGTGGATGTCCTTACCACTTTCTCTCTCCCCAAATGAGCGCTTAACCACACCCTCACCTCCACAAACTCATTAATGAAACTGGTTACTTACATGTCTCTTGTGAGGTTTGAAAGTTTTATCTTTCAATTACAGTTTATTTGCAAAGACAACATTTGCTAGTCCACAAGCAAAACTGCTTTACTCTTTTTAAATAAAAATAAAACAATAAAAGTGAAAGATTATACTCAACAATGTATTTATTAGACTCTCAAGATGGGTTAACCAACTAGACATTTCTATATTCAAGCCCTACAAAAAATATCAAAATTAATTTAAAGTCAGTAATTGAGCTGTCAGTGTCTTGGTAATGTACTACCGCAAAAAAAAAAGCTCCTGATCCAGTTAAAGGTGATTAGAAAAGTACATGTTTGGATGATTAGCTCTAAAGGTAAGCCACAGTCAGCACTTATTGAGCCTTAATGCCATGATCAGAAGAAGACTCACACAGACCAGCATTTTTAATCGTCTTAAGCCCTGACTTATACTTCAAAATCACATTGTAATAATTGAGTATGCTTTAATATGGCCCAAAGACTTTTCAGGTACACCATTCTGTATTTAGTTCTGCTTGAGCCTGCATAATCCCGAAATTTTAAGATATCTGCTAATTTCTCTCTGAAGTTGATCTTAGAAAACCTAAAAGGCTTAGGTATTAGTGCATGTACTCTGACACAATTGAGCATTTGGAGCTCATGTGGGCAATGCAAGTTCTAATTCAGCTTGCAACATTTCCCAGTACCGTTGTCCCCTCTTCTACACATCCCTTCGTATTCTGGCTATAATGTGTGTCTATCCAATAAAAGTTAAAATATACCAATAATCACCTAAAAATACCTTCTCTTTGTGCCTCTTGTTTTTAACTATGATTCAGAATAACATCAGAATAAGTCATTTTTTAGACATTCTAGGCAAAGCTAGTTACTCCAGCTTTTAGATAGATGAAGTATAAAGCAAAAACTTTATAATTTTAAACATACATCTGCGCCACATGCAGCTCTTCCCAAGAGGCATCATACCTCATTCTGTCAGCTTTGTTACAAATACTTGATCTGTACTAACATCACAGTTTGATCCTTATGATTATTTTAATAGGGAACATGAGCAAGGCAGAGAGTTTGAGGCAGCAAGAGAGATAATTTGTTCACAGTATTTATAAAATATTGAGATCAGGCCAGCAAATACATGCTTTTAACAACATTTGCAGCATGTTTGGGGTGACCTTAGGCAACACAGCCAGTGAATTCACTTACATTTTCAGGCGGGGAAGATGTGAAGTGGCGCTTTCCCCAGCGACTCTTCAACTTTACTCTAGATTAGGCTCTGTGACAGCTGCCTCACAAGAGCAGAGATGGGGAATGACACTGGAAGCCATTCTTTAAAATATTGATCAACAGGGTTAAATATTTCCCAGTTGCTTGTGCTATAAATGGACTTCAACCAGAAAGCGATGAAGTCCCCTGCGTAAAACCTTTAGCTCACAGTCTGCCCAATCTTTCTGCTCGACTCCCCCGCCTGTCGTTACAGCAAATCTGGACTTTATGTTAATATGCCCTCTGTATTAAGCCTTAGTGAATACTGCATGAGCTCTGTTTCAAATTGGCTTCTTAAGTCACTTGTTGCTCATCTAAAAGAACATCACGTTCTTCGGGCTCATAGCAAGAGAGCTGCGATCTGACAGAGACCCAAACTGTTTTGTCTCCAGGTCTGAGGTTTTCGTCTCTTTCTTAGAACGTTGAATATGTTGCCTGGTGTGCTGTGGTGTTAAAATGGTAGCTCGGTCATTCCTGGGATTCTGTAATATTTCAACTTGGAATTTTTTTTGTTGAATCAACTACATTTGATTCATTTTCTTAATACTCCACAACATTACACACATATTAAACCTCCATCATAACATATTTTTCCACCTCAGACATCAAAGCACTTTTATTGTTTCTTTGTTTCTGAAAGAAACCCAAACTTTTTTGGACACCTTTATTCTCAACCCCATCACAGACATAATGAAAGTGGTTTGAAAATGATTCTACACAATTTTTGTTATAAAATAAACATCTACATACTGCTCAAGTGTCCCTCAATTTAATTAATACAAATATAACATTTGTGACAGTTTTCTTGTTTTATGTGATGAAGCTACAAATTTACAAATTCTGTGTCTGTGGTCTCATTCTTTTTGTTAGAAATGTTTTGAATTATACTAAAACCCCCAACCTTTTGTG